>NC_053493.1:406097964-406459214 GCF_905171775.1 Rana temporaria | reverse complement strand
TTTCTTAACACCTCTTCCTTCTCTCTAACTTCTATCCATGAAGTAAAACCTTCCCTGAAGTATTTCTGAGTCTGCTTGATAAGGGCACTTGAAATGTTGAACGCAATAATCTTTTTAAAAAGGGTCAGAGGAAGCAATCTCGGTAACATTTCAATGGCTGCCTTCTTGCTACTGAAGAGAGCATTAAATGCCACTCTACAGCTAAATTTCCCACTTGATCTCAAGGTAGAGATAACTATTCTGACTTTTCTTGTCAGGCACTGTGCTAGACTCATGCCTGATTTAATTGAATAGTTAGGAGTACAAATGCCTCTATTTCATTATTTTCTATATAAAATCATGTAAGATAAAGTGCTTTTTATGTCTTTTGTGAAACTGAAATACTATACGATTGGGATTTGATTTAAATGATTTAAAATGTAATTTATACTATCAAAGATAATCTGCTACTTTTAAGAAAAAGAATTACCAAAATATAAAATAAGTTATAACTAATGTAGCGCAATGCTCCCATTGAGTAGGCGCTATGGGCTAGATTCACATAGATCAGCGGATCTTTAGATCCGCGTGATCTATGTGATTTAAGATCCGCTGGCGCAAGTTTGAGAGGCAAGTGGCTAATTCACTAAAAACTTACCTCCAAACTTGCGGCGGCGGATCGTAAATCCCCCGGCGGAATTCAAATTCCGCGGCTAGGGGGAGTGTACTATTTAAATCAGGCGCGTTCCCGCGCCGATTTAAATGCGCATGCGCCGTCCACGAATTTTCCCGGCGTGCATTGCTCCCAATGACGTCGCTAAGACGTCAGTGGTTTCGACGCTTGCGTAAATGACGTCCATCCGTATTCGAGAACGACTTACGCAAACGATGTAAAAAAAAAAAAAATCGACGCGGGAACGACGGCTATACTTAACATTGGCTGTGCCTCATAGAAGCAGGGGTAAGTATACGCCGGGAAAACCGCTACGGAAACGTTGTAACAACACTGCGTCGGGCCCGCGTACATTTGTGAATTTGCGTATCTCACTGATTTACATATTTCTCAATGTAAATCAGCGAGAACGCCCCCCCCGCGGCCATTTTTAAATTGCATTTAAGATCCGACAGTGTAACACAGTTACACCTGTCGGATCTTAGGCATATCTATGCGTAACTGATTCTATCAATCAGGCGCATAGATATGACCAGCCTAAGTCAGAGATACGACGGCGTATCAGGAGATACACCGTCGTATCTCTCTGTGAATCTGGCCCTTTGTGTTAAATTATAGTTGTTTGAGCAGTAGTTTGGCTACTAATTATTCTAAATTGTTGGTTCTGTTTTCAATTCGGCTGGGTTGCACAAGTTTCCCCCTGAAGGTTGGTGTCGCAGTCACCGCAGGTCAAGGTTGGAAAGGCAACAGGCTGGACCTTTCGGGTATCTCTCTCTCAGAAGTGGCTCAGGGGGCGTGGTCAACCCGCTGTGCATTCTGGGGATGGGTACTTAAGGGACAGACGCCATTTGGCGGGGTTTGTCTTCCAATCCCGACCTGATGGCCCTCCTGGCCTCAGGGATGTTGAGCTGCTTCGTAGCCTCTGGGCCGGCTGGCCCAAGGCCTGGTAACTGAGAGTAGGGATGAGCTTTGTATTCGAGTCAAACTCATGTTCGACTCGAACATCGTATGTTTGATCGTTCGTCGAAATACGAACAAAACGGGTCATTCGCGCCAAATTCGAGTTACGTTTCACAGACCATAATTCACTGCGGCATCGCTGGCTGATGATTGGCCAAGCATGCACTATGACCCGCATGCTTGGCCAATCACAGCGCGCAAAAAACGGAGAGCCATAATTGGCCAAAGCCAGGGTGGCTTTGGCCAATTATGGCTCAGGGAGTTTAGTACACGCCCCACACTATAAAAGGCCGACTGCGGGTTGGCCTTGTGTAGTGTGTTTTCGGCAGTTAACAGAGAACTGAGAGAGACAGAGAGAGTGTCATTTTTTGCAGGTAGATAGAGCAGGCAGGCAGGTAGTCAGTTAATGTTACAGTGTGTAGAGGATATATATACATCCCAGGTGTTGTACATATATTTATACACTGTATAGTTTAGCTAGATCAGTTCTTCCTAATTTACTGGCAGGCAGGTGATTATTTTATTTAAAGACGTTATCACAGGCATACTATAGACACCCAGCAGGTACAATATTTAAAGGAATTTTTAATTTTTTTTAAATTTTTTTTTAAGCATCATTAAAATCACTGCTCCTGATGCAGGAGCAGTGATTTTAATGATGCTTAAAAAAAAAAATGAAAAATTCCTTTAAATATTGTACCTGCTGGGTGTCTATAGTATGCCTGTGAAAACGTATTTAAGGAACCCGGGTCTTGTCCGAGGGAACATGTATCAATGGAAAAAAAGTTTTAAAAACTGACGTTTTTTCAGGAGTCCTGAAAAAAACGACCGTTTTTAAAACTTTTTTTCCATTGATACATGCTCCCTCGTGCAAGACCCGGGTTCTCAAAGACGTTTTACGACAATAACTTGCATATTTGGCTTTAAAATTAGCACTTTTGAATTCGAACGTTCGAGTCCAATAGACGTCAATGGGGTTCTAAATGTTCGTGTGAACGTTCGGTCCGTTCGAAGGTTCTGGTGCGAACCGAACAGGGGGTGTTCGGCTCATCCCTAACCGAGAGTAGGCCCAGGAGTTTATGGGGCCTAATGATCGAGGGATGGTCCTTCGCTACCTTATCTATGGAAGGAAGCTGAACCAGTGGGATTCAATTGATGGACGTACCCTGGCGGATTTGCCTAAGGCCCTGTCCAAACTGATAATAACGGACTGAAGTTAAGTTTCATCAGTCCAAACCTACCGTGTGTACGGCCCATCAGACTTTTGTCCTTCAGACCAAAGTTTTAAAACTTGCTTTAAAATCGGACTGATGAACTGATGATCGATCGGTCAAAATCAATGGTTAGTACGCAAAAGCATCGGTTCAAAACCCACGCATGCTCAGAATCAAGTCGACGCATGCTTGGAAGCATTGAACTTCGTTTTTTTAGCACGTCGTGTGTTTTACGGCACCGCGTTGGACTCGATCGGATTTTGAACTGATGGTGTGTAGGCACATCAGACCATCAGTCCATCAGACTTCAGCCTTCAGTCCGTTTTCATCAGTTTGGGCTGATCGCGTGTACAAGGCCTCACTGTGCTGCCGGTCCGACTGAAAGATTCTTGGCACCGTGATCGGCGGTCGGATACCCGCGGGGAGCGATCCGGGACGACGGCGCAGCTATTCGTTTATAGCCGCTCCGTCGCGATTGCTCCCCTGAGCTGAAGAACGGGGAGAGCCGTATGTAAACACGGCTTCCCCGTGCTTCACTGTGGCGGCTGCATCAATCGTGTGATCCCTTTTATAGGGAGACTCGATCGATGACGTCAGACCTACAGCCACACCCCCCTACAGTTGCACACACACACTAGGTGAACCCTAAATCCTACAGCGCCCCCTGTGGTTAACTCCCAAACTGCAACTGTCATTTTCACAATAAACAATGCAATTTAAATGCATTTTTTGCTGTGAAAATGACAATGGTCCCAAAAATGTGTCAAAATTGTCCGAAGTGTCCGCCATAGTGTCGCAGTCACGAAAAAAAATTGCTGATCGCCGCCAATAGTAGTAAAAAAAAAATAATTAATAAAAATGCAATAAAACTATTCCCTATTTTGTAAACGCTATAAATTTTGCGCAAACCAATCGATAAACGCTTATTGCGATTTTTTTTAACCAAAAATAGGTAGAAGAATACGTATCGGCCTAAACTGAGGAAAAAAAATGTATATATGTTTTTGGGGGATATTTATTATAGCAAAAAGTAAAAAATATTGTATTTTTTTCAAAATTGTCGCTCTATTTTTGTAAATCTATTCCCTATTTTGTAAACTCTGTAACGTTTGCGCAAACCAATCAATATACGCCTATTGCGATTTTTTTTTTACCAATAATATGTAGAAGAATACGTATCAGCCTAAACTGAGGGAAAAATTTTTTTTATATATATATATATATATATATATATATATATATATATATATATATATATATATATATATATATTTTGGGGGGATATTTATTATAGCAAAAAGTTAAAAATAGTTTTTTTTCGAAATGTTTGCTTTTTTGTATATAGCACAAAAAATAAAAAACGCAGAGGTGATAAAATACCACCAAAAGAAAGCTCTATTTGTGGGCAAAAAAGAACGTCAATTTTGTTTGGGTGCAACGTCACAATTGTTAGTTAAAGCTACGCAGTGCCGAATCGCAAAAAAATGGGCCGGTCATTGGGCAGCCAAATCCTCCGGGGCTGAAGTGGGTAAGGATTATTACCAGGGAACTCCAACATTTAAAATACACCACCACCACCTGCCTTCTTCCACCCTATATAGCCCCCAAGTGTTTTTATTGAAAGGGTAACTCCACTTTTGTGGGGGGAAAAAATAACAAATAAAGAAAATATAATATGGCTCATATGATTGCGACACTAATCATTTTGTTATTGAATGTTATTAAAAATGACTTTTCCTTTTCAATCAGCAGCCATTGTAATTTTCTGAGAATACTTATATTGCAGAGTTTTTTTTTTTTTTTTTTTTGGGGGGGGGGGGGGGGTTAACAACCACTTTAAAGTGATATTAAAGGCTTGTTTAAAAAAAAAATATAATAATAATTACAAACATTTCATACTTACCTGCTCTGTGCAATGGTTTTGCACAGAGCAACCCAGATCCTCCTCTTCTCGGCTCCTGGCCCCTCCCTCCTGACTGGTGCCCCCACAGCAAGCGGCTTTCTATAGGGGCACTTGAGCAGGCTTGCTCCCGAGCCGCTGCTCCGCATGTCCATTCACACATGGAGTGTGTCTTAGCCCCACCCCTGCTCGCTCCTCATTGGCTCACTGGCTGTGGTTGACAGTAGCGGGAGTCAATGGCTACCGCTGCTGTCTCAGGCATTGAGGAGGAAGAGACCCTAGAGAGCCGAGGCTCTTGTGCTCATCGCTGGATCGGGATGGGGCGCAGGTACGTTTTATGGAGTACTGGGGGTGTTGCCGAACACAGAATGTTTTTTATTTTCACGCATAGAGTGCATAACGGTAAAAAAACTTGAGCCGTTACAACTACTTTAACCACTTAAGCCCCAGACCATTATGCAGCTAAAGGACCTTGCCACTTTTTCCGATTTGTCACTGCGTCATTTTAACTGTTAATTGTGCGATCGTGCGATGTGGCTCCCAAACAAAATTGGCGTCCTTTTTTCCCCACAAATAGAGCTTTGTTTTGGTGGTATTTGATCACCTCTGCGATTTTTATTTTTTGCGCTTTAAACAAAAATAAAGCAACAATTTTGAAAAAAAATCAATATTTTTTACTTTTTGCTATAATTAATATCCCCAAAAAAGATATAAAAACATTTATTTTTCCTCAGTTTAGGCCGATACGTATTCTTCTACATATTTTTGGTAAAAAAATCGCAATAAGCATTTATTGATTGGTTTGCGCAAAATTTATAGCGTCTACCAAATAGGGGATAGTTTTATTGCATTTTTATGAATAATTTTTTTTCTAGTAATGGCGGCGATCAGTGATTTTTATCATGACTGCGACATTATGGTGGACACATCGGACAGTTTTGACACTATTTTGGGACCATTGTCATTTTTACAGCGAACAGTGCTATACAAATGCACTGGTTACTGTGAAAATGACACTGGCAGTGAAGGGGCTAACCAGGAGGGGGCTCTGTAGGGGTTAAGTGTTCCCTAAGGGAGTAATTCTTACTGTGGGGGGGCGTGGCTGGGTGTGTGACGTCACTGTCCGCCGTTCCCTATGACAGGGAACAGACGATCAGTGACAGGCTCACTAGGAAGCACGGGGAGCAGTGGCGGCTGGTGCTCAACATTTTGGGGGGCGCAAATGAAAAAAAAAAAAAAAACAATTGCAGCCCCACTGTGCCCATCAAATGCAGCCACTGTGCCATCAATTGTCACCACTGTGCCATGCCATCAAACGCAGCCACTGTGCCATGCCATCAAATGCAACCACTGTGCCATGCCATCAAATGCAGTCACTGTGCCATGCCAAATGCCACTGTGCCATTAATTGTCACCACTGTGCCATGCCATCAAACACAGCCACTGTGCCATCAATTGTCACCACTATGCCATGCCATCAATTGTCACCACTGTGCCATCAATTGTCACCACTGTGCCCATCAATTGTCACCACTGTGCCATCAATTGTTACCACTGTGCCATCAATTTTGTTACCACTGTGCCATCAATTGTTACCACTGTGCCATGATTGCCATCAATTGTTACCACTGTCACTGTGCTCATCAATTGTAGCCACTGTGCCCCGCAATTGTCGCCACTGTGCCCCACAATTGTCACCACTGTGCCCAGTAAAATGCTGCCACTGTGACCTGTATGTGCCATCAATTGTTACCACTGTGCCCAGCAGGCCAGCAATTGTAGCCACTGTGCCCCGCAATTGTCGCCACTGTGCCCAGTTAAATGCTGCCACTGTGACCTGTAAAATGCACTGGCACTTACCTTTCTCGGGTCAGCCATCCTCCTTCCACGTCCCTCGATGTCTTCTCCCGCCCTCGATGACGCTTTAGCCAATCAGGTTACCGATCAGGCTGAGACGCCTGTCAGTCTTATCCAAGGAACGCACCGCCGGTACATCCCAAGGATAAGCATTCAGGAAGCCGACTAGAGCCTAAGGGCTGTACTCGAAAAGCCTATCAGAGCTGCTGGCTTCCTCTCTGTGACCCGATCGGGGGAAGGTCACGGAGAAGAGGACCGGGGGCGAGTGCGCCGGCGGCGGCACGTTCGCGACCCACGGCTGGGATCCTAAAGGGGACGTACATGAACGCCCTTGTGCCCAGCCGTGCCATTTTGCCGACGTATATCGTCGTGCGATAGACGGCAGTCCTCAAGCTGTTAAACATGCCAGAGCTTCTCAAACAGCACCTTTAAAAATCCTGTGTCCTTTTTATACCGATCTGTTAATTACATTTAGTTTTCTAAAATACTGTGTATCATGCAAAACTATTTTTTGTTAAGTGGAATTATTATTTAGTCTACAGGGGTGTAAATTCTTTCTTTATGCAGTGAACATACAGTCAAATAGCAGGACAAAGCAGCGGTACAATTCAGTACTGTAAATAGTTATTATCTGTTCCATATCTGAGTTCCTGATTCAAGACAGCAGTACAAAGCGGCAGTACAATATCAGACTACATGTATAACGTAATCATCCATACTCCAATTATGAATGCAAGACAATGCCGTTGTCATAATGAATATAAGCTGGGGCAAGATGGATCTCTACATAGGAGTTATGTATTCAAGCAGCTAGAGTTCTAGTGACTGACAATATCTGTGAATGTCTCTATTGTTTAACAGATACATAGGGAGAGTCAAAAGAGATAGGGAATGAGAAGAAAAAAGGAAAAAAGCAAGTCAAATACGATTTTAACCATTTGCCGACCGCTGCACACCGATATACATCGGCAGAATGGCAGCGGTAGGCAAATGGACGTACCTGTACGTCCCCTTTAAGAAGCCCCGCGGCGTGACCGTGCCCAAGAGCCCCGCAATCTCGATGTTCGCTGGCGGCCCGTGATCATGTCACGGAGAGGCAGAACGGGGAGAAGTAAACAAGGCATTTCCCTGTTCTGACTAGTGACAGGACACTGATCTACTGCTTCATGTCATCGGGAACAGTGATCGCTGTCATGTCACTTGTATCCCAGCCCCCCGTACAGTTAGAATCACTTCCAAAAAGTACCCCCAGCAAAGTTATCAATTTATGCGGTATAGTGGAAGGAATATACTGGTTAACTACCCTAAGGCCTCGTACACACGACCGAACATGTCTGCTGAAACTGGTCCGCGGACCAGTTTCCGCGGACATGTTCGGTCGTGTGTAGGGCCGACTGGACAATTTTCCGGCCTAGCGGACAGGTTTCCATAGCATGTTAAGAAACTTGTCCGCTGGAAGCCTGTCCGTCGGACATGTCCGATGGTCAGTACGACTCATCGGACATGTCCGCTGGCCCGAGAACCCACGCATGGCGTCGAAGCGATTCACCGTGCTGTCTGTCTGCGGGGATTTTGGTTTGATGGTGTGTACAACCATCAGACCAAAATCTCCGAGCGGACATGTCCGATGAAAACGGTCCGCGGACCGTTTTCATCGGACATGTTCGCTCGTCTGTACAAGGCCTAAGTCAGGTAAATCTGAATAAAGCCACCCCCTCCCTTTTTTTTTTTTTTCTTTTTTCTTCTCTTCTCTTCCCCTTCCCCCCTATCTAACTCTCTTGACCGTTAAAGAATTTCACAAATGAATAATCTACTGGTCAAGACAGGCACAACAACATTTTCTTTGGTGAAGTTTACGTAATGTAATATGCACTCATTTATGTTCTTGTTTCTTTTGTCTTCAATTATATTTTCCGAATTGTGACTGTTCTATACCATAAGATTATAATATGAGACGTCACCCTTTCAGATATTTATTATTATTGTTAAAATATGCAGTTACATGTTGTATCTATATGATGTTCATTTTCACCTAATAAAACTTTATGAAACAAAAAAAAGAATCACTTCCTAGGACACACTCAACCCCTCCATCGCCCCCTAGTGTTTAACCCCTTCCCTGCCATTGTCTTTTACCTGGTAAATGCATTTTTATAGCACTGATCGCTGTATAAATGACAATGGTCCCAAAACAGCATCAAAAGTGTTCGATGTGACCGCCATAATGTCACAGTCACGACAAAAATCGCAGATCGCCGTCATTACTAAAATGCCATAAGTCTATCCCCTATTTTGTAGACGCTATAACTTTTGCGCAAACCAATCAATAAACGCTTTTTGCGATTTTTATTACCAAAAATATGTAGAAGAATACATATCGGCCTAAACTGATTGTGGGGAAAAAAAGGACGTCAATTTTGTTTGGGTACAGCGACGCACGACAGCAAGTTAGAGCGACGCAGTGCAGAATTGCAGGTGGGAGACACTGGAGGAAAGACTGTCCAATCATAGCTGAATACAAAGGGTTGCAGAACGGGAGACATTGACAGTACAGTAGGGAAATAAGAACCAATGTATAGAAACAGGATCGTTACATCAAGTTTGACCTGATAAGAGACCTTTCCCTCACTCGGTAGGGAAAACAGGTGTCAATAAAAATGTACCTTAGAGCAGAGCCTGACGAGGAGCGGAAGGCCTCTCTTACAGCTCCGGTTCAAGGACCACTGAGGTTGGAACATCAGTTGCGAGAGCACGGCGGGGTAGGAGTGCCTGCGATGTTCTCCATTGGCCGGTAAGCGGAAGAGGCAGGTGGCTGCAGTAATGGCTGCTGATGGTTGGCTGTGGATGCAGGCACTTTGCAGATGCAGGTGTACTGTAGACAGGGCCGATCCTAGGCAGGGTGCACAGGATGCATTGCACCCAGGCGTCTGCAGAGGTGGGGGCGCCGAACATCTAACAGACTCTATAGCAGAAGCCCTCTCTGTGTCCATCACAGAGGCCCCTCTCCAGGTCCCAATAGAGTACTCTGCTTCTCTTCCTGTATTTTGTTTATTGTTAAGAGATCATGTAAGGATCCCAGGGTAATGAAGACTTTGTGGGGGAGCATCTCTGTGGTTGAGTCTTTGCCATAGAAACATTTGTAAAGGGGAGGAGTTGGTAAAATTACCACACCCATGTGGGGGCGCCAATAATATTTCTGCACCCAGGCGCCTGTGACCCTAGGATCGGCCCTGACTGTAGATGCAGGTACATGGAGGCTGTGGAGACTGGTGCAGAGTCAGACAAGCCAGGTCACACATGAAAGATCTGAAGGGTTTGGGACTTTAAATGAGGCAGATGATAAATAGTTACCGTATTTATCGGCGTATACCGCGCACTATTTTGCCCTGAAAATCAGGGCAAAATCGTGGGTGCGCAATATACGCCGATACCTGCTTTCCCGCGCCGAGTTTGAATACTGCGCCGACATATACCGAGCGCAGTACACTCGTGTATAGTCGGGCAGTCTCGGCTACACTCGCGCTCACGTCCTGTACGTCCAGGACGTCAGCGCGAGCATTGACGACTATACGTGAGTGTACTGCGCTCGGTATATGCCGGCGCAGTATTCAAACTCGGCGCGGGAAAGCGGGAAACGAGCGAGGAGGACGCCGCAGAAGGATGCCGGACCCGACGAGACCACCGATGGATGCCATGCAAGACACCAAACTGTAAGTTGTAAGTACAAAAATCTTTTTTTCACAGGATTTTCGGGGGCAACTTTAGGGGTGCGCGCTATACGCGGGAGTGCGCTATACCCCAATAAATACGGTAGTTAGAGAGTAAAAATGTATTCAAATAAATACATAAACACATTACAGAAATGTAAAAATGTTAGAAGCAATTTCATATATGTGCATGGCACGAGTATTAAACATATACATGCATGCATCAACATAAAGGCATACCATCCCAATGACCCATCCTTGTTATGGTAAATACAATAGCAATAGGTATGCTTGTATCTTGTTTGACATTGTAGATGTATGATACCTAATATTTTAGCGTATCATACTGGGGTGATTATTGGTAGTCATGGGTTTCCATCCTATAGAGCTTGACGCGTTTCGTGGTTCAGACCACTTATCAGGAGCAGATGCCTTGATATGTCTAAAAAGAACATAATAGTAGGTCAAGTATATGACATGAAAGAACAGCAAGGGATTTTTTGGAAGGAGGGAGAGGGATATCCAATCCCAGTCAGTTATATAACATTGGAATGGGAAAAATATGTGGCATGATGGAATGGAGACCATTGGATGGGTTTCTCACGGGAACTGAGGTGGCAAAACCAACAGACAAAGCGAACACGCACACAATGGGGGTTATTTACTAAAGGCAAATCCAGTTTGCACTACAAGTGCAAACTACAAGTGCCAAGTGCACTTGAAATTGCACTGAAAGAGGACCTGGAAGTGCAGTTGCTGTAGATCCGAGAGGGGGACATGCAAGGAAAATAAAAAACAGCATTTTAGCTTGCACGTGATTGGATAATAAAATCAGCAGAGCTTCTTCTAATTTCAGATCTACCCCTCGGATTTACAGCGACTGCACTTCCAAGTGATCTCAAAAATATTCCGATTGCACACCTTCCGGCAAAATGGCCAAGTAGTAAAAGGGTGCTGAAACGATCACCGGCTGGGAACCGGAAAGCAAATCATATATATATATACTCGCCAGCACACCAGGAATCATAACGTCCAAAGATTTAATGCATATCTATTATGTCAAAAAGAGCAACGTTTCGAGGCCACGCAGGACCTCTTCGTTTTGCCTGACGAAGAGGTCCTGCGTGGCCTCGAAACGTTGCTCTTTTTGACATAATAGATATGCATTAAATCTTTGGACGTTATGATTCCTGGTGTGCTGGCGAGTATATATATATATGCACTTCCAAGTGCACTTTCAGTGCAATTACAAGTGCACTTTGCACTTGTATAGGTAGATTCAGATAGGGGCGTGCAAATCTAAGGCGGCGTAGCCTAGCGTGTTTACACTACGCCGCCTTAAGTAAGAGAGGCAAGTACTGTATTCTCAAAGTACTTGCCTCCTTACTTAGGGCGGCGTAGCGTAAATGCGGCGGGCGTAAGGGCGCCTAATTCAAATGTGTTGGAGGGGGGCGTTTTTGATGGTAATGAGGCTTGACCTCACGTTTTTTACGTTTTTTATTAACTGCGCATGCGCCGGGCGCCTACATCTCCCAGTGTGCATTGCGGCTACGTACGCCGCACGGGCCTATTGATTTTGACGTAGACGTAAATCCCGATTCGCGGACGACTTTCGCAAACGACGTAAAAAATGTGAATCTCGCGGCGGGAACGGCGGCCATACTTTAACATTGTTATTCCACCTAATAGGTGGAATAACTTTAGGCCTGCTAATGCCTTATGTAAACGTCGTAAATCAACTGCGGCGGCCGGGCGTACGTTCGTGAATCGGCGTATCCCCTCATTTACATATTCTACGCCGACCGCAATGGAAGCGCCACCTAGCGGCCATCCAAAATATTGCAATCTAAGATAGGACGGCGCAAGCCGTCGTATCTTAGATATGTTTAAGCGTATCTCTGTTTGAGCATACGCTTAAACATACGCCGGCGTAGATTCTGAGTTAGGTCGGCTTATCTACTGATAAGCCGGCCTAACTCTACCTGAATCTACCTAGTAGTTTTTTGCACTTGTAGTGCAAAGTGGATTTGCCTTTCGCAAATAACTCTGAATCAGGCGCATAGATACGACGGCCCGCACTCAGAGATACGACGGCATATCAGGAGATATCTTAGATATGTTTAAGCGTATCTCTGTTTGAGCATACGCTTAAACATAGGTCGGCGTAGATTCTGAGTTAGGTCAGCTTATCTACTGATAAGCCGGCCTAACTCTACCTGAATCTACCTAGTAGTTTTTTGCACTTGTAGTGCAAAGTGGAT
This sequence comes from Rana temporaria, assembly GCF_905171775.1. Taxonomy (NCBI): domain Eukaryota; kingdom Metazoa; phylum Chordata; class Amphibia; order Anura; family Ranidae; genus Rana; species Rana temporaria. The sequence goes on along the minus strand of NC_053493.1, from coordinate 406,446,663 downwards.
TTGCCTTTCGCAAATAACTCTGAATCAGGCGCATAGATACGACGGCCCGCACTCAGAGATACGACGGCGTATCAGGAGATACGTCGTCGTATCTCGTATCTAAATCCAGCCCAGTGTCTGCAGGATACAGGGTGCCTTGGCGGGGCCTGCAGCTTACACATATATTTGCAGATGTGTGCAACTCAACCCCTGTTTCTATAAAATTATTTTGGGTACATCGTTGAAGGACAGAGTAATTGTTAGTCAAACTATCACAGCACTAAAACAAGATTTCCTGGTAATGAGGAAGTATTGCAAGCTTGTACTCGAGTGGTTAAATAGACACTAATGCACACACAACCATTTTTTAAAACTTTTCTTGATGTGATTCCCCTCAAGCCTGCCTTGCATACACACAATCATGATAAAAAATGCTCGAGCAAAGCGCGGTGACATACAACACGTACGATGGCACTATAAAGGGGAAGTACCATTTGAATGGCGCCACCCTTTGGGAGAAAAATGCTCTGGAGCCCACACACAACATTTAACCACTTAAGCCCCGGACCATATTGCAGGTCAAAGACCAGAGCACTTTTTGCGATTCGGTACTGCGTCGCTTTAACTGACAATTGGCGATGTGGCTCTCAAACAAAATTGGCGTCCTTTTTTTCCCAAAAATAGAGCTTTCTTTTGGTGGTATTTGATCACCTCTGCGTTTTTTATTTTTTGCGCTATAAACAAAAATAGAGCGACAATTTTGAAAAAAAATTATATTTTTTACTTTTTACCATAATAAATATCCCCAAAAATATCTAAAAAAACTATTTTTTTCCTCAGTTTAGGCCGATACGTATTCTTCTACATATTTTTTGTTAAAAAAAATCGCAATAAGCAATTATTGATTGGTTTGCGCAAAAGTTATAGCGTTTACAAAATAGGGGGTAGTTTTATGGCATTTTTATTAATATTTTTGTTTTACTAGTAATGGCGGCGATCAACGTTTTTTTTTGGGTACTGCGACATAATGGCGGACACTTCGGACACTTTTGATACATTTTTGGGACCATTGTCATTTTTATAGTGATCGGTGCTATAAAAATGCATTGATTACTATAAAAATGCCACTGGCAGGGAAGGGGTTAACACTAGGGGGCGGGGAAGGGGTTAGGAATGTTCCCTGGGTGTGTTCTAACTTTAGGGGGGGTGGGCTCACTAGGGCAAATGACTGATCGCCGTTCCTACATTGTATGAACAGACAGTCAGGCATTTCTCCCCCTGACAGGACCGGGGAGCTGTGTGTTTACACACACAGCTCCCGGTTCTCGCTCTGTAACGAGCGATCGCGGGTGCCCGGCGGCCATCGAGCGCGGGAGTTACGAGCGTGCGGGGGGCGTGTGCACGCCTCGGGTGGCGCGCACACGCCCCTATTGGCTGTTCGGCGAGATGACGTATAGCTACGTGCTCTCACCCAGCAGAGCCGACCTGCCGCCGTATAACTGCGGCGACTGGTCGGCAAGCAGTTAAAAAATTGCATTTTTCTCGTGAAAAACGGTTGTGTGTACGTGGCATTACCCTGCAATTTAAAAAAAAAAAAGTACATGGCCTATCAATAATAAAGTACAGAGAAACTCCTGTGCAATTCATTTTACTTCTCAACAGGATTTTCCAAGTGAATAGTAACTCTGTAAAATGATTAGTAATGCCTGGGTACCTTACATGGTACTAGAACTTTTCCGAGGATAAACTGCCTTCCTTATCTTCAGCCTGCGAGGATTTAAGCCACGATTATAGAATTGCCAGCTTTTCTTTTGCTCCGGTGGATTCCTCATGAAGGAGCAGCGGCACTTACTGGGTGTACATTTGTAAAGGTTTATGATAATGAAACGTGTTATTCTTGAGTGCAATCAACATTTCCTTCCACTTTATGGAAACAGCTGGCGCTTGTATATTCCATTGTAAAGAGATGTTTTCTATTGAATTCAACTCAAAAGAAGTTTTTTTTTTGTGTTCAGCATTTTTAAAGGGTTTCGGAAAATTGTCAGGAAAGACCGCAAACACTTTAGAAAATCACAAATCATTTATAACACTGAAGTTGCCATATACTGGTTCAGTTTTTGCTGAACAGAGATGAGCAGGTTGGTAATTTAACAATGAAAAGTAGTAAGTTTAAGTTTCATGTAGAAGAAATGAATAACGGAGATCTAATTGCATGTTTCTGTCTGGCTCTGAGGCTGCAGATCTCCATGAAAATATTGGATTGTTCCTGAAAGCCCAAATGAATGCTTTGTTATTTTACTGTATTGCAGTAATAAATATGCTACTGTTTTATGTTTTGTTGCTAAGTACTGCAGTATGGGTTAAAATACCTATGCTGGCAACATTTTGGGGAGTCAAACCGGTACCCTCAAGCAGCATCCTGAATGAATGAATGAATGAACGAATGAAGAACTTGTATAGTGCTACAATTGCGAACTGAATCACCTCAAGGCGCTTGGTATCCATTTCCTTCTAATTTGGCCTTCAGAATAGATGGGTTTTGAGTTTTTTCCTGAAGGCCTGGTGATTCATTTCCGTTCGGATATTGGTTGGTAATGCGTTCCAACGCGATCGTGGAACACTGGAGGACATCGAGTCCGCGGGTCTCACGGGCATGATCACGGAGCTCACGGCAGGCAAATTTAAAGGGATATACCTGTACGCCCATTTGCCTGTCCATGCCATTCTGCCGACGTAAATGTTTGTGTGGTGGTCGGCAAGTGGTTAGATGGAGCAATTTTGGGGGGATGTTGAAACACTGGAGACCTGGCATGTGACAATATGTGTGAGAGCAGTGGTCTGACTGTCCAATGTGCTGCCAGTATAGGGTATTTTAAACCTTGCTTGAAAACTAAAAACTAAAACAGCAGCATATATTTTCCTGTATACAGTATCCAGCCTAACTGCATTACAATAGATAAGGTACAGGGTCTAAGTGCTAACCAGTTTTCACCAGAGCTCCTGATGGTGGAGATGGGTTTTGCTGTGTGTTTGTACCAGGTCAAAGACCTCAGAATGGCCCAATCAGGAGGTAAGCTAACTGCGGTCCAGTTGCAGATATAGCAGGTAGGGATCAAGCAGAAGTGAAAACAAGCTAAAGGTTGGTAACAAATGGTTGCAGGTTGGGATGAAGCAGAAGCATGGTTGAGGAACAAGCCAAAGGTCAGTTACAAGTGGTAGTGGAGATAAGGACAGCTGCAGACAGCTCTCCAGAATTCATCTGGAGAGAGCAAAATAATCTGGCAAACAGGAAGTTAAAAAAAATGGCTTAAATCGGGAAGTTCATGGCAAAGAGTTCCAGGTTCACTGGAAACAAGAGGCAAGGCAGGAAAGTCCAAAGAATTAGACAAGGAGCTGTCCAGTATCTCCGGTGGCTCAGCACTAGAAAAGCCACTGCTGAACGCAACAGAGTTTGAGGGAGCTGCTGGTTTGTTTTGAGCGGCATGTTACCTCTATTTCCTCGTCGTCTAGGGTATCAGATGAGAGTTGAGAAAAAGTTCAATGTCCACACTTTAGACTTCTTTTCCTTCGCTTTATTTGCCCAACTTGGCAAAAAGATAAAAGTAGTAGTTGAAGAGGTGGAAGGATAATAGGTTCAGGTGTATAACTTCTATTCGGAAACACTCTTGTTTCAAGCAATGCAGCTTTCATCGCCACTCTAGCCAGAGCGGGTATTGTGCACCTGGATAGACCTCTCTCACCAACCTAGCAGACAGAATTTCACACGGAATCTTGGTAAAGTCTCTGCCACAGACCTTCCCAAAGATGGAGACACATTCGGTCCAAAATCCTCTCAGCACAGGATTAAGCACCCGGATCTCTCCCGAATAAATTCTTGTGAACTTAGAACAGACAGGCGACCATCATTCAGCCTTTCAGTAATGGTGCATCCTTCGATGAAGTTCAAGGCCTCTCCTGAGATACCAGTCTCGTGCTTGGTGCTCTCCAAGACAGGTTCTTCATCGAGTGGCTTCCTCCCTCGGGACGGACAGCTCAGGACCACTCTGCAAGCGTAGACCCAGTCTGACTACCGGGCCTACTTAGTAGATCACAACTCCGGACCAACGTGGTCCCGGAGCCAGAAACACTTGAACATACACCCCCGTCCATGAGGGCCACACACAGGGGGTGGTGGGACAACAGACTCTGGATCGACAACGCCCCCGGACTAGTGACGTCTGTCCCTTAAGTACTCCTCCCTAGCATGCACAGCAGAACGATCAACTCCCTCTGATTGGCTGCTGAAGGGGAACACCCAAAACCCCTTGACCTGGCTGCTGCCACCCTCAGCCTGGGGCGGTAACAGCACCCCAGACAACAATAGAGGTCACTCACAGTACAGCCATGGCTGGAACAGAGGTCCAAATTTAGTAAAAAATAGCACAGTCTGAGTCAACTAACTCCCAGGCCTCGTACACACGATAGGTTAAACAGAGGACAACGGTCTGATGGACCGTTTTCATCGGTCAAAACCGATCATGTGTGGGCCCCATAGGTTATTAAACAATCAGTTAAAAAAAAGCCAACTTGCTTTGAATTTAACCGATGGATTCCTAATCGATAGGTCAAAACCGATCGTTAGTAGGCACAACCATCGGTTAAAAATCCATGCTCAGACGCAAGCTTGGAAGCATTGAACTTGTTTTTTTTTTCGGCACATCGTTGTGTTTTATGTCACCGCGTTCTGACACGATCGTTTTTTTAACCGATGGTGTGTAGGCGCGATGGACCATCAGTCAGCTTCATCGGTTAACAGAGGAAAACGGTCCATCAGACCGTTCTCATCGGATGGACTGATCGTGTGTACGAGGCTTCATACCCTCTAAATTTAAATCAGCGCTGGCTAGAAAGTAGCAGGCTGCTACACTTATCTTTCCAACATTCTCTCCACTAAGATGCAGGAGTTTTGTTAATATCAACATGCCTTGACAGGTGGCTGTTAGGCTGGAGGATTAGGTGACCCTGGCATAACAATTGTTGACTTCTCCATCCCTTTCCAATGGTGACCTGCCCTTTACTGGACCAGAATATTCACCCACACATCTGTAACAAAGGCAAAAGGGTCGTAAACAGAATATTGGTAACCTAAGCCTTATAACAATAAAGCTGACGATAGATGGATTGAAATTCAGACAGTTTTGCAGGGATTATCCAAATTTTGATCCATGCCATGCCTGTTCATCAGAAGTCGATTGTGGGGAGGGTGGAAAGGATTCCTCTATCTACCTTGATTATGTGGATGGATGAATCTGTTTATTTTCGTACAAATCACCAAATTAAATAAGAACACTAAGCAAGTTTGTCTATTTTATAGTGCAACTGTGCAAGATTGATGCAGCACTGAAGTTCAACTTTTAGGGGTCTCCTAGGTCTTAAAGTTTTGTATTGCCATAAACAATGATCTCAACTAATGTTACTGCACAGTCTCTTCGTTTTAGATGTCTTTAAGTCTATGTAATTTCCAAGAATAAATGCACATGTTTTATTCTATTTTTGATGACTGATCCACTTTAGCATAATTATTTTTTGAATGAACCAGAACACTGTATGGGAGCCATTTGGATGCTTACCATGAAATATAAACTGTGGGTGGCAAAAATAATAAAAAAAAACTGTCTTTCCGAGGCATGGTAATGCACAGATAATTTGTAACCAAGCCCAGCCACTGTATTTTTATAGATATTTTAAAGCACACTCAGTTCGTAATCATTTCTTTAAAATATACATAACAGTTGAGGTATTGCGGTCTCCTTGGAAACAAGCTTTTTTTTTTTATCTTGTCACTTTATATTGATATAAACAGCTACTGATTTTTTGTTGCTTGCTTTTTTTCGTATTAGTTTGCTTACATAAAAGTTCCTATTATTTTTTTTGTATTAAAGTCATAGGTGAATTCAAGATAAATTAAAGTTTGCATAAGGAATATTCATTTTTAAAACATAATAAATGAAATTGTAATAAATATAAATGTTTTTAAATAATTGACTTCCCCCCTGCTTTCAACTTATTACACTTTTCGAATACTCCACTCTCAAAATAATAAAATGTCTATGAAACTACTGCACCCAGGGCATCTTCCCCTCCAGCCCCTCCCCTTGTCCTGACCCTCTCCCTAAGGCTCCGTACACACGACCGAACATGTCTGCTGAAACTGGTCCGCGGACCAGTTTCAGCAGACATGTTCGGTCGTGTGTACGGCCGACTGGACAAATGTCCGGCGGATCGGACAGGTTTCCAGTGGACAAAGGTTTCTTAGCATGCTAAGAAACATGTCCGCTGGAAGCCTGTCCGTCGGACATGTTCGGTCGTCTGTACAGACTCACCGTACATGTCCGCTCGGCCGAAAGCCCGCGCATGCGTCAAAGTGATTTGACGCATGCGTGAAAGCATTGAACTTCCAGGGTCGCACACATCGCCACGTCATCGTCGCGGCCACGTCGCGACACGTCACTGCGTTTGTTTTCTGCGGGGATTTTGGTCTGATGGTGTGTACAGCCATCAGACCAAAATCCGGCAGCGGACATGTCCGATGAAAACGGTCCGCTGGTGTGTACGAGGCCTAACACTTCATCTCCTAAACTTGCCAAGTTACAAACTGAACTTCCCTGGAAATCCTCCACACCATATCTATTTCCGCAAAACCATACGGCTTTTGTGAGTATGTCTTTACACATCTTTAATTAATTACTGTATTTATTGGCGTTTAACACTCAATTTTTCACCCTGAAAATTGGTTGAAAATAGCGTGTGCGTTTAATATGCCGATACCGCAATTTAGGCTGCCTCGAAGAGAATGGGGAGGGGGGCGGGACGAGCGCCGTCAGATTACATACAGCGAGAATCTCATTTTTACTCAGTGGCCTCTGTAATAGGAAGTGCCATCTCCTGGGCCGGCAGTGGACTGGTGTTCTCTATTAACCTCCCTGGCGGTCTTCCCGAGACTGACACGGGGTTAGATTTTCTTGCTACTATCGGTAACCCCGAGTCTCGGGCTTGCCTCGCTAGATCCACAGGCACTTTTTACTTACCTTGTCCCTGGATCCAGCGATGCCACCGCGCTGTGTGAGCGAGCGGGACCTCGCTCGATTCACATAGTGCCTCCGTGTGACGCCGATCTCCGTTCCCTGCGACGTTACGACGCACGGGGACGGAGAACGGCGCCAAATTCAAAAACGTAAACAAACACTATACACACAGTATACTGTAATCTTATAGATTACAGTACTGTATGTAAAAAAAACACACCCCCCCCTGTCCCTAGTGGTCTGCCCAGTGTCCTACATGTTCTTTTATATAATAAAAACCTTTCTTTCTTTCTGACAGCGACAATTCTGCAACTGAGCAAATTTCAGTGATTTTGATTTGATTACATTATTGAATAATTTTTATTATAATTATATTATTATTTGTTATAATTATTTATAATTATTTATTATATTATAATTTATAATTTTGTTTTTAAAAAAATGTAATACACGGGATGCCTATTAGAATCTTGTTTGGTCAGATTTAAGTGAGTTATTTCTAAAAATTACAGACCTACAATATAAAACGCCAAATTTCCTTGCAAATAATGGTACCGCTTTTAGCATGTTTTTTCTGAAAGAATCATACCGCCAGGGAGGTTAAAGAAGCTGGTCCAGGAGGCGCAACTTTGTATTTGTAATTTGTAATCTGACTGCATTCATCCCACCCCCCTCCCTGAGATGGGAATTGATCAGGCTGCATTCATGGCAATAGGGAGGCTGCAGATGGACATTGATCAAGCTGCATTGATGGGCAATTTTGAGGCTGCAGATGGGCGCTGCATTGATGGGCACTGTCCCTTATTTTGCTTCAAAGTTATTTATTTAAAATTTACATTTTTTTTCCTGAAACTTCCCTTTTAAAATGAAGGTATTTGTTATATGCCTGTGTGTGTTATATGGCAATAAATAGGGCTAAAGCCTTGTACACACGACCGAGGAACTCGACGGGCGAAACACATCGTTTCCTTGTCGAGTTCCTTGTTAGGCTGTCGAGGAACTCGACAAGGCAAGTTTCTCCATTCCCATTGAGGAAAAAGAAGACATGCTCTCCTTTTGGCTCGACGGGATCCTCGACAGTTTCCTCGTCGAAAAATGTACACACGACCGGTTTCCTCGTCAAAAAAAAAATCCCAGCAAGTTTCTTGCTGGTTTTTGTAGAGAAACTCTGTCGTGTGTACGAGGCCTGATGGTTTTAAGAAAATGCACAGGGCTTTTGTGCACTTTTTTTTTTGTCCTTTAGAATCAAATATTTCCACAATCAGAGGAGGGCTGCACAGCTATAGCATAGCCTGATGTTGAATTGAAGTCCCAGGACACCAAGTTCTTCATCTCAAGGATGCCTCCTATTTTCACGTACTGTAACAGTATTGCTGATGTAATGGTTTTGTGATCAACTCAATAGCCCAAATGAAAGAAGACGTAGCAATCTCTGTAACTCTCTTCCAAACGTTCAACAAATCTAATCAAATGCCCTTTCAAATCATTAGTGGAGTCAAATCGACATTCACTTTTGATCGCAGTAAGTAGTGAAAATTCGAAGGAGTAGAACATTCTTTTGTGATTTGAACTGGCTATTTAACTTTTGTTCCTTCATCTATAGTGTATTTTTCTTGAGTCATAAATAAAGTTTGCAAAGATAAAAAAAAACTATGATTCTTGGACATTATGAACATACTATTATTATTGTCATTATTTTTATTATTATTATTATTATTATTATTATTGTCGTTAAGTGGCCATAGTAGGTGTAGCATGTGGAAATGTCAGCACAACTGCTTTATCTGCTACTTCCCACCACCAAATTACATAACAGCTCACCATCAGAAGAGAACTTTTTTGCAGGAAAATCTATATGTAATTCAAATATACTTGCCCTAGGATCAAGCAAGCCCAAGATCTTTCCATTTGTACAACTATTCCAAATGCCACAGAGAATTCTTAGATGCTATCAATCAAACATTTTTGAAAAGGAGATAATTAAAAATTTCAGCACATCATAAATGTATTATTATGATTATTATTATTCATATTATTATTCATATTATTAATCATATTATTATTACTATTATTATTATTATTATTATTATTATTATTATTATTATTATTGTTATGTTGTCATAGCAGTAGTATTGTTAGTTGTAACAATATAATGAGAAACCTTTTGGTTTAACTGATTTATAAAGTACTTCCCACCACCAAACTGGACAACAACTCACAACCTGAAAAGTTTGTGGAAGGTCTATACAGTGGCGTATCTAGGGTATGGCAGCCATGGCAAGTGCCATGGGCGCCATATGAAGGGGGCGCTGTTGAGTGGCTGGGCAGCAAGGCACTTACCAGGGTCTGAGGGTCTCTTCTTCCCTCCTCTCGAGCATTAGCAGGATCTCCTTTTCAGCACCTTTGCTAATGGACAATGGCAGCGCTATCCCTGCTGCATTCAGCCACAGCCCTCCCCTGTTCTCCCATTCCATCTGGCACAAAGAAGAAGGAGGAACATCAGTTTCTCGCTCTTCTCTGTGAAAACTGAGGCCTTAAGTGATAAAGATTTCAACACTTCCAGTATTGGTTCTGCATTTACCTGGCCTTGGAGGGCAGAGAAGGGATCAGGGGTCTAATAAACCCCAGATTTCTCCATAAAGAGAATATGTTACTACCCAAGGTATCACAAGGGATATTAAATATCACTCATTTTGTTAGCTGTTTTTTTTGTTAAGGTTATCTGAAAGATGGATTTCAAATGTTTTTCGACAGGGGCGCAGTTTCAGTGCTTGCCATAGGCGCTATTTTCACTAGATACGCCTCTGGGTCTATATGTGTTGTGTTTAGAAACATACTTCCCCTAGGATCAAATAAGCTTAAGATGTTCTAAAATCTACAGAGCATTCTTAGATACCTAGCTGATTAGATATCTTGCCAGTTAAGTTAGGCAAATTTAGTTCTTGTGGCTTTTCTGTAATCAGTAGAGCAGCTTGTGATTACTTTGGGCTGTTCTGGGCTGTGTATAGGCTGCCGGTTGCATTGTTTTCCCCTTTCTTCTTTAGTTTTCTTGAATGCAGTGGGAGTCAAATGAGTAGCCTAGATATTTATGTGGCTCCAGCCAATTTTTGCGGGAGTGTGCCCAGATGGTGGCTGGGGAATGCATAAATAGTTTGGATCTTTAGAGAGTGGGCTTCTTTACCAGGAGAAGTTCCACAGTCAGGTAGGCTACTGCCCTTCTATGTAGCTCACCTGAAGATTCTGCTTGTGATCAATGAGGTTCAACCTGTGCATAAATGGGAGGGGAGCTATATTGCTACAAACCCTTTAAAGCTAAAAGAGAGGTTTCACTGGGGATCTGGTCTGGAAGATTTGCTTAGGAGACTGTCTGCCTGAGTCTGGAAAGAGGCATCCAAGTCCCCGGGGACACTGTGAGTACAGACCTGAGTGAAGGATCCTAGTGACTGTTGCTGCTGGTAACCTCTGGTGCACTAATACTAATACATTACTCAGTGCTGCCCACTCTTTGTCCTATTGCTCAAGGGACTGTTTTAGCTGCAAAGAGAAGAGTGACCTCTCATTACTGTTCAGTGTTTGGAGTATCCCACCGCTTCCCTCAGGCCCCGTACACACGTCCGAGAAACTCGACGGGCAAAACACATCGTTTTGCTCGTCGAGTTCCTTGTGAAGCCGCCGAGGATCTCGGTGAGCCAAGTTTCCTCATTGACTAACGAGGAAATAGAGAACATGTTCTCTATTTGGCCCGACGAGATCCTCGTCGGTTTCCTCGGCCAAAAGTGTACACACGACCGGGTTTCTCGACAGAATATGGCTCCGATCGAGTTTCTGGCTGAATTCTGCCGAGAAACTCGGTCGTGTGTACGGGGCCTAAGCCTCATCCAAGTTACTTTGCAATAAACATACAAAAAAAGTAATGAAAAAGTATTTACCATACAAACAAATACAAGTAAATAGTAGCGTTGGTAAATAAAATCATATAACACCCAGATATATTATTTAGTGACTGGTAAACTGATTATTCAAAAATATAAATATGACCATAATGTGTGACTAGTAGGGATGAGCCTAATGTTTGAGTCGAACGTAGGTTCGACTTAAACATTGCGTTTTCACCGAATAGCAAACAATTTGGGGTGTTTGTGGCAAATTCGAAAGCCGCGGAACACCCTTTAAAAGTCTATGGGAGAAATCAAAAGTGCTAATTTTAAAGGCTTATATGCATGGTATTGTCATAAAAAGTGTTTGGGGTCCTGGGTCCTGCCCCAGGAGACATGTATCAATACAACAGTTTTAAAAACTGCAGTTTTTTTCGGGAGCAGTGATTTTAATAATGCTTAAAGTGAAACAATACAAGTGAAATATTACTTTAAATTTGGTACCTGGGGGGTGTCTATAGTATGCCTGTAAAGTGGCACATTGTTCCCGTGTTTAGAACAGTCCCTGCACAAAATAAAATTTCTAAAGGAAATAAGTCATATCAAAATATGACTTATACACGGCTGTAATGAATTGTCGGGTCCCGGCAATACAAATAAAAGTAATTGAAAAAAACGACATTACCAGGCCCTTTGGATCTGGTATGAATATTAAGGTGAACCCCGAACTAAAATGAAAAAAAAAATTGCATGGGGGTCCCCCCGAATTCCATACCAGGCCGCAGGAAAAGAGGGGAGACGAGAGAGTGGCCTGAAGGGCCTGGTATAGAATGTGGGGGGACCCTCACACAATTTTTTTTACATTTTGGTTCGGGGTTCCCCTTAACCAATATTTCACTTTTATTGTTTCACTTTAAGCATTATTAAAATCACTGCTCCCGAAAAAAACTAACGTTTTTAAAACTTTTTTTTGCATTGATACATGTCCCTTGGGGCAGGACCCAGGTCCCCAAACACTTTTTATGAAAATAACTTGCTTATTAACCTTTAAAATTAGCACTTTTGATTTTTCATGTTCGTGTCCCAAAGACTTTTACGGTGTTTGCGTGTTCGAGCAAATTTTTGCCTGTTGGCATGTTCTGCTGCGAACCAAACAGGGGGGGGGGGGGTTGTTCGGCTCATCCCTACTGGTAAACTGATTATACAAAAATATAAATATGGCCATAATCTGTGACTAAATAGTCCATATGTAAGACATGTCTCAAGCAAAATTGTAATCTTGAATTCTTCCACCACACCACCTGGATATTCCACTCCCCCCTGGATATTCACTGACCAGATGAAGATGCCTTGCACTCTCATGCTCGGCAAATCAGCATCAACCCTCACAGGGTTAAACATCCACCGATATCCAATCGTCAACCCGATGTCATAAACTCTCAACATATAATAAAAACAAAGTGCTCCAATAGTGCAGTAACGTTGTATCAATTAAAAAAAAACTTCAAACATTGCACTCGCATGAAATCAGGTAAGTAAAAGCATGTATGTATCCACTTGTAGCAGCAAGAACTGGCATGATGTGGTCACAGCGGACCCAGCGTGTGTGATCTGTAGACATGTGCATTCGTTTTCGTTAGAATGCATTTTCGTCCGAAAATCTGTTTTTTTTCGTTATCGTTTGAACAAATGATAACGGAAGTGCAAGAAACGAAAACCGGAAGATCCGACATAAAAAATGCTTTATTTTCGTTTTCGTTGCGGTAAAAATTCAATATAGAGAGATTCGACATTATAGGGAAAAGATTCGACATCATAGAGAAAAGATTCGACATTATAGAGAAAAGATTCGACACTATAGAAGTAATAGATTCGACATTACAGAGAATAGATTTCGATTTATGAGAAAATAGATTCGACATTATAGAGAATAGATTTGACATTATTACTAGTCATACAACATTAGAATTCTTGTAGGCGGAATATTCGAACGGAAATGTACGATTCGAAGTAAAGATTCGATGTTCTGTCGAATATTCGTTTGCCCAATCGACAGAAACCAAAAATATTCGACGTTCCGTCGAAAATTCTTTTGACCATTCGACAGAAACCAAGTATTATTGGATTTTCGGACGAAAGCTATTCCCCAACGAAAAACAAAATAAATCAAAGCGATTTTCGGGAGTAACTAAATAAATTTATTTTCCAAACGAAAACGAAAAAACGAAACAAAATATTCCAGTCTGCACATGTCTAGTGATCTGTATGTTACCCACACAAGATCGTAAACCTTGGAACGTAATTTCCAGCATTGCGTCAAACGTCACAACTGGTTGCCATACAGCCACATTCCGACGCATTTCATCATCACGACTTACTCATCACGACTACTATTTACTTTACTTATATGGTAAATGCTTTTTCAGATTTTGTTTAATTTAAAGTGGCAGCTTCTTATTTATTTTTATATTTAGTGTGTCCCTGGTGCAGTGGTGCTTCCTGTGACAAGTACATACAGTTGTAAAGCAAGAACATAGACAGCAATAGAAAGCAGACAACATAATGGAAAAATAACTGCCCACAAGAGCTTACACTCTCGCAGGAAAAGGGGAAAATAACAACGTTGGGATTGTATTATGCTCTTCCTAACAAAAAACAAAGTCCCCTTGTGGCGCTGCAACAATATGAAGCGAGACACAGTCCAATCTGTGAAAGTACAATACCCAGTGCAGCTGCCAACCACTGGAAAATGGGCACAGAAACACAAAAACAAAAGAAGCAGCGCTCAATGAGTAAAGTCATAAAACTTTATAGTCTAAAATAGTCTAAAATAAGAAATAACAAAGGTATTAGCACAGACAATAATAAAAACTCATGTATCTACAAAATATGATTAATAAAACAATTGGTCCAGAATGAGAGCCACTAAGAAGAGTCCTGTGATGGAATGGTTAATATCGACACTAGTGTCTCTCAGTATGCCGCTGTGGAAGGGTTACAATGCTACACACCAGGACGGATGGTTGATCACTGGTGGAGTAACTACAGACAGTACCTCAGATGGTTAGATGACCTGCAGTGACGGATGGTTATCGGCTGTGATGGAAGACTCAGGTGATAGAAACATTCCAGTGGGGACAAACCTCGGCAGGAGATCCCCAGCACCACTGCGGTATCTACAGGCGGGTGAGCCTAGACGCAAAGCCGATGACGCAACAGCGCCAACGCGTCAGGTGGTTTGTTTTTGTATTATGCTCTTTCTATTGAGATAATCCCTAGAAGCTAAAGCCTGGGTTCCACCCTACTCTCAACTGAAGCACTCCCTGCTGCCTTTATTTTTTGTCTTCCTTCTTTAAAGCGGAGTTCCGGCCACAATTTCACTTTTTAAATATAAATACCCCTGTAATACACAAGCTTAATGTATTCTAGTAAAGTTAGTCTGTAAACTAAGGTTCGTTTTGTTAGGTTGTTACAGCATTTAGACACTTTATAAAATAGAAATTTACTGGGGCCATCTTAAGTGTGGGTATCATGAAGCCAGACTGTATGACTTCCTGGATTTCAGCCTTGCAGATCTCGCACATGCTCAGTGCTGCACAAGCAGTGTCAGATCAGGTTTCAGCACCTGTGCTGTCCAAGTCACATGATTCTTTGAGACTGGGGAGTGCACAGACTCCTGGAAAGTTACACCCACTACATTCCCAGGAGTCTGTGCGGTGTAGGTTAGGAAGCATTAAGCACCTAGGTGCAGGAAGTGGGAAGATTAACTATTCTGCCTAGCAACAACACTTTGAAGGCATCTAAAAAAAAAAAAAAAATTCGTAAAGGACTAATGACATTTTTTTAAAACTATTGATGTAATGTTATATTTATGGGTGGAACTCCACTTTAATCTGGTGGTGGGCAGGTTCTGAATGCAGCGACACATCTTGTTTTTTTCCTATTTCTGTTCTGGTGGTGGGTAGGTCCTACATGCTGCAGCATTATGTGGTGTCACTCCCTACTGAAATCTCCTTTGTGATTAGGGCCACATGATGATGTGTTCCAAGAGGGTGGGTTCTTGAAAGCCCTTGGACCACTGGAAGTGGGTTGAATGATGCTGGGTGTCATTTAACTCAGAAGAGGTCCAGCACTGGACAACTGGAATTTTGAGCCTGTAGAAGAAAGTATTGGGTAGAGAGTGAGTATTGCTGCAGGAAATTACATTGTTTTTCATCTTTAGTCTGTGCACTGGAGTCCTAAATGCAAAATTTCTCACCCTTTTTTCTCTGGTGGTCAGTGGATCCTGCATGTTGCAGTGAAAATGTATCAGGTAATGATGTGTGACCATTTTCTGCTGCATTCTTCATTGAGACAAGGGTGAATTGATGGTGCACCCCCAGGGATCAGGTCCTTGATGCTTAGGGTAACTTGATGATGTGTCATGGAAAGTTGGGTTCTTAAAAGAACTGGGCTCACAGGAGGTGGGTTGAGTGATGCTTGGTGCCATTCAACTGTGTATGGGACACACACAGTGTGGTTCAGCCCTGCCCCCTGCTCCCTCCTCACTTGTTGTGATGGGAGCGGGAGTTCCGGGAGAGCCTCGGCTCTTGCCCACATTGCTGGATCAGGCTTAGGTAAATATTTGGGGGGGGGGGTGCAGGGATGCTGCATCATAAAGGTTTTTACCTTCAGCCTCTAGAACCACTTAAATAGAACAAGCTGAAATTGGAAGCTGGTTGGTTACCAGTGGAGGCCTGTCCATTAGGGGTGCACAGGCGCCACCCCCCATCTATGCATCCAGCCCCCTCATTTACATACTGGATGCCGGATGCATGGATTTCAATGGGGAGGGGGTGTTTTTTTGAAGCATGTGATTAGAGCCAGAGGCTCTAATAGGCTTCAAAAAAGGGTGGGCTCAGCACTGCGCTCCAAGCCCCCCCAGTTGTGTGACGATAGTGAATAAATATTTTCTATTTTCACATTAAATCTCCTCCCCGCTAATCAGGAAGTTTCCCAATTGGCCAAAACGTCAGGCGATCCGATTGGACGCCTAGGAGAAGGCGGAGTTGAGAGGACAACGGAGCCGCTGCTCACAGCCGGCACCCCACCACTGCCGGCAATTCACCATCCGCCATCTAGGTGGGGTAAGTGGCAGACCAACCAGCAGACGAGGGGGGGGTCCTTTTTTGCCGCTACCGCCCAAAAAAAACACCAGCCACCACTGTTGGTTACTATGCACAGCTGCATCAGATTCTGTGTGCTACAGTTTTAGTAACTCTCCCCCTGGGTGTTTTTTGATGCAGAAGAGGAGTGGTCTACAAACTGCGGCCTGAGGGCGACCCATTGCTTGCCGTTATCCAGACCTTGGGGTACTATTCTTCCAACTGGCAGCAACAATGGAGCAATATTCCCCCCACTGATACCAATTATGGGCAAACTTCTGCCCACTCACACCAATGATGAGGCACTTTTCCTCCCACCACAAATGTCGCATTGTTTACTCCTACTCACAACAATATATTTTCTACTCCCACTGGTCAAAGTCTGTGGCCACAACTCTCCATGAGGCATCCAAAGGTGTGCCATGCCGCTAAAGTGTTCTGGTTTGACTTGAAGAAAAAGTGGCAACCATAATACAGTAAAACCTTGGTTTGAGAGCATAATTCGTTCCAGAAACATGCTTGTAATCCAAAGCACTTTTATATCGAAGCATTTTTTTACAGGGTATAAAAGAGAAGAGAGGCACCTCTAAGTGTAGCAATAAGTTGCTAAATGTTGAACCTTCATTAACCACTTCCCGACGGCCGTACGACTATTGACGGCCGCAGGGTGGTTCTACTTCTCTTGGGCGCCGTCAAATGACGTCCGCCCCTTTCCGCGTTCCCTGCGTGCGCTCCTGAGCGTGCAGCGGGGAACTTCTGTGCTGGCCGTGTCCCTTGGACACAGTCAATCACAGATCGCCGTGAACGGCCAATCGGAGTGGCCGTTTGCTAGGCGATCTGTGCGGCCAATGAGAGATGATCTCATATGTTTACATATGAGATCATTTCTCATTGCCGGCTCTCACAGACAGCGGTGCTGTCAGGGAGAGAGGAGACCGATCTGTGTCTCTTGTACATAGAGACACAGAACGGTAACCTCCCCCAATCACCCCCCCTCCCCCCCACACAGTTAGAACACTATATAGGACACACATTTAACCCCTTCCTCACCCCCTAGTGTTAACCCCTTCCCTGCCAGTCAAATTTATACAGTAATTAGTGCATATTTATAGCACTGATTGCAGTATAAATGTGAATGGTGGCAAAAATGTGTCAAAAGTGTCCGATGTGTCCGCCATAATGTCGCAGTCACAATAAAAATCGCAGATCGCCGCCATTACTAGTAAAAAAAATAATAATAATTCTGTCCCTTATTTTGTAGGCGCTATAACTTTTGCGCAAACCAGTCGCTTATTGCGATTTTTTTTTTTTACTAAAAATATGTAGAATACGTATCGGCCTAGACTGAGGATAAAAAAAAAAAAAAAATTGAGCTATTTATTATAGCAACAAGTAAATATTTTTATTTTTTTTCAAAATTGTCGCTCTATTTTTGTTTATAGCGCAAAAAATAAAAACCGCAGAGGTGATCAAATACCACCAAAAGAAAGCTCTATTTGTGGGGAAAAAAGGACGTCAATTTTGTTTGGGAGCCACGTCGCACGACCGCGCAATTGTCAGTTAAAGCGACGCAGTGCCAAATCGCAAAAAGTCCTCTGGGCAGGAAGGGGGTTTAAGTGCCCAGTTAGGAAGTGGTTAAATGTAACCATATTGCTACACTTAGAGGCGCCTCTCTTATTTTTTATACTCAGTTGTGGCATGACACTACTCTTATATCAAGACATTGCTTGCATATCAAGGCAAAATGTATTAAAACTTTTAGTTTGTCTTGCAAAACGCTCTCAAACCAAAGTTTTACTGTATACTTACCGGCCCACTTTATTAGGTTCACCTGTTAAGATATTTTCTTGGCACACTCTCCTCTCTCCCTAATGTCTGAGGGACAGTAAACAGGACCATTGGTTTAGTCTGGAGACCCCTGCAGAAGAGGATCCCTGCTGGACAATAGAGCAATGAGTTTACAGGGGACAACCAAGGATATAATGTGAGAATTGCAATGGGAAAAGTACTATTTTTTGATAACCTGGAGTAAGGCTTTAACATTAACCGCTTGCTGTCGTTTTACGGCGGCAAGTCGGCTCCCCTGCGCGAGAGCACGTAATATAACGTCGGCTCTCGCGCAGGCCACTAGGGGCGCTCGCCCCCGACTCCCGTGCGCGTGCCCGGCACACACGATCGCCGCCGGGCAGACACGATCGCTCGTTACAGAGCGGGGACCGGGAGCTGTGTGTGTAAACACACAGCTCCCGGTCCTGTCAGGGGGAGAAATGCTGATCTTCTGTTCATACAATGTATGAACAGAAGATCAGTCATTTCCCCTAGTGAGTCCCACCCCCGCTACAGTTAGAACACACCCAGGGAACATACTTAACCCCTTCCCTGCCCCCTAGTGTTAACCCCTTCACTGCCAGTGGCATTTTTACAGTAATCAATGCATTTTTATAGCACTGATCGCTATAAAAATGCCAATGGTCCCAAAAATGTGTCAAAAGTGTCCGAAGTGTCCGCCATAATGTCGCAGTACCAAAAAAAAAACGCTGATCGCCGCCATTACTAGTAAAAATGTTTTAATAAAAATGCCATAAAAATACCCCCTATTTTGTAAACGCTATAACTTTTGCGCAAACCAATCAATAAACGCTTATTGTGATTTTTTTTTACCAAAAATATGTATAAGAATATATATCGGCATAAACTTAGGAAAAAAAAAATTATATATTTTTGGGGGATATTTATTATAGCAAAAAGTTAAAAATATTGAATTTTTTTCAAAATTGTCACTCTATTTTTGTTTATAGCGCAAAAACTAAAAACCGCAGAGGTGATCAAATACCACCAAAAGAAAGCTCTATTTGTGGGGAAAAAAAGGACAAAGCCACGTCGCACGACGGCGCAATTGTCAGTTAAAGCGACGCAGTGCCGAATCGCAAAAAGTGCTCTGGTCTTTGGGCAGCAATATGGTCCGTGGTTAATGTTAAAATGTAAAAGTTAAAAATACTAAAAATTAAATAGATTGCCATTAACGACAAAAATGTAGGTGTACCTAGTAAAAAAAAAAAGTCCATAACTTTGTTCCTATCACTGATTCTTTCATTTGATGTTCATTTTGTCTTTTCAGACTTGAAAGAGCTGATCCCAATGTGAGCTGGAGAACATCAAATATCATTAGATTATTACACATGTAACTTTGCTGCATTTTCATTCCAATCACACGTTGTTAAAGTTCTTTCTGTCCTTAAAGTTAAATTCAGTTTCCTGGTTGCGCAGAACAAAAACCACATTTACAGGTCATGGGGAGATCAAAAAGAATTTTTAACCAGGTTCTTATAATGAGATGAAACTTGCTTTTCTCACATAAAACTCTTGTTTCTGGAGCCTGGCTCAGTATGTGTTCTCGTAGCGATTGCCCAACAAAAACTATATCTAATATACCTATTGGGTTTGATGTACTAAAGTAAAAAAGACTGTGCACTTTGCAAATGCAGTTGCTCCAAAACGTAGTAAATTATGTAAAGCTTCACTTTGCACAGAATACACAATCACGTGCAAGAAAAAAAACAAAAAAAACATGCATTTTTGCTTGCACATGATTGCAGTGGCGGTGCGTCTATAGAGGGCGCCGGAGCGCCGCCCCCTCTGGTTCTCGCACCGCCACTGATTACAATAACATAGATTCATGCATTGCATGAATCTATGTTATTGTTGCCGGCCGCTGCCGCCGACTATTCAGATGGCCGGACGGTGAGCGCCAGCCACCTGAATAACGGCAGCTGGTTGGCTGTGCGGAAGTGCCTATCAGAGCCAGCGGTTCTGATAGGCTTACCGAGTACAGCCCTCTGCTCCCGGAAGCTTTTCTAAGGGACGTACGGGTGGTGCGTTCCTTAGATAAGACTGACAGGTGTATCAGCCAATCAGGTTCACTGGTTCTGCTTACTGGTAACCTGATTGGCTGAAGCGTCATCGAGGGCGGGAGAAGACATCGAGGGACGTGGAAGGAGGCTGGCTGACCCCCAGAAAGGTAAGGTGGGAGGGGCATTATACAGGGCACAGTGGCGACAATGGCACAGTGGCATCAATGGGCACAGTTGCGACAATGGGCACAGTGACATCAATGGGCACAGTGGCGACAATGGGCACAGTGGTGACACTTAAAGGGCACAGTGGTGACACTTAAAGGGCACAGTGAGGACAATTGGCACAGTGGTGACAATTGGCACAGTGGCTGTGTTTGATATGGCATGGCACAGGGGGCTGCGTTTGATGGCATGGCACAGTGGTGACAATTGATGGCACAGTGGCTGCGTTTGATGGTATGGCACAGTGGTGAAAATTGATGGCACAGTGGCTGCGTTTGATGGCATGTCACAGTGGTGACAATTGATGGCACAGTGGCTGCGTTTGATGGCATGGCACAGTGGTGACAATTGATGGCACAGTGGCTGCGTTTGATGGCATGGCACAGTGGTGACAATTGATGGCACAGTGGCTGTGTTTGATGGCATGGCACAGTGACTGCGTTTTATAGCATGGCACAGTGGTGACAATTGATGGCACAGTGGCTGTGTTTGATGGCATGGCACAGTGGTGACAATTGATGGCACAGTGGCTGCATTTGATGGGCCCAGTGGCTGCATTTGATGGGCACAGTGGCTGCATTATGGGCACAGTGAGGCTTCAATTGTTTTGTTTTTTTTCGTTTGCGCCCCCCCAAAAATGTTGAGCACCAGCCGCCACTGCATGAATGGATGATGGAAGTTAGTTGAGCTGCCCCTCATTTACTAAGCTCTGGAGCCAATGCACTTGCAAAGTGCACTGTATGTTTGCCTTTAGTAAATCAACACAATTGTTATAAAGTGTAACAAGACAACCAGGAAAAAGCACAACATTTTAAAAATGTTTTGGTTAAATAGATTTGGGGAGTGGTTTGATCTCATACATAATCGCTCTGGAGGATATCATCCTTAATACGGATACCATTTTGGAGTAAGGTGTGGAGACCTTATATCTGCTTTGGATGGTTACATCATGCCCTTATTTATGCACAATTTTTAATACAATCCTAATTTTGGGACATACAGCCCCTTAGATGCAGCACCCCATCCCTGCTCCTTTGGGAGTTTCATGTGAGTGACCATTTTACCCATTGGAGATCGGAGGTCCTGAAGAAGAGGTGTATCTGGCGAAAAGTGTTGACCTACAGTACAGACCAAAAGTTTGGACACACCTTCTCATTCAAAGAGTTTTCTTTATTTTCATGACTATGAAAATTGTAGATTCACACTGAAGGCATCAAAACTATGAATGAACACATGTGGAATTATACATAACAAAAAAGTGTGAAACAACTGAAAATATATTTGATATTCTAGGTTCTTCAAAGTAGCCACCTTTTGCTTTGATTACTGCTTGGCACACTCTTGGCATTCTCTTGATGAGCTTCAAGAGGTAGTCACCTGGCGCAGCACCCCATCACTCTCCTTATTGGTCAAATAGCCCTTACACAGCCTGGAGGTGTGTTTGGGGTCATTGTCCTGTTGAAAAATAAATGATGGTCCAACTGAACGCAAACCGGATGGACTAGCATGTCGCTGCAAGATGCTGTGGTAGCCATGCTGGTTCAGTATGCCTTCAATTTTGAATAAATCCCCAACAGTGTCACCAGCAAAGCACCCCCACACCATCACACCTCCTCCTCCATGCTTCACAGTGGGAACCAGGCATGTAGAGTCCATCCGTTCGCCTTTTCTGCGTTGCACAAAGACACGGGGGTTGGAACCAAAGATCTCAAGTTTGGACTCATCAGACCAAAGCACAGATTTCCACTGGTCTAATGTCCATTCCTTGAGTTCTTTATCCCAAACAAGTCTCTTCTGCTTGTTGCCTTTCTTTAGCAGTGGTTTCCTAGCAGATATTCTACCATGAAGGCCTGATTCACACAGTCTCCTCTTACCAGTCCTAGAGATGTGTCTGCTGAAAAAGGTGGAAGAACCTAGAATATGAAATATATTTTCAGTTGTTTCACACTTTTTTGTTATGTATAATTCCACATGTGTTACTTCATAGTTTTGATGCCTTCAGTGTGAATCTACAATTTTCATAGTCATGACAATAAAGAAAACTCTTTGAATGAGAAGGTGTGTCCAAACTTTTGGTCTGTACGGTACATCTAATGGTCTCTAGGGACCCTACAGCTCAAGTCACTGCATAATTATAATCTAAGTGGCATGAAATGTATATACAGTTTTTATATTAACCACTTAACCCCGGACCATTATCCAGCTAAAGGACCGGGCCCCTTTTTGCGATTCGGCACTGCTTCGCTTTAACTGACAATTGCGCGGCTGTCCTTTTTTTCCCCACAAATAGAGCTTTCTTTTGGTGATATTTCATCACCTCTGAGGTTTTTATTTTTTGCACTATAAACAAAAATAGAGCGACAATTATGAAAAAAAAATATTTTTTTCTACTTTTTGCTATAATAAATTTCCCCCAATAATATATATATATATAAAAAAAAAAATCCTCAGTTTAGGCCGATACGTATTCTTCTACATATTTTTGGTAAAAAAAAAAATCACAAAAGGTTTATTGATTGGTTTGCGCAAAAGTTATAGCGTCAACAAAATAGGGGACAGTTTTATGGCATTTTTATTAATATTTTTTTTTTACTAGTAATGGCAGCGATCAGCGATTTTATCATGACTGCGACATTATGGCGGACACATCGGACACTTTTGAAAACCATTTTGGGACGATTGTCATTTTTACAGCGATCAGTGCTATAAAAATGCACTGCTTACTGTAAAAATGACAGTGGCAGTGAAGGGGTTAACCTGTAGGGGGCGCTGAAGGGGTTAAGTGTTTCCTAGGGAGTGATTACTACTGTGTGGGGGCGTGGCTTGGCCTGTGGTGTCACTGATCGTCGTTCCCCATGACAGGGAACAGACGATCAGTGACACTCACACTAGGAAGAACGGGGAAAGGTTTGTTTACGCTCTCCCCATTTCTCAGCTCTGTGACCCAAACGCAGGACACCGGCGGCTATCGGGTCCCGCGGGCACGCTCGTGGAGCATGCGACTCACGGCTGGGCTTCTTAAAGGGGACGTACCTGTACGTCCATATCCCCAGCCGTGCCATTCTGCCGACGTATATCGGCGTGAGGCAGTCCTTAAGTGGTTAAACATTTTATTAACATGTATAAATAAAGATGTACGATAGAGACATCATACTTCTGTAGATAGAGCCATTATTATTTTTAAATGATGTTTATGTTCTGTGGTGGCCTTCTTTCACTCTTTGGGGTTGATGTTACTAAAGGAAAATAGAATGCGCACTTTGCAAAGTGCAATTGCCCTCTGCAAGTGCAGTTGCTCCAGAGCTTAGTAAATGATGTAAAGCTTCCCTTTGCAAAGAATAACCAATTGCATGCAAGGAAAATGTAAAAGAAAAACTGAATTTTTGCTTGTACATGATTGGATGATGGAAGTCAGCAGAGCTACCGTATTTATCTTGCTATAACGCGCACCCCCGAACTTGAAGTAAAAATCCTGGAAAAAAAAATACTTACAGTTTGGATGCCCCTCGTCGGTGTCTTGGCCGTCGTCCATCGCGTTCTGCCCATCGTCCATCGGCGGCCTCGTCCGGTCTGGCGTCCTTCTGCGGCCATAGTGATGTCCTCCCCGCTTGATCCCCACTTCCCGCGCTGTGTTCGAACCACTGCGCCGACATATACCGAGCACAGTACACTCGGGTATAGTCGGGCAGGCTCGGCTCCTCTCGCGTAAAGGACGTACAGGACGCACAGGACGTGACCGCGAGAGGAGCCGAGCCTGCCCGACTATACCCGAGTGTACTGCGCTCGGTATATGTCGGCGCAGTGGTTCAAACACAGTGCGGGAAGCGGGTATCGGCGTATATCGCACGTATATCGCGCACCCACGATTTTCAGGGCAAAAAAGTGCGCGGTATACGCCGATAAATACGGTATTTACTAAGCTCTGGAGCAACTTCTCCTGCAGAGTGCACAGTCTAGTTTCCTTTAGTAAATCAACCCCTCTGTTTTAACCATAATGGATCTAAGGAAGATATCTATAGTAAAACCTTGGATTGCGAGCATAGTTTGTTCCGGAAACATGCTTGTAATCCAAAGCACTTGTATATCAAAGCAAATTTCCCCATAAGAAATAATGGAAACTCAAATGATTAGTTCCACAACCATTTATTCATAAGTCTTCAGTTTATAGTCCATATAAAAAGATTATAGCAATGTGATCGGTTGTGTGACCATAAAATGTCCATCCACAAGGGGATTAGAAGCAAAATCCAGCAGGAGCTCCAGAGTATAAAAGAGAAGAGAGGCTCCTCTAAGTGTAGCAATATGTTGCTAAATGTTGTGGGCTAGATCCACAAAGAAATTACGCCGGCGTATCTATTGATACGGCGGTGTAATTTCAAAATTCCCGCATCGTATCTTTGTTTTGAATCCTCAAAACAAGATACGACGGCTTCTGGGTTAGATCCGACAGGTGTACATCTTCGTATGCCTTCGGATCTAAGATGCAATACTTCGGCGTCCGCTGGGTGGCGTTTTCCACGTCAGGTATGCAAATTAGCGATTTACGACGATCCACGAACGTACGTGCGGCCGTCGCATTTTCTAACGTCGTCTGTAGTCGGCTTTTTCCGGCATATAGTTAAAGCTGGTATTTTGCAGCGTATAGATAGAATTGCCATGTTAAGTATGGCGGTCGTTCCCGCGTCGAAATTAGAATTTTTTTTTTTTGCGTAAGTCGTCAGTGAATAGGGATGGACGTAACTCACGTCTAAGTTCAAAAAATTACGTTGTTGCGACGTCATTTCGCGCAAAGCACGGCAGGAAATTTCTGGACGACGCATGCGCATTTCATTCGGCGTGGGGACGCGCTTCATTTAAATGAAACCCGCCCCCAACCCGCCCAATTTGAAATCCGGCGCTAAAAATACACTACGCCGCCGTAACTTACGGCGCAAAATCGATGAGGATTCGAAAATGCGCCAGGTAAGGTACGGCGGCATAGTGTATCTCTGATACGCTGCACCGATCTACATGTATGTGGATCTGGCCCTGTATCTTCATTAAATGTAACCATATTGCTACACTTAGGCCCTGTACACACGATCAGTCCAAACCGATGAAAACAGACTGAAGTTCAGTTTCATCGGTCCAAACCGATCGTGTGTGGGCCCCATCGGTCAGTTGTCCTTCGGTCCGAAAACAGAGAACTTGCTTTAAATTTGGACTGATGGACGCCTGGCCGATAGGTCAAAACCGATGGTTAGTACACAAAAGCATCGGTTCCAAACCCGCGCATGCTCAGAATCAAGTCAACGCATGCTTGGAAGCATTGAACTTCATTTTTCTCTGCATGTCGTTGTGTTTTACGTCACCGCGTTGGACTCGATCGGTTTTTGAACTGATGGTGTGTAGGCACGACTAACCATCAGTCAGCTTCATCGGTTAACTGATGAAACTGAACTTCAGTCCGTTTTCATCGGTTTGGACTGATCGTGTGTACCGGGCCTTAGAGGCGCCTCTCTTCTCTTTTATACTCAGTTGTGACATGACGCTACTCTTATATCAAGACATCGCTTGTATATCAAGGCAAAATTTATTAAAAAATTTAGCTTGTCTTGCAAAACGCTCTCAAACCAAGTTACTCTCAAACCAAGGTTTTTACTGTCATTTTTTTTTCCATTGATTCTTCTGATTTTGAAAAAGGTTACAATAATACTACAAAAATATAATAATAGACTACCTTGTGTATGTAGATAATATATACATATATCAAAAATAAGGATTAGCTAGATATAAAACATCAATTGAAACGCATCCATCAAATACAATATGCTTTGACACAACAGAACAGTGTAGGGAGGAGTAGAGAGGGAATGATGGAAAGAATATAACGCTAAGATAAAACGAGCAACAAATCTGCAAAAAGGAAAATGCTCACCTCTCCTTCTGTGCTGGTTACCAAACCCCATTCACTTCTAGACATGTGCATTTGTTTTCGTCTGAATGCATTTTCGTCCGAATTTCTGGGATTTTCATGTTCATTTTAACAAACAATAACGAACGCGCAGAATCCGAAATCAGAAAGATCCAACATAAAAAATGCTTTATTTTCTTTTCGTTGTGACAACAGTTCGATATAGACAGGAGATTCGACATGAAGGTGACAATAGTGATCTGTGTCTATCGAACCTGCGCTTGAATGTGCCTAACCTAACTCTATTAGTCCAAGATTATTCTACAGTACATAGAGAGGAAAGATTTGACGATGCAGCTAAAAACATACGATCGCCGCAAGCAGACATTAATGGTCAAATGCTCTACCCACAGGCTATAGACAAATGCTAATGGTGGTTGACTAGTAATAATAATAATTAAATACTGTATAATTCTTACCAGTCATACAACATTAGAATTCTACTATAGCTTTTGGGGGGGAGCATTCACCTGGAAATGTACGATTGCGGCGCCGTACAGTTTAGCTGTTTCATCGAATCTTCTTGGAACATTCGACAGATACCATAAGCCTTCAATTGACAGATTCAACCTTAAAGCGGAGGTTCACACAAATAACTTTAAATCAGACCAACTTCTTTATACTTCTTCATGTACAGTCCGCAATTTTTTTTTTTCTTAGGCTGTACATACCTTCTAATCTATATTTGCAATCCGGCTTCCGGGTACTTCTCCCCGCGGGAGTAGGCGTTTCTATGCTGAGGAGGCATGTCATCTGGGAGGTCGCCCAGATGATTGACGTTTTAGAAAAAATTCTCCCCGGCGGATAAGGCCCCACCCCCCGTATTGCGTAGGCGCGTCACGAGTCATATCAGTTGGTCTGATATAAATATTATTTGGGTGAACCTCTGCTTTAATTTGGATTTTCGGACGAATGCATTTTTAATGAAACAAAATAAATAAAAACAAATTTCGGGAGTAACTAAAAAATTGCAATAGCCCTTAAAAATCCTAGGCACAGTCAGTGGGGATCAACCTAAGGACAAGAACTCTAAGCTGAGAGGAATGTGCCTGGCTGGAATTTTACCCCCATGTAAGTGGGTCTGGGACATTATAATGCAGTTATTGGGTTGCTAAAGCATTATATTCTTCTAAAATGTGTCTGCCTGCATCAGGATCCACTTGTCAGCCTTTTCAGTCATGGAAGACTAACTAAGGTCTCTTTCACACATGCGGACCGCATGTCCGCTTTTGCATCCATCCGTTTACGGGTGAAAAAGGGACATACATTGATCCCTATGAGATTGCGGGTGTCAGCGGATGAACATCCGCAATACGGGTCCGCAATCCTCCGATTCTGCAGATGGAGTAAAACCCTATTTTTCCATCTGTCTGCGGATCATATCAGGTGAACACGGACAGGCGGTCCGTGTTCATCCAATCCCCCCATAGGGGAGAGCGAAGATCTGACAGGACGGTCCCTGCACAGTGTGCGGGGACCGCCCTGTAATCCCCCAGCTCAGTGGGTATCAGTGGAGCGATCCCTGCTGAGTAAGCGGAGGTTCACGGGGCAGATCATCACGGATCCATCCCGTGTGGAAATGCCCAAAGTGTCACACCATGTCTGGGATATGATCCTGGGACCTGGTATTCATAGACAGTTTACTATGTCCTGAACCACCAGGGAACTTGTTTTAGTTTTGAATCCTGGTTACTCTTTGCTTTATGTGTTTGATGTTGGCTCCACCCTAGGACCAGCTGTTTGTACTTATCTAATCAGCGACCCTATAAATCTCCACTTCCCCTTCTTGTCCTTGCCCTAGTATAGGTTCCTGTTTATGGATGCTCTTAGTTTTGGTTGCAGACTTGGCTCATTCTTGACATCGATACCTGGATTATCCCTTGGACTTTGATTATCTTGTTTCCGACCCCGCCTGGCTCATTCTTGATTTCAATACCTGGATTTTCTCTTGGACTTTGATTATCTTGTTGCTGACCCTGCCTGGCCCATTCTTGACTTCGATACCTGAATTTTTCCCTTGGAATTTGCTTATCTGGTTGCCGACCCAGCCTGGCTCATTCTTTCTTGCGTTACTTGGATTATCCTTTCTCCTCCTGGGTTCCAGTCTCTGCCTCTACTAACTGTGAGTTGTTACAGGGGGTTTTGGTAGGCTGTCTGCGCCATCCATTGTGGCTCCTTATTTCCTGGCTGCAGGATCTCAACCGTCCCTCCACCTGATACTGGGATAACAAGACTAATGGTCAGGAAAGCGGAGAGACAGTTGTAAGTTCCTGGCAGACCTGACAATAAGCATGCAAGAAAGCACACACAATGGTGTAACAATGAATGCACAGGCATGTCCACCAAACATACTGGTGCCTAGTGGACTATTTAAGCCTGGATCCTACATGGGAACATTGTTGGATGGTCTTTCAGTGTGTATCACTGTTTTCCTTGACCCTGAATCTGCTTGATTATGTTATTAATCCGGGCTTTCGTCTGACCTGCCTTTAAACTATCCCTGCTTGTTTAGCATATCATCAACTCAGAATGAATACCAATTAGAGGGAGAATACTATTAAAGGGCTTGTAAACCATCCTGTTTCTTCACCTTAATGCATCCGCATTAATTTATCCCAAAGGTGTTCTATTGGGGTTGAGGTCAGGACTTTGTGCAGACCAATCAAGTTCCTCCACCCCAAAACTCACTCATCCGCATCTGTATGGACCTTGCTTTGTGCACTGGTCCAAATCATTTGGTTGAGGGGGGATTATGGTATGGGGTTGTTTTTTAGGAGTTTGGCTTGGCCCCTTAGTTTCATTGAAGGCAACTCTTAAGGCATCAGCATACCAAGACATTTTGGACAATTTCATGCTCCCAACTTTCTGGGAAAAGTTTGGGGATGGGTTCTTCCTGTTCCAACATGACTGCACACCATTGCACAAAGCAAGGCTCATAAAGACATAGTTGAGCGAGTTTGGGCAGGAGGAACTTGACTGGCCTGCACCTTAACCGATAGGGATCTACACCTTTGGGATGAATTAGAGCAGAGACTGTGACCCAGGCTTTCTTGTCCACATCAGTGCCTGACCTAACAAAGACACTTCTGGAAAAATGGTCAAACATTCCCATAGACACATTCCTAAACCTTGTGGACGGCCTTCCCAGAAGAGTTGAAGCTGTTATAGCTGGAAAGGGTGGGCCAACTCAATATTGAAAACTACGGACCAAGACTGAGATGCCATTAAAGTTCATGTGCGTGTAAAGGCAGGTGTCCCAATACTTTTGGTAATACGGTTTATCTAAAAACATCACTATATCAGTGGTTACTCATCTGAGAGGCAGAAAATGCTCATTGCTCAAGGAACCCCTAGCAATCTCTGAAAGAACCCTATAGTTCCACAGAAGATGCCCTAGAAGCCTAGGAATAAATGTACCGTATTTATCGGCCTATTGCGCGCCCCGGCGTATAGCGCGCACCCCCGAACTTGAAGAAAAATTCCTAAAAAAAAAATACTTACAGTTTGGATGCCCCTCGTCGGTGTCTTGCCAGTCGTCCATTGCGTCCTGCCTGTCATCCATCGGCGGCCTCGTCCGGTCCGGCGTCCTTCTGCGGCCATCGTGGTGTCCTCCCCGCTCGAACCCCGCTTCCCGCGCTGAGTTTGAACCACTGCGCCGGCATATACCGAGCGCAGTACACTCGGGTATAGTCAGGCAGGCTCGGCTCCTCTCGCGTAAAGGACGCACAGGACGTGACCGCGAGAGGAGCCGAGACTGCCCGACTATACCCGAGTGTACTGCGCTCGGTATATGCCGGCGCAGTGGTTCAAACAGCGCAGGAAGCGGGTATCGGCGTATATCGCGCACCCACGATTTTGCCCTGATTTTCAGGGCAAAAAAGTGCACGGTATACGCCGATAAATACAGTATCTAAGAGACCCTTCAGCACATAACCTGCGAAGACCTGAATTGATATGTTATGCATCACAAAAGTTGAGTGGTATATTTATATGAAATAGAGACAGCCCTTTAGAAGCTACTGGGGAAATTGATAAAGACTCACAAACAGTATAAAATAAAAACAAAATAAAAAATAAATGTATATACAACTGATATTTTTCAGTAAACACTTGTTATATCTCCACAGGTAACTGTCAAACGAGTCAAACAAATACCGTATCCTCCTGTTCCGACATAGATTCGTTCTAATTAGAAGTTCTGTTTTGAGGTTTATAAGCAATTCACATCCCGTTTCCCTGGAAACTAATAAACTTGTAAAATGAGTCAGAGTTTTAAGGATAATCACATCATCCACATTGGTGTAATGACAAATAAAACCGTCATCCACTTGTAAATGACAGTATTTTAAAATCTCCTACTCCGAGCGAATCTCTCCTCGATGGCCTATAAAGACCGAAACTTAGCGCCGAAGTACGACGAATATTTTATCCAGAATATTTTACAATGTAAACTTTAATATCTAATTGCCGCACTCACTTAATATGTCATTCTTAAATGCAGAGTAATCACTGTAGCATTAAATTAACCTTCATTTCACAGCACCGTTTCATCCTAAATAGCCTGTTGGCATTTTGAAATTAAAAAGATATCCGAGGACATAAGAATTAGGGATGCCACTGGGAACTTACTCTAAAATATGTGACATAAGTGAAAAAATAAATAAATAAAAAACTATTCCATCATCAGTTTTCAATGTAAAATTCACCTGTTCAATAGTGTTGAGCAGAATATGCCATATTCGATTTCGCGATATATCTCGAATATATATTCGAATATTCGAGATATATTCGCTAAATTCGAATATTCGTGATATTTTATCGAAATTAAATGATTGCGATTTTTCGCTATTGCGAATGCGAAAATAATTGCGATTTTTTGATAACTGCGGTAGGAGCACTCTGATTGGCTCAGAATATTCGTGATATTTTATCGAAATATCGCAACATGCGAATGCGATATTTATTGCGCAATTTCGAGAAATGCTGGAGGAGCGCTCTGATTGGCTCAGAATATTCGTGATATTTTATCGAAATATCGCAACATGCGAATGCGATATTTATTGCGCAATTTCGAGAAATGCTGGAGGAGCGCTCTGATTGGCTCAGAATATTCGTGATATTTTATCGAAATATCGCAACATGCGAATGCGATATTTACTGCGCAATTTCGACAAATGCTGTAGGAGCACTCTGATTGGCTCAGAATATTCGTGATATTTTACAATACAAAATAATTGCGAATATTCGGCAAATGCAGAAGGAGCACTCTGATTGGCTCAGAATATTCTTGATATTTTACAATACAAAATAATTGCGAATATTCGGCAAATGCAGAAGGAGCACTCTGATTGGCTCAGAATATTCTTGATATTTTACAATACAAAATAATTGCGAATATTCGGCAAATGCGGAAGGAGCACTCTGATTGGCTCAGAATATTCTTGATATTTTACAATACAAAATAATTGCGAATATTCGGCAAATGCAGAAGGAGCACTCTGATTGGCTCAGAATATTCTTGATATTTTACAATAGAAAATAAAAAGTGTTTTGCATTGGTGGTGATTCTTTACTCTATCCATCTGTCACAGCCGTTTGTCAATCAAACACCTTGAAGATTGAACACGTTCATGCTGCATGCTTTGGACTTTTTTTCACTTCACATATCAAAGACATTTTTATGAAAGATTATTTTTCTATTATTGGGACTATATTTCTTTATATATTTGTTTCACTGTGTATTTCACAAGTTATTTGCGCTTGCTTATTTTATAATTTGCCCACATGTCTTGTCACTAGACATATTTTTTATTCTTGTAGAGCGACTCCATTTTCTGTCTTGTATTAAATTATGTTGTATAACATTTTTGAGTTGCTGCTGTATTCTCCCCTTTTTTTAAGGTATGCGCAATTTTTTCCTTCTTACAAAAAAAAATAATATCAAACATACAAATATTCATAACAGAAACATACACAAAGCCCCCCCCTTTTGCATCAGAGACAATCAGAGTTCTCCTACCACAGTTATCGAAAATTCGCAATCATTTTCGCATTCGCAATAGCGAAAAATCGCAATTTTTTTTTTTTCAATTTGGCAACATAAAAGGATCGCCTCAGCTTAGCTACTCGGCCCAGGGTCTCTAATCATACCAGCAATGCTTTTAGACGTCGATAGGATGTGATCTGTTTTAAAAATCAAATTGAAAAAATGCGAATATTCGGAATTGCGATTATTCTCCGCGAAATTCGAAATATAGCGCGATTTCTCGAATATGCTATATTCGAGTCGAATATTCGCAATGCGAATATTCGTGAGCAACACTACTGTTCAATAAAAGTTTTGATAAGTTTCAACAACCAAGAATGGCAGGATAAGAAAGATACATGTTCAGCCTAGTTTGGCTCAATAAAAAAATAAATAAAAATAGTTTTAGTCATATTTTTAGAAGCAGCTGATACATAAATTACAGAGAAGCTCAAAGAGAAGCAGCTTTGATGTTTAACCACTTCAGACCCACTTCCTGACCAGGCCATTTTCTGCGATACGGCACTACGTCGCTTTAACTGAAAATTGCACGGTTGTGCGACCCTGTACCCAAATAACATAGATTTTTTTTCCCACAAATAGAGTTTTCATTTGGTGGTATTTGATCACCTTTACTGTTTTTATTTTTTGCACTATAAACAAAAAAAAAGAGCAGCAATTTTGAATAAAAAACAATATTCCTTACTTTCTGCTATAAAACATACCCAATAAAAAAAAGGGTCAGGGTTAGGGTTTTCCCCTGACGAATAAGGCTAGGACTCGGTAAGTGTAATAGGGACCTTTCCCAGAGGTCAAAGGTCAGAAGTCGGGTTTTCAGAGGTCAATGGTCACGAGGCATGGCTGACCCACCCCCACTAAAGTGTACTGCCTACCCCAACTAAGTTGGGGAATGAACAAGTTGGGGAAAGTGCTTAGCACATGTGTTAGGTTAAGAATAAAGCTAGGACCCAAGAAGTGGAATAGGGACCTCCCCCAGAGGTCAAAGGTCAGAAGGTGGGTTCCCAGAGGTCAATGGTCATGAGGCGTGGCTGACCCACCCCCACCAAAGTGTACCGTCTACCCCAACTAAGTCGGGGAATGAACAAGTCGGGGAATGAACAACTCTGCTGTTTTTATTTTTTGCGCTATAAACAATAAAAGAGCAGCAATTTTGGATAAAAAACAATATTCCTTACTTTCTGCTATAAAACATACTTAAAGCGGAGGTTCACCCAAATAACATGTATATAAGATCATATTCTTTATACTTCCAACATGTACAGTATGCCCTTTTTTTTGGCTCTACATACCTTATTATGGCTATGTTCCACCCGGCTTCCGGGTACTCACTCCGTGTAGAGCCATATAGAGCTGACTCGCAGTTCGGCTACTTTCAGAAACTCCATGACTCTCGTGACGCGCCTACGCAATGGGGGGGGGGGACTTTTTCTCAAGGACGTCAATCATCTGGGCGAAGTCCCAGGTGTGATAGCGCCTCTGCATAGAAACGCCTACTACCGCGGGAGTGAGTAGCTGGAAGCCGGGTGGAAAATAGCCATAATAAGGTATGTAGAGCCAAAAAAAAAGGGCATACTGTACATGTTGGAAGTATAAAGAATATGATCTTATATACATGTTATTTGGGTGAACCTCCGCTTTAATAAAAAAAAGGGTTAGGGTTGGGACTAGGGTTAGGGTTTTCCCCTGAAGAATAAGGCTAGGACTCAAGAAGTGGAATAGAGACCTCCCCCAGAGGTCAAAGGTCAGAATGCGGGTTCCCAGAGGTCAACTGTCACAAGGCATGGCTGACCCACCCCCACCAAAGTGTACCGCCTACCCTAACTAAGCCGGGGAATGGACAATTCAGGAAAAGTGCTTCGTCAGTTTAGGCCAATATGTATTGTACATATTTTTGGTAAAAAAATCCCTATAAGCGTTTATTGATTGGTTTGCACAAAAGTTATCGCTTCTACAAACTATGAGCTAGATTTATGGCACTTTTTTAATTAATTTTACATTTTTTTACAAGCAATACCGCCTACCCCAACTAGGTTGGGGAATGAACAAGTCGGGGAAAGTGCTTAGCGCCGTATTAGGTTTTCCCCTGAAGAATAAGGCTAGGATTCAAGACGTGTAAAAGGGACCTCCCCCAGAGGTCAACGGTCACAAGACGTTGCTGACCCACCCCCACCAAAGTGTACCGCCTACCCCAACTAAGTCAGGGAATGAACAAGTCGGGGAATTCATAAGTTTAGGCCAATTTGTATTCTGCTACATATTTTTGGTAAAAAAAATCCCAATAAGCATTTATTGATTGGTTTGCACAAAAGTCATCGCGTCTACAAACTATGAGTGTGATTTATGGCACTTTTTTTCAGTGAGTAACGCCAATACAGTGATCAGTGCTAAAAAAATGCACTGATCCCTGTATAAATGACACTGGCAGAGAAGGTAACACCAGGGGCGATCAAAGGGTTAAGTGAGAACATGGTAAAATCATTACCAAAATGCTAATTTGGGTACCATTCACTCTTATTAGCACCCAAAATGTATTAAAAACTGTGTTTTGTTGTGTGTAAAAAGCACAAAATTGGACTGTTCAAATACACGC
The DNA here is from genome assembly GCF_905171775.1 of Rana temporaria. Lineage (NCBI taxonomy): Eukaryota > Metazoa > Chordata > Amphibia > Anura > Ranidae > Rana > Rana temporaria. The sequence goes on along the minus strand of NC_053493.1, from coordinate 406,411,936 downwards.
CAAAATCAACTCCAAAAAAGGGTACAGGAGCTGCTTTCGTGGTTTTTGTAGTGTTGGGCAGCTCATTAAAGTGTATGGTGTTGCTCCAGAAAAGCAGTAAAACATGCCTACGGTGCTGGAAGTTCAGCAACAGGAAGAGGACAGGGTGCAGTGAAGCTTTCTTCAGAATCTAGCAGCCTGCACATAGTGGGAAGTAAATTGTATGTAACTAAAGTTGTACTTCAGCTTCAAATACTGAGATTTCAATCAAATAATTCCTGGTCATCTCGCCATTAAGATCCTTGGTCAGTCACCTTCTGGTTTGTTTTGACAACCATGTCCTAATTGTCCTCCTGTATTGTCCCTGGTTAAAACTACATGCGGTTGTTTATAATGAAGTGACCAGATTTTTTAGATTAAATATTTTTATTTTTTTACTAGTAATGGCGGCAATCAGCGATTCTCTCCCCGTCGCCACTGCCTGCCTCACAGCCTGTCAAGTCCTTCTCTCCGGGCCCCGGCTACTACTGGATGGGGAGCGGATGAAGATCACTCCACCAGGGAAGGCACGGAGATAAGCAGGCAGGCGGCTGGCCGGGACTTGAGCCAAGGCAGAAGAACATGCGAGCGGAGCTGAATGGACATGCACCCGAAACAAAATAAATATTTCCTCCGCTCCAACCAGCACATTATCATCAGAAAGGGGCACAGATAACGGAAAAAAAAACACCCCCCTAAGCTAGTAGGAGCGGCGGAGCGGGGGTGTGTAATTCTGAATTTTTATTTTTTATTCTGCACTAACTGTCTTGAAATTGCCCCAGCTCCTGTTCAAATCCAATCCGGGGAAAAAACCGGAGACAGACTTGGTCTAGGCACAGTGTCCTCAATCCGGGGACTGTCCCCGGAAACCGGGGATGTCTGGTCACCCTAGTTTATAAGGAATCCCAACAATATAAAGACCTCATCATCCCCACCTAGGTCCATGGACTCTACTAAACCTAATACCTAAAGTATGTAAACTACACACAGTCAAACATTTCCTGTATACATTAGACATGTGCATTTGTTTTCGTCCGAATGCATTTTCGTCCGAATTTCAGGTATTTTCGTTATCGTTTTAACAAACGATAACGAAAGCACAGAAAACGAAAACCAAAAGATCCGACATAAACAAATGCTTTATTTTCGTTTTTGTTGCAGTTGAATGTGCCTAACCTTAACTCTATTAGTCCAATATTATTCTACATAGAGAGAAAAGATTTGACATAGAGAGAAAAGATTTGACATAGAGAGAAAAGATTCGACATAGAGAGACATGAAGATTCGACATAGAGAGACATGAAGAGCCAAATATTTTTTTTTTTTTAAAGATTCTGTCGAATCTTCTTTTTTTTTTTCTTCTTAGAACATTTGACAGACACCATAAGCCTTCAATGACAGATTCAACCTTAATTGTGCCTAACCTTAAAGCGGGGGTTCACCCAAAAAAAAATTTTTAACATTACATTCAGCCGAGTTGTCCTAATGACAATCGGCTGTTTTTTGTTTTTTTTTCCCCCGTACATACCGACTTTCACCGCCGCTCCGGGTATGTCTTCTGCAGGACTGGGTGTTCCTATCTGATTGACAGGCTTCCGACCGTCACATACTGCGCGTCACGAGTTGCCGAAAGAAGCCGAACGTCGGTGCGGCTCTATACGGCGCCTGCGCACCGACGTTCGGCTTCTTTCGGCAACTCGTGACGCGCAGTATGCGACGGTCGGAAGCCTGTCAATCAGATAGGAACACCCAGTCCCACAGAAGACATACCCGGAGCGGCGGTGAAAGTCGGTATGTACGGGGAAAAAAAACAGCCGATTGTCATTAGGACAACTCGGCTGAATGTAATGTTAAAAATGTATCTTTTGGGTAAACCTCCACTTTAACTCTATTAGTCCAATATTATTCTACAGAAAGAGAAAAGATTCGACATAGAGAGACATGAAGATTCAAAAAAAATTTTTTTCTTCTTAGAACATTCGACAGACACCATGGGCCAAATCCACAAAGATCGTGCCTAACGTAAATTTTTGCATTTAAGTTACACTGCCTTAAAATTTCTACCTAAGTGCCCGATCCACAAAGCACTTACCTAGAAATTTTGGGCTGTGTAACTTAAATTCCGCCGTCGCAAGGCGTTCCTCTTCAAATGGGGGCGATTCCCATTTAAATGAGGCGCGCTCCCGCGCCGGCCGTACTGCGCATGCTCGTGATGTCATTTTCCCGACGTGCATAGCGCGAAATTACGTTATGCCGAGCTTTGTGGATTGCGACGGGTCAATAAAGTTGCGTCGGGGAAAAAAAAAATACGGCAAAAAAAAAAAATCAAAATTAAAAAAAAATGGCGTCGCTGGACAGAAAGGTCTGCTTTTACATGGTGTACTAACTTTACACCTTGTAAAAGCAGCCCTAATTTTGCGTATGCAAACTAAAACTTACGGAGAAAAAACTAAGCTGAAAAGCTTCATGGATCTCCGTAAGTGCTAATTTGCATACCCGAGGCGGATGCGGTACTGTATCCTAAGATCCGGCAGTGTAAGTCCCTTACACATGCCGGATCTTCTACCTAACTATGGAAAACTGATTCTGTGGATCAGTTCCATAGTTAGGAACAGGGATACGACGGAGTAACAGCAGTTACGCCGTCGTATCCCTTTTGTGGATTTGGCCCTATAAGCCTTCAATGACCGATTCGACCTTAATTTAGATTTTTGGACGAATGCATTTTTTCAACGAAAATTAAGAAAATTACGAAACTAAATATTTCAGTGTGCACATGTCTAGTATACATTTCTGGCCACAAGAGCAGAGAGAGGCCCCGACTGGGAGAGGTAACCCCCTTTTCCCTTGCACCCTCTTCTACTTTACCCGGGTCCCTTCCTGCCTTTATTCCCCTTTCCTTCCCTCCCAACCCCTTCCTCTTGCCTTTTAAGCTCTAAAATTCTCCCTTAGTGGAAGATTCTCCTCATCCTCGATCTACCCCCCCAAAAAAAAAGTTGGTTATACCCTTGATAGAGGTCCCTCACTGAAGACCATGTTCCCTCAGACAATATCATAAAGTCAAGTGAAGTGATCTCGCGCCGATGTGATAATCGCTCAAAAATAAAGCAAGACAAAACAAAAATAGTTATGCTACTCAACATCTGTGAATAAATGCACAATGTTGTCAGAGAATGTCCATATTATTCAATCCGTGGTATATGAGTAAAGAAATAGTATAAGCAAAAAGTCCCTTAAAGCGGAGATATGAAGATGTGATGTCAAACAGTATCTTCACATCAGTGGATGAATCTGGATAAGGTAAATAGCGATAGATATCCAAAACCGGTCTCTCTGGACTCTCACCTCATTAGATGTATAAACTTGTTTATATAAGATATTGCAACCTCTAGTGCAGTGATCCCCCAGCCTTCTCTCACTGTATCACCACCTCCAATATGTCTGTAGTTAGTAGCCTTCACTGGCCCTGGTAGATTGCCGTGACTTCCACAGATATAACCTATAGTATCGTATTTTCCGGCGTATAAGACGACTCGGCGTATAAGACGACCCCCTAATTTTCCAGGAAAAATGTTGGTTTTGGGATATACTCACCGTATAAGACTACCCCCTTCTTACTAGTCTTTCTGGAAGCTGAGGGGGAGCCAGAACCGCTGACAGAAACAGGCTTTTTCAAATCTCACTGTGCCATTACATTCCTCACTGTGCCATTACATTACATGCCCAGACTGTGCCACTGTGCCATTACATGCCCCCACATTGCCATTGTGCCATTACATGCCCCCACATTGCCACTGTGCCATTACATGCCCCCACATTGCCATCACTTGCCCCCAATGTGCCTGAACTTGTTGCCCCCCCCCCCCCCAGTGCAATAACACTCACTTTTTTTCCCCAGCGCTGACAGTCTAACATGCTGCGATCGCAAGCGTGTATTGATTTCAAAGCCGCGCCTTCACTGCAGAGTGTTCTGTGATAGGAGGAACAAAAATCTTCCCAGCAGCGCCTCTGTTATGTTTTCCGCCTATCACGGACGTCTTCTCATCTCGTCCGAGGATGAGAAGGCATCTGTGATAGGAGGAACAAAGAACAGAGGCGCTGCTGGGAAGATTTTTGTTCCTCCTATCACAGAACACTCTGCAGTGAAGGCGCGGCTTTGAAATCAATACACGCTCGCGATCGCAGCATGTTAGACTGTCAGCGCTGGGGAAAAAAAGTGAGTACTGAGACTGTACCCGGCGTATAAGACGACCCCCGACTTTGGATGCATTTTTTTGCATCCAGAAAGTCGTCTTATACACCGGAAAATACGGTACTCAGGTACATGGGATTAAGAGGAGGATTGGGGAGACAGAGAGGCTTCCAATGATGTAGTATGTGTAAAAAATGTAAGGTTTAATTTAAATAAAACAGGTGGACTCTTACAATAAAAAAGTAAAAACAAGCATTAAAGATTGCAGCTTTTTTCCCTCCGCCTTACATCACTTCCAGGTTTGCAATAGCCAATTCTTACGCGTTGCGTCACTTCTCACGACTTCTTCAGTCTTCCGTGCACGCGCCCGACGCGAGCTCTGCGAGTCTGACCACAGGTCCCGCGGACTCGATGTCCGCCGGGAGTCCCCCGACCGTCTCTCACAGAGAGGAATAATGGGGAAATACCTATGTAAACAAGCATTTCCCCGTTCTTCCTAGTGACAAGGACACTGATCACAGCTCCCTGTGATTGGGAGCAGTGTTCAGTGTCCTGTCACACGTAGTTCATCCCCCCTACAGTTTGAACACATCACTAGGACACACATAATCCCTTCCCCACCCCCTACTGGTTAACACCTTCACTGCCAGTCACATTTACACAGTAATCAGTGCATTTTTATAGCACGGATCGCTGTATACATGACAATGGTCCCAAAATAGCATCAAAAGTGTCCAATGTGTCCGCCATAATGTCGCAGTCATGATAAAAATCGCAGATCGCTGCCATTACTACTAAAAAAAAAATATTAATAAAAATGCCATAAAACTATCTCCTATTTTGTAGACGCTATAACTTTTGCACAAACCAATCAATATACGCTTATCGTGATTATTTTTTTTTTTTTACCAAAAATATGTAGACGAATAAGTATCGTGCCTAAACTGAGGAGAACATTTTTTTTAATATATTTTGGGGGGATATTTATTATAGCAAAAAGTAAAAAATATTGCTTTTTTTTTCAAAAGTGTTGCTCTATTTTTGTTTATAGTGCAAAAAATAAAAACCGCAGAGGTGATCAAATACCACCAAAAGAAAGCTATTTTTGTGGGGAAAAAAGGACATTGATTTTGTTTGGGAACCACGTTGCACGACCGTGCAATTGTCAATTAAAGCGACGCTGTGCCGAATCGCAAAAAGTGCACTGGTCTTTGGCCAGCCAAGTGGTCCGGGGGTGAAGTGGGTAAAGAAGAAACCTCAGTCAGTATACTGAAAGACTACTGATGTTTTCGAAAATCTTTTGAGTTCACAATCACTACATTGTTGTGTATTTAACTTGCGTTTTAGCTTAGTTTCTACTTTCTACAGTACTGTCAGATCAGACTCTAATTGTGATGTACTGGGAGATGTTGATGGATGATGTGTCTTAGAGGATTCAGAGGGATGCCAAGTTCCTCACTGCAAGAGGCCTTATGATTGACAGACTAAAAAGAGATGCTGTGAAGGTAGCTTGTTTGTGAAACTCACAAGCAGATGCAAAAACTCTTGCTTAGATTAAAGTGGATGTAAACCCATTTTTTTTTTATTGGCTGTCACAATGTATAGTATAGAATTTTAGGCCATCTGTGACCAGTCTTGCCACAAAGAGTTAATCCAGCTCTGAGCAATCCTTTTATCTTTTTTAAGTGAGATAAAACAGACAAACAGAGAAAACCTTGTCTGTTCTTCCCCCCTGCTGTGAGTGACAGGTGATTTACATATCTCATGCAGGAGCCTGAGACAGGCTTTTCTTTTAATTCCCACCCCCACTCCTTTCTTCTGAATCTTTCCCAGGATTGGCTGTTCCATAACTCAGCATGATTGAGCATGCTGAGGTCATGTGGTTACTTTTCTGGGTTAAATCTGAATGTTAGTGACCATAGCAGAATTTAGTGTAACAAATACACAGGAGAAAATGCATGCTGACCAGGGGAGTGTAGAGGTGGGCGGGGAGTCTACTGACATCACAACTCCACCCACCGAGCTCCAGACAACAGACCCACCCATAGAATCTGCAGTTGTTCAGTTCTTATAACAGACAGAGGGGAGGCATTTTACAGATAAGGATACATGCAGGAGGCATCTATATCCTTATAGATAACCACTGTCCATCCTGCTATCCAGACTCGAGTCCTCTTTTGAGCTGGGAGATACTGCCCTTGCTTGGTTCCGTGATTTTTTAACAGCTCGCACCCACCAAGTTAAGATGGGCTCTTTTCTATCTCCGATTACCACAGTGGAGAATGGGGTCCCCCAGGGATCCGCACTGTCCCCCATTCTCTTCAACGTTTATCTTAGGCCTTTACCCGACATTATTGCCAAACATGGTCTCTGGTTCCATTTGTACGCGGACGACATCCCGTTGGTAGCCGATGATCTAACTTACCCTGACATGCCCTTAAGATTGGCCAATTGTCTGCACGACATTTACCACTGGATGGCCATCAACAAACTGTGCCTTAATGGTAACAAAACAGAGGTCATGATAGTTGGAAGAGGCAAGACCGACTTTCTTCAAAATTGGCCCACTGAGTTGGGCTTGACACCAAATCCGAAAGATAAGGTGACGGTCCTGGGGGTTATCCTTGACGAAAAACTAAGTATGATTCCCCAGGTTAGACAATCGGTTTCGAGAGCCTCCCATTTTCTACGACTTTTCCGCAAGGCAAAACATCTCCTGACCCAAGACCAGAGGAAAGACTTAATCCAGGCACTAATTATCTCTCGCCTTGACTTTTCAAACTGAGTCCTACTAGGCATTCCAATGAAATGGTCTAAGAAACTGCAGCTGGTGCAGAATCAAGCAGCCAGGCTTATCTACAATCTCCAAAAGCAAGATCATATCAGCCCTGTGCTCAAAGATCTTCACTGGCTCCCTGTTACAAAACGGGCTGATTTTAAAATCCTCTGCCTGATCTACAGGGGCTACCACCAGCTGGGCCCACAGTTCATATCAGATCTGACTCCACACTATATACCTAGACGCTGTCTTCGCTCAGCCGACAAAGCTCTACTCATTGGCAATACTGACAGGCTAATTTCTATAGGAGGAAAACGAATTTGCTCCGCGGGGGCGACTCTCTGGAACCAAATCCCGCTTAACATTCGCCTCTCCCCAAGCCTATATACGTTCAGGAAGAAGCTGAAGACCTGGCTATTCTGCCAAGCATTTCAATCCTAGGCCAATTTGTATTTGTTCATCTACTCGCTGATTTCTTGTCTTTTTCTCCCTCCTCTTTTATTTATGCTCCCCTCGCCAGAACATCCGGGCTATTTTGTCACAAAGCGCTTTGGCACCACCGACCGGTGGTATATGCGCGCTTCACAAACAAATAGTAATAAATAAATAAAATAAATAAATAAATATGGCAGTAGTTTAGAAAGCATGAGAGTGGGTTTACATCCACTTTAAGAAAAGATGGTGATGTTGGGTATGCCATGTTGAGACCCAGTGAACCCAAGTATTAGTGATCTCCACATAATGTTCTGGGACTACAGAGTTTAAGGCAGGTCTTGCAGTAAGCTGCCAGGTCCTCTCAAAATTGCCAATTTTAGTAAGTGTAAAAGATAAAAGTAAATAACTTACTTTATCCTGTCTTTCGCATAGGCGTGACATCAACATCTTTTCAGGACAATTCCTGGTAACTCAGAGCTGGTGAAATCTCATGAGAAGACACTTCTGTCTATTGTAAGAGCATATTAAGAGATTTTGTCTGCTTGCAGATTCTGATAGGTCCCCCCCCACCCCTGTAGAACCTTACAAACACAAAACTGTGTTGCTAAGGCCATTGTGTCCATCAACATTTTGTGCCTTGAGGGGGGGAAGCTCGCAAGGTACCCTACCAATGTACCCTACCTACCCCCATATCTAACAAATGCGGGGGCATTCCCATTGAAATTGTCAGGGACTTACCTCCCAAAGTCGTCAGCCCAGCATTGGGCTGAGACAACGGCGTGCATCAGCGGGAGCGCGCGTGCGTCAGCGGCGTGCACGTGAACCCTCCTTGGCGCCAAAACGCCTTTAAAAGCTCAGTCCTTGCTTCCTGCAAGTTGCTGTCTGATCTGCAGTCCCTGATCGAACTTGAACCTGAGAACCTGTTACCTGATCGAACTTCTGATTGAACTTTGTGACCCGGCTTGTTTGACCATCCGTATCTCTCCGATCCTGACCCCGGCTTCCATTGACTACCTCTTCTGATTGATCTACCGTTGCCAAACCTTCCTGCTTGTACCCTGATTACTCTTCTGCCTGCTGCATTTGATTACCTGAACCATCTGTTGTGACCCGGCTTACCTGACTCTGCTTCCGTCTGCTGTCTTTAACCTAATCATCTCCCAGTCTACTACAGTGAACCTTCACCTTCCATTAGGGTCACTGACCCTCGTCCCTGGTTTCAGCGGTTCCAGTCTATCCTTCCAGAGGAAGTCAGCACCTGCTTCACCTACCCAGCACGCCGGCACTCCTACCCCGCCAGGCTCCTGAGTCTGCTGTTCCCAATCCGGCAGCTCACGAGCCGGAGCTGTAAGAGAGGCCTCCTCCTACCATCGGGCTCTGGCTACCAGGTACGTGATACATAACAGTATCAGACAGCCATGACAGAGCCCTCAGGAGTGGCCCTGGCCATGGAGGAGATTTGCAAACACCTCGCATCTCTCACTCAAGCTGTAAAGAATCTACAGGACGGCTACATGCGACTGGAAGGTCAAGTACAGAATCTATCCGGAGACGCAGCTCCTACATCCGCTGCCAGATCATCTCCATCTGCCGCTGCTCCATCCGTAGTAATGCTACCGCCCGAACCCAGAGTTCCGATGCCAGAGCGATTCACCGGGGATCGTTCCAAATTCCGGGATTTCCGTAATGCCTGTCAATTATATTTTGCCGTTCAACCAAGGACTTTTTCCCTAGAAGCCACTAAAGTGGGATTTGTGGTTTCTCTTCTTCAAGGAGAGCCCCTCACCTGGGCACACCGATTATTGGAAGAAAATGGCACCAACACAGAGACTTTACTAGCCTTCTTTCGGATCATGGCACAAATGTATGATGACCCTCAGCGGACTACCACTGCCGAGGCCGCCCTGCTCGCACTTCAACAAGGCCGCCGAGCAGTGGAGGATTATGTCACGGACTTTCGCCGCTGGAGTGCGGACACCCAGTGGAATAGCGCAGCTCTGCGACATCAGTTCCGCCTGGGACTTTCAGAGGCCTTGAAAGATGAACTGGCTCGCATTGGGGTTCCTGATACCTTAGAAGATTTGATCGACAAGGCTATTCAGATTGATCGACGTCTACGAGAACGACGGGCCGAACGTTCTGAACTCATCTGAGTCGTCCAGTTTGGGTCACTACCAAAGCACCCATGCCTGCGTCCCGATATCAACCACCTGTCTGCCCAAGTTCTGCCAGCTCTCCTCCAGATACTTCTGAGCCTATGCAACTCGGAGTCATGCGACCCACATTGCCTCCGGAAGAACGAGCACGCCGTCGTCAACTGAACCTATGCCTATACTGCGGTGAGCCCGGTCATTACGTCGCCAACTGCCCCATCAAGATGCGTAAGTGCCGTTCCTCTGTTTCTCTCAACGTTTCCGCTCTCCCAGCCAATACAACCCACCTTGCTCTCTCTCTGTCTTTGCAGCTCCAAGGAAGAACGATTCCGGTCAACGCAATTATTGACTCCGGGGCCTGCAGCTGCTTCATTGATGCCGCCTTTGCCAACCTACACAATATTCCTCTTGGAAGAAAGAACTTCAGACTTTCCGTTTTCCTAGCTGATGGATCCCACATTAAATCAGGGCAAGTAACACAAGAAACCCTTCCTCTGCCTGCTACTACTTCCACCGATCATAAAGAATTATTAATTTTGGATGTGATCTCCTCTCCTCTATTCCCTGTGATTCTTGGCATTCCCTGGCTCCGGATTCATAACCCTCAGGTTGATTGGTCCTCTGGAACTTTACGGTTTCCTTCCCGTTACTGTCAAGAATATTGCTTACCTAAAGTACCTAGTTTTTCTCCCACTCTGTTATGCCTGAACACCGATCCCAGTTTGCTCCAGTCCGTTCCGGAACATTATCACGAATTCCTCGATGTGTTCAGTAAAAAGGGGGCCGACTCCCTACCACCTCACCGTCCTTATGACTGCCCGATAGAACTGCTTCCTGGGGCTGAAATCCCTTTTGGGCGCATCTTTCCATTATCCGAGAAGGAACAAGATGCTCTGAAAATTTATATTGACGAAAATCTAAACAAGGGGTTCATTCGGCCGTCCACCTCACCGGCGGGTGCTGGAATATTTTTTGTTGCCAAAAAGGATCAGACCCTTCACCCATGCATCGACTATCGGGAGCTCAACAACATCACGGTTAAAAACCGATACCCGTTGCCCCTAATACCTGAATTATTCCAAAAACTAAGATCCGCCACTATCTTCACCAAGCTGGACCTGAGGGGGGCTTATAATTTAATTCGCATCAGAGACGGTGATGAGTGGAAAACTGCCTTTCGCACTCGGTATGGCCACTACGAGTACCTCGTCATGCCTTTCGGGTTATGCAACGCTCCCGCTACCTTTCAGCATTTTGTCAATGACGTGTTTAGAGACTTTTTAGACATCTTCGTCATCGTCTACCTGGATGATATACTGGTCTTCTCTGGCTCGTTAGACAAACATTGGGAGCATGTCTGCAGAGTTTTAAACCGGCTCCGCCTGCATGGCTTATATGCAAAGGCAGAAAAATGCGAATTTGAGTTACACACCATTCAGTTCCTGGGTCTGGTAATCTCCCCGACGGGAATCGAGATGGACCCAAAGAAAGTGTCTGCCATTCTGGACTGGCCAGTACCTTTAGATAAAAAGGGGGTACAACGATTTATAGGATTTGCGAATTTCTATAGACGCTTTATTAAAGGTTTTTCTTCCATCGTTGCTCCCATTACACAGCTTACCAGACAACATTTCCGTTTCCACTGGAACCCCGAGGCTCAGAAGGCCTTTGACACCTTGAAGGGACTCTTCACTTCTGCTCCGATCCTCAGTCACCCCAACCCGGTTCTACCTTTTCTCCTTGAGGTGGATGCTTCTGAAGTCGCTGTAGGGGCCGTTATATCTCAACGACTTGGGAACAAGGACTTAGTACACCCGGTGGGCTTCTTCTCCCGAAAACTCTCCCCTGCGGAGAGAAATTACGACGTAGGTGATCGTGAATTATTGGCCATCAAGGCCGCATTAGAAGAGTGGAGATACCTGTTGGAAGGTGCTGCACATCCTGTGTTAATTTATACGGACCATAAAAACTTAGAATATTTAAGAACTGCTAAGCGATTGAAACCCCGACAGGCCCACTGGGCTCTCTTCTTCTCCCGTTTCTGTTTCCACATCACCTATCGCCCTGGATCAAAGAATGTCAAGCCAGATGCTCTGTCCCGAATGTTTGACAACCCAAAGGACACCTCTACCCCTGACACCATTCTTCCAGAAAACAGCTTTCTACTATTACATGCTGATCTCCTATCCCTACTCAGAGGAGCATCTTCTGAATCTTCCAAACCTCCCAATATCTCTCTAGAGTCCAGAGATGGATTATTTTGGAAAGGCAGCCAGATTTTTGTACCTGAAAAGACCCGAGTCGAAGTTTTAAAACATCTGCACGATCACCCACTGGCAGGACATTTTGGGGTTCGTAAAACTCTGGAATTAGTACGCCGCACCTTCTGGTGGCCCGGCTTGGAGGATTTCTGCAAGTCCTATATCAAATCTTGCCCTATCTGTAACCGGAACAAGACACCCCGAAACCAAGCTTGGGGGCTACTGAAACCACTACCTGTGCCCGATCGACCATGGAAAATGATCGCCATGGATTTTATTGTAGAACTTCCCTGCTCTGAGGGTTGTTCCGTCATTTTTGTGATTGTGGACCGTTTGACCAAAATGGCCCATTTCCTTCCTTTAAAGAATACACCTTCTGCCATTGAGACTGCTCGTGTATTCATTAAAGAAATCGTCAGACTACATGGGGTGCCCTCCAACATCGTGTCAGATAGAGGAGTTCAATTTACCTCTCGGTTCTGGAAAGCCCTCTGCAAAACGCTACAGATTGAACTTGCTCTATCCTCGGCCTATCATCCCCAGACCAATGGGCAAACTGAAAGAACCAATCAGACTTTGGAACAGTACATCAGGTGTTTTGCAACGTTCTCCCAAGATGACTGGGTCTCTCTGCTACCCCTAGCAGAATTTGCGTACAATAACGCCAGTCATTCTGCTACGGGGCAATCTCCCTTTTTTGTCAATTATGGTTTCAACTTAACCTTTTTACCAGACTTTCTTTCAGAGTCCTCAGTTCCAGCTGTACAGAGCACCATGGAGTTCCTCAACCGCAATAACCAACTGTTACGGGAAGCGGTGACCAAGGCCCAGGCTGACAGTAAGAGGTTCTTTGACAGAAAAAGGAGAGGTGAGCTGGACTTGAAACCAGGAGACCAGGTATGGCTTTCTACGAACAATCTTAGGCTAGCCTGTCCGTCCAAGAAATTGGGACCAAAATTTTTGGGACCCTTTCCCTTTCAAGAGAAAAATCAATACAGTCTCATATGAACTATCCTTATCTGATTCTCTTAAAATGCATCCTGTGTTCCATGTCTCTTTGTTAAAACCCGCAGTTCCGGATCCTTTTCCTAATAGGGGGTCCAAACCTCCCGAACCGATCCATGTCGATGGCAATGAGGAATTCGTGGTGGAGACTATCCTGGATTGTAGGAAAAGACAAGGACAAAACCAATTCCTGATCAAGTGGAAAGGTTATGGACCAGAAGACAATTCCTGGGAACCCGAAGGTAATATCCATGCCAAAAGACTAATACGTACATTTTTTCTTGCCCACCCTGACAAAGTGGCTGCCCCTTGGGGGGGGGCAATGTCAGGGACTTACCTCCCAAAGTCGTCAGCCCAGCATTGGGCTGAGACAACGGCGTGCATCAGCGGGACGCGCGCGTGCGTCAGCGGCGCGCGCGCGTGCGCAGCGGGAGCGCGCGCATGCACGTGAACCCTCCTTGGCGCCAAAACGCCTTTAAAAGCTCAGTCCTTGCTTCCTGCAAGTTGCTGTCTGATCTGCAGTCCCTGATTGAACTTGAACCTGAGAACCTGTTACCTGATCGAACTTCTGATTGAACTTTGTGACCCGGCTTGTTTGACCATCCGTATCTCTCCGATCCTGACCCCGGCTTCCACTGACTACCTCTTCTGATTGATCTACCGTTGCCAGACCTTCCTGCTTGTACCCTGATTACTCTTCTGCCTGCTGCATTTGATTACCTGAACCATCTGTTGTGACCCGGCTTACCTGACTCTGCTTCCGTCTGCTGTCTTTAACCTAATCATCTCCCAGTCTACTACAGTGAACCTTCACCTTCCATTAGGGTCGCTGACCCTCGTCCCTGGTTTCAGCGGTTCCAGTCTATCCTTCCAGAGGAAGTCAGCACCTGCTTCACCTACCCAGCACGCCGGCACTCCTACCCCGCCAGGCTCCTGAGTCTGCTCTTCCCAATCCGGCAGCTCACGAGCCGGAGCTGTAAGAGAGGCCTCCTCCTACCATCGGGCTCTGGCTACCAGGTACGTGATACATAACAGAAATGAATGGGCTGCCAAGAAAGCTCTGCTTGGGAATGTGCAAAAACATATGTGTTCTGACACCCCATTATGGTGTAGACAAGCCCTGAAGCCTTGTACACACGCTCGGTTTACTCGGCAAGAACCAGCAAGAAAACTGCTGGCAGAGCTTTCTTGCTGAGTATACCGAGCGTGTGTAGAAGGCTTTCAGGATACTCAACAATAAAACTGCCCAGAATCTAGACGAGAAAAATAGAGAACATGTTTTCTATTTTCTCATCGTGATATTCTCTGCAGTTTTCCTGCCGATAAACCCGAGAGTGTGTATACTTACCTGGTCGCCGTGGAAACCAAAGGCATAGGTGGGGTGAAGCAAGATGGCGGCGACGGCATCGAATGTGACAAGCGCATGCTCGTCGTACGTGATGACGTCACTGTGTTCTTGCCTTTCAAGAGAACTGCGGTTCTTTTGAAAGGAGAGTCTGTACACTCGGGCGGCAAGAGATTCTTGCCAAGAATCTTGTCAGGAAAAACAACGTTTTTTTCCTGCCGAGATTCTGTCCCATGTGTATGAGGCTAAAGACTTTGGCCCAGATTCACAGAGCACACACTGTACGCTATGCCAACGCAGCTCAGAGAGGCAAGCATTGCATTCAGCAAGCCAGCGTGTCGTGGGTTTCGAAGGCGCGCGTCGGCGTAGGTGGAAGTGGGCGTGAACCCATGCAAATGAGGCGTGACCCCATGCAAATGATGGGCCGAGCGTCAGACAGGTATGTATCACAAACTGGGCATGCGCCGTGACGTGGACGCACCCCTATGTAACCACACCGGCAAAACTGCCTAAGCTACGCCGGATCACTGCGTACGCCGTGAACATAACGTACGCCCAGCCAGACACACGTCCAACGCACAATACGCCGGCTTGTGTTCCCTGGTGCAGACCTGAGCATGTCTGTTGCTGGGTTGCACCTGCTTTATGGGGAATAACTTTACGGCCAACGTACAACTTACGCGCATCTTGCGTTGCATGCGACGGGCACACGCACATTCGTGAATCGCCATATTTCCCTCATTTGCATGTTTGAATGGCTAATCAATGGGAGCGGCACCATGCTCCCAGCCTAAATGTGCGCCCACTCTAAGTCGGCGTAAGCAAGATACGTCGGCGGGGTATAGCCTGTTTTTAGGTGCATATTAGTTTGTGGGTCTGGCGCACAGATACAACGCCAAACATTTGCACTTATGTCGGCGTAACTTGTTATACGACGGCGTAAGTGCTTTGTGAATCTGGGCCTATGTGCACATTTTGTTTTCAATCACCTGGAATTTTCTTAAACTGATTTGAACTGTATGTGCAGTTGGATTTTTAATTCATGGTATATAGATAATTTGACTACATGTGTGTGAATATGTTAGATCCTTATTTTTCTGTGCAGCTTCATTACCTTATTTATAACTTACTGTAGTTTGCATTTTTCTGTCTTTCATTCAGTAAAGATACAGTTTTTCCACCTTTTTATCTGCATAAATGCCTATATTCCTAGAACTTGAGATAACGTCCCCCTTAGCAATACTTATATGCATGCTAAACACTTCTTAAATGAATCTCAGATGTAAAGAACTTTTCTCACAAAGGTGCTAAAAACATGCTGCGTTTAATTGTTTTAGGACATTATGCCTGTGTATATCAACCCTTAATTTGACTTTTATAAACATTCAGTGTGGTAAAAGCCAGGATTTTCACATCAAATGTGCTTCTGGTTGGGTGTGAAGTATCTAATCCAGCCTTTCTCAATCTTTTTGTCATGGAGGAACTCTTGAAATAATTAGTTTGTCCCCTACACAATCTCTATAACTCCTACAAGAATGGTTATATCCACAACTCACAGTATATTGGTGTGATCAGTACAGAGGCGTATCTAGTAAAAATGGTGCCTATGGCAAGCACTGAAACTGCGCCCCCTGTCAAAAACATTTGAAACCCTTCTCTTAGATAACCTAAAGGGGGTGTTGTTAGAGTCTGAGATGAAAGAGAGAAAGAAAGAAGGATGGAAGGACATCGGGCCCAGATCCTACACCACAATAGCAATATGTGTATTCCAGAAAGTTTAAAGAGGAAGTAAACCTGAATGGCGGCCATATCTCTTGTCATGTGACTGCAGTCAGCTGACACCTGTGAGGGCAGGGCCTTCTGTACCACAGACACTGATTGGCTAGGACACGGTGTAGCCCCTGCTATCTCTGTAGCTGGCTGTTTCATCCCTCTCAGCATTCTGTGTGGGCGGCGGAGCGATTCATCTTTTTTAAGGGGGCGGGGGGGGATATCACAACTCAGTCCGGTCCAAAAAGTAAAAATGTTTTTCACCTTAATGCAATCTATGCATTAAGGTGAAAAAACATCTGATGTTATAGTTACCTGACCCCATCGAAAGTCCCGCGCCGTCCCGAGATCCTCTTCGCCGCTCAGCCTGGCTGCTGATTGGCTAGAGCGGATGGATTGAAAGCAGCTGGCGCTGCTGTCAATCACATCCAGTGACGCGGCGCGCCGAGGGGCGGGGCCGAGTTATACAGTGAGCAGCTATGGCCGCTCGCTGTATCACGGGAGAGCGCCGGCAATTACTCACCACCATGTGAGCTCTCGCATGACTGTGGTCAGTACTTGCGGGGAGGACCAGGGACAGCCGCCGAGGGACCCCAGAAGACGAGGATCGGGGCCACTCTGTGCAAAACGAACTGCACAGTGGAGGTAAGTATAACATGTTTGTTATTTTAAAGAATTTTTTTTTTTTCCTTTAATAACCCTTTAAGTACCATTTATTGATGTGGCGACATTCCCTTCAGCATTCTTTAATGAGCACAGGTGGGGTTTCCAGCTTTTCAAACCTGAACACTTTAGCCGTGCACAGCATTTTTTTTTATAGCATAAACTATACATTTATTTTGCTACTAAATAACATTTCTAATCATATGAAGTTAATAACAAGAGTCCCCTTTTACATCAGAGTCCACAGAGTTCCCCTTTTACATCTGATTTTGCAGAGTTCACTTTCACTGTAAGGGGGACTCTGCAGACTCTGATGTACTGTAAGGGAGAACTCTGGGGTTTCTGAAATAAGGGATGCTCTGGGAACCCTGATTTAAGGGGGAACACTGAGAACTCTAATGTACGGAGAAGACTCTGATGTAAAGGGAAACACTGTGGCCTCTGGTTTACAGGGGAACTGTCAGGGACATTGCTGTTTTAGTACTGGCAATGTTGCCCAAAACCTCCATGGACGCTCATGAAGGGTTCCGAGATGTGCACAAGCACACGCCACGCATCAGCGTGCATTGACCCGCACCAGCGCACGCGCATGTGCAAATCAAGCCCTCTCTCCTATCCCGTCTGCGTGTTTGGGGAGGGGGGATTGTTAGTGCTGCTTTGGGCAGTGTGGAAGAGAATGTAAAGTCCCATACACACTATCAGTTTTCCTGCTGGTTTTCTCTTCAGGTTTACCAAAACCATGTAGTACAAGGACCTGCCTGATTGCATTCAAATTGAAACGCTTAAGGTTTGACCTCATATTAGATGGTTTTGGTAAACCTGAAGAGAAAACCATCAGGAAAACTGATAGTGTGTATGGGGCTTAACAGACACTCTCGGCTTACATAATTGCAGCCAGCAACCCTGCTTGGAAGCCATAGTCCAGTCTGAATAATGTGTCCGGGTTTCAGACAGTCTGAAACCTGGATGCATGGTTCCAAACCCAAACTGTCCAGGTAGCTTGGCTTACCCCCAGGGGGCCAGTCTATGAAGCCCTGGGTTCTCAGGAGATGGATTTTGATGACATTGAGCACCATTCAACCTGAAAGAGTTGCAGAGCTGCAATGAGTATTGCTGTAAACCCTCCTATTTTAATCTTTAAACCCCATGTATTTGTAAATATCATTCTACACTGGAGTTGGGCTGTAACTAGTTCAATAAGCAGGTTCAATAGGCAGCTGGTGCAGATGGATCCATATCAAATATAGTCTTATTCTGGACTAGAAGATCTATCTCTAGTAGCAAACTTGAAGTTATCCCATGCAGGGCAAATAAAAAGGGTTCATGTAATTTACTGGAGGGAGCAAAATAAAAGAAGCTAAGTACTTATGAGTGTGACAGTCAGGGGTCAGGCTCAGAGACCTGTGGCTATAGCAGTAGCGAGGCATCAACCGGCTGGATAAGTACAGATGCAGATCACCCTGGCAGATAACACAATCTCACCTGAGGTGCAGAGTCTAAGTACCAGTGTTTCCATACCAGGGTCTGGTATGGATATTTGGGGGGAACCCCACATAATTTTTTTTTTAAATTGACGGCGGGGTTCCCCTTAATATCCATATAAGACCTGAAGGGCCTGTTAATGGAATTTGGGGGGACCCCCACACTTTTTTTTTTTTTTTTTATGAATGAATTCTCTCTGAATTGCCAGAGCCGACAATTCATTAGAGCCAAAAAGCCGGTTTTAAATGCCTTTTTTTCTTTCAGAAATTACACTTTGTGCAGGGACAGTTCTATGTACGGGAAACATGCACTTTTTCACATGCTGACTTTACACCCCCCTAGGTACGAAATTTAAAGTAATATTACACTTTTATTGTTTCACTTTTAGCATTATTAAATTCACTGCTCCTGAAAAAAACGGCCGTTTTTAAAACGTTTTTTTGCATTGATACATGTTTCCTGGGACAGGACCCAGGTCCCCAAACACTTTTTAGGACAATAACTTGCATATTAGCCTTTAAAATTAGCACTTTAGATTTCAAATGTTCGAGTCCCATAGACTTTAATGGGGTTCTAAAGTTCACACGAACATTTGGTGTGTTCGCAAGTTCTGATGCGAACCGAACAGGGGGGTGTTCGGCTCATCCTTACTGACCAGCCACAAGTCCTTAACTTCAGCTGAACTACTGTGCACGACTACTGTTCCTGACCTGATGGTTCTCCTGCTGCCTTGAAACAACATCTCCTGCTGCAAGTTACCCAATCTACGTTTGAAGGCACTCTTGTTCCTCCTGTCCCTCGGCGCCCTCTGTTTCACTTCCAGTGGGGCCTGGGCTGGAGCTAACAGAGAGGCCTACCTCGTCATTTTAGTCTTCTCTCAGGTACGTGACACCAGGTCGCGGTCCTCAAGATTGCCCCAGCAGGAGGTGAGAAAGCTGTGGTCCAGGAGCAGATATAGCAGGCTGCGATAAGCAGAAGCGTAGTCAGTAAAAAAAAACAAGGGTCAGTAACGAGCGTTTGCATGGTTGAGATCAAGTTAAAACATAGTCAAAGAACAAGCCAAAGGTCAGTAATGAATAGTAGCAAAGATGAGGAAAGCAGCAGGACTGACAAGAGTGAGATAATGTCTGGAGAGGACACAATAATCACAAAGTGTAAAGGCATGACTTAAACTGGAAGTTAATGGAAGGAGCAAGGAGTTTAAACAGGGTTCAAGGCAGGATCATTCAAGGAACTGTCCAGGGAGCTGTCCAGCATTCCAGGTGGCTCAGCAAGAAGGGACATTGCCAGACACAACAGAGTTTGCAGGTTCATATCCAGGCCCTGATAATGAGTTTGGGGCACAGTGTAAACAATTATTTGTCCTCGTACAAGACAGTGCTGGTGCTGGCTGGCCAATTGACTTTAACCACTTGCCGACCGCTTCACGAACATATACGTCGGTAAAATGGCTTGTTTGGGCAAAGCAATGTACCTGTACGCGCATGCCCGCCGTGAGCTCCATGTCCATGCCTGCTGGATCCACGGACTCGATGTCCGCCGGTGTCCCACGATCGTGTCACAGAGTTGCAGAACAGGGAGATACCTTTGTAAACAAGGCTTTTCCCTGTTCTGCCTAGTTACAGGACACTGATCTACTGCTCCCTGTAATCGGGAGCAGTGATCACTGTTGTGTCACTTGTAGCCCAGCCCCCACACAGTTACAATCACTCCCTAGGACTCATTTAACCCCTTCCTCGCCCCCTAGTGGTTAACCCCTTCCCTGCCAGTGTCATTTACACAGTAATCAGTGCATTTTTATAGCACTAATCACCGTAAAAATGACAATGTTCCCAAAATAGCATCAAAAGTGTTCTATGTCGCAGCCATGATAAAAATCGCAGATCGCCGCCATTATAGTAGAAAAAAAAAAAAATGCCATAAACTATCTCCTATTTTGTAGACGTTATAACTTTTGTTCAAATCAATCAATAGACGCTTATTGCATTTTTTTTTTTACCAAAAATATGTAGAAGAATACATATCGGCCTAAACTGAGGAAAAAATAGTTTTTTTTATATATTTCTTGGGGATATTTATTATAGCAAAAAAGTAAAAAATATTGCTTTTTTTCAAAATGTGCGCACTTTTTTTGTTTATAGTGCAAAAAGAAAAACCCGCAGAGGTGATCAAATACCCCCAAAAGAAAGCTCTATCTGTGGGAAAAAAAGGACGTCAATTTTGTTTGGGAGCCACGTCGCACGACCGCGCAATTGTCAGTTAAAACTGCGCAGTGCCGAATCGCAGGAAGTGCTTTGGTCAGGAAGGGGGTAAATTCTTCTGGGGCTGAAATGGTTAAAGTATATGTTGGGCATGTTCCAACTAGGGTTAACTTGTAGCTTAGCCAAGCTTTCTGCTCTTTGACCTTCGTAGTAAATAGGATAATGGAGGAGTGAAGAGAAAGTAAGAAAACCGTCTGCAATAGTCTTCTTTAATGTGAGTACAGTTTGCATAAGCAAGGACAAAAATCCAATTTCACTTAGTCTGACTTTTTTGTTTTCTGAATATGGAGATGCATGGCTCCAGGCCTGGGTGTTTATATGTATTCCTATAAAATTATCCAAAAGAGATTTAAATGCCTTTGGTTTAGAGGAAATCACAGCCTGTAAAAGAAGTGTATAAATCCAATGTCTAAAAAAAATATATATATATATACAGCCTTTCACCTACAGGCACACTGTGCAAAATATTATTCTAATTTTAATGGGGGCAAAAAAAAAATCAACTTTCTAAATTCTCAGAAATGTCACAATTCTTTGTGCTAAATCTCCATGACAAAACCATTATAATTTCACGGAGATTATAAAAATGATTCACATATGTTAGATTCCTAAGGCGTGAGTTAATTATATAATGAACAACCCTAATGTATTCTTGGTATTAATTCCCTCTTTGATAGGAATGCCACAGGCATGAAATCTTGAAGCTTAACCGGGATGATGACTTAACTTAAAAGGAATAATCAAAGAGTTGTTTTTTTACTCTTTTTGGAGGAGATTTCGGACGTTTAGGTGAAAGTTTTGAATATATGTACCGTATTTATCGGTGTATAACGTGCACTTTTTTCCCCTTAAAATCAGGGGTTATACGCCGATCCCCGCTGTCTCTGAGCGCCGTCGACAAAGACCGAGCCAAGCCCAGTGTACTGCCCACTCGACGAACACCGACAAGGCTGGACGGACCCCGCGCAAGGCCGCAGACAGACGCTGGACAAGGCCGCCGATGGACGCCGGGCAAGACAGCAGACGGACACCGACAAGGCTGGACGGACCCCGCGCAAGGCCGCAGACGGACACCGACAAACCTGAGCATCCAAAATGTACGTTTTTTCCTAAACTTCCCTTCTAAGCTTGGGGTGCGTGTTATACGCCGGCGCGTGGTATACCCCGTTAAATACGGTATATTTTTCTGTTCTCTGGAAACACAAGTTCATTATTAGGATTTACATCTACTTTCGTTTTTATTACATGCTTGTAGACATTTCAAGCTGGGCAATTTCATCGTACATTACACATATAGGAATCACATTAAAGACCAACCCGCTAACTGTACTTCCATATGTTATTGGTTTTTCAATAAACTTGATGCAATGTAACTGAAGGCGATGTGACTGTCGCAATACTACTGGGTATACGGATCATCCGAAGGATGGCATTGACTTTGCCTTGATTTATATGGCATTTACTTTCTGCGAGTGTACTGCATTAGTTACTGACACTGCAAGTTTGTCTATATATTGTGGCTCTGCGGTCATATAGCTGGGTAGTGGACGGGGCACTAATAACTGTATGGGGAACCAAATTTGATAAGCAGCTATCCATCCTTGTCCACCTTATTTCCAGTCTAATGGCCTGTGGTATAGCGGACATGTCAGGGGATGTAAAACGTGTAATAACCGCATACTCGTTCATAACTGATCCCGGGACTGAATATTATTGTGTTTCAGGCCATGCACGTATGAAATACACAGGAATTTTTTGTTTCCACTTCCTGGTACAAATATATATATATGTATTTTGTAAACATTTATTAAAATAAATACTGTATTTATTGGCGTATAACACTCACTTTTTCATCCTACAAATCAGTTGCAAATAGTGTGCTTGTTATACGCCGATACTGCAATTTGGGCTGCCTCAGAGAGAGTGGGGATGGGGGCGGGACGAGTGCCGTCAGATTACTGTATTTATTGGCGTAAAACACTCACTTTTTTACCCTGAAAATAGAGGGTAAACTGTGCCTGCGTGTTATACGCGGGGGGCTGTTGAAAGTTTTTTTTCCTGAAACTTCCCTCTTAAAGTTAGTGTGCGTTTTATACCCGTGTTATACGCCAATAAATACGGTACATACAGCAAGAATCTCCTGTTTACTCAAGTCCAGTCTCCTGGGCTGGCATTGGACCAGTGTTCTGTCTATCATAGAAGCTGGTCCAGGAGGCGGGACTTTGTTTTAAAGAGGCCGCCGAGCAAACAGGAGATTTCCTCTCATCCTCATATGTCCCTATGCTTTCTCTCCCTCCCTGCTTCCTTTACCCCCTTCCTCTTCTTTAGATGAGTGCACCTTTAACCACCCCCCTCAAGTACCATTGCTGCCACTCCCCTCAACATCACCGCTGCCACCCCCCTCAAGTATCACCGATGCCACTCCCCTCAACATCACCGCTGCCACCCCCCTCAAGTATCACCGCTGCC
Source organism: Rana temporaria (assembly GCF_905171775.1). Taxonomy (NCBI): domain Eukaryota; kingdom Metazoa; phylum Chordata; class Amphibia; order Anura; family Ranidae; genus Rana; species Rana temporaria. Next base: position 406,389,103 of record NC_053493.1, on the reverse strand, counting down.
ACCATCCTCAACATCACCTCTACCACCCCCCTCAAGTACCACTGCTGCCACCCCCTAAACTCCCCGCCATTGCCACCCCCTCAAAAAAACTAGCTCTATATATATTACTTATCTCAGATCGAAGCCCCTGCAGCGGTCCACGTTTCCCCCTATGGCCACCGTCATGTCATCCCAGAGTTACTTCCAGGTATCGCGGCTCCAGCCAATTACAGCGCAGATGATGTCGGCACATGCAGGGGACAGGGGATATCTCCTAAACCGTGCACGTTTAGGAGATATCCTGGGTAGCTACAGGTAATCCTTAAAGAGGAAGTGAACCCTCTTAAAAAAAATCCTAACAAAAATAACCCCTGCAAGACAAAGGCATAATGAGCTAGTATGCATAGAATACTAGCTCATTATGTATAACTTATCTCCGATCAAAGCCTTTGCAGCGGTCCTCGTTTTCCCCTCCGGCCGCCGACATGTTGTCCCAAAATTACTTCCGGGTATCTCGGCTTCCGCGCTGTGATTGGCTGGAGCCACAATGACGTCACCACCGCGTATGCGTGTGGGAGCCACCGGTAACGACACAGAGGGCCTGATTTACCAAGCCTTTACTCCATGACTCATGGAGTAAAAGCAGGAGTAGCAGCCGTTTGGTGATTTACTAAAGAAATACGCTGCTAGTGCAGTGTATTTCCCTAGTTACTAATGTGCTCCGTGCGCCCAGGAGAGGGTGCATTGTGCACCAGTACAGACCTGGCGCACGGCACATTAAACTGTAAATTGCGGGGGTTTGGGCGGGAGTTTATTAGGGGGGGAGGTGGGGGGATGCAGGGGAAGTGAAGTGACATGTGTTTTAAAGTGTTTGGCGGGCCGAATTGAAAGGGAAAGTGTTTTTTGAAAACAGATCCCCGTACGCTTGCACAGTGCGCCTGAACCTCGGGAGGTTCATTTGCATACTGGGCATGCGCAGAGAGAAAAGTCAGGGATTCCCGTGCGCCTTGTCAGTACGCCGTGAAAATCTTGGTAAATACCAAGCGGCGTACCCGTGATTGCGCTGCGTGACGCGGCGCACGGGAATCTCCGAGCTGTTTTCAGCCCTGAAGGGGAACTCGGCGCCAAATTTCAAACTTGAAATCGGCGCGGGTCCCCCTTCAGGGCTACATTAGGCTCTTAGGCTTGGTCCGGAACGTGAGGGGTTAAACCCACGCCGATTCGGCGCAGGGGTCCCCCCCAGATCCAAACCAAGCCCTCATCCCAAGCATGCAGTCTGGCCCGGACAGGAATGGGGGAGGGGACGAGCGAGCGCCCCCCCCCCTCCTGAGCCGTACCAGACCGCATGCCCTCAACATGGGGGAGTGTGTGCTGTGGGGGAGGGGGGCACTGCCCCCCCACCCCACAGCACTCTTGCCCCCATGTCGATAGGGACAAGAGCCTCTTCCCGACAACCCTTGCCATTGGTTGTCGGGGTATGCGGGCGGGGCTAATCGGAATCTGCGAGCTCCCTTTAATAAGGGGGCCCCCAGATGCCGGCCCCCCACCCTATGTGAATGAGTATGGGGTACATCGTACCTCTACCCATTCACATGGGGGAAATGTAAAGTAAAATAAAACACCACACAGAATAAAATATTTTATTAATCTGCTCCGGAGCCCCCCCTTTCTTCTTTAGCTCTCTTAGAAGGGGGGGTTTCTTCTCTCCCGATCTTCCGCCGGGACCCTGGGCTTCGGTGATTTCTGCCGGGGGAGGGCGCCATCCCTCGGTCCTCTCCGGAGCCTTCCGCCGGATGCCCCCACCCCATTTAAGCTCTTTTTCATTAGGGAGGGGCATCCGGACTTCGGCGACTTCTGCCGGGGGATGGCGCCTATCCCCCGGTCTTTCCGGTGCCTTCCGCCAGGGTTCCGGTCTTCTGCCGGGGGTGCGCCAACTCCCCGGTCTTTTCTCTTCTGTCTTCTCTGCTCCCTCTTCTGCCTGGCTCCCCCGCGGAGCCAGGGCTTTCTTCCGTCTTCTTTCTTCTCTCTTCCTTCTTCTGCCTGTCTCCTCCGGGAGCCCAGGGCTTGTCTCCGCTGTCCTCTCCCTTCTCTTCCATTGGATGTTGACACGACGAGGTTACGCGCTGACATGCCGTGTCAGCGGCGGGCATGGACTTATATAGGGCAATGCCACCATGTGACCTCAACCCATGTGACATCACATTCCCATCATGCCCAGGGAATGTGATGTCACATGGGTTGAGGTCACATGGTGGCATTACCCTATATAAGTCCATGCCCGCCGCTGACACGGCATGTCAGCGCGGAACCACGTCGTGTCAACATCGAATGGAAGAGAAGGAAGAAGACAGCGGAGACAAGCCCTGGGCTCCCGGAGGAGACAGGCAGAAGAAGGAAGAGAGAAGAAAGAAGACGGAAGAAAGCCCTGGCTCCGCGGGGGAGCCAGGCAGAAGAGGGAGCAGAGAAGACAGAAGAGAAAAGACCGGGGAGTTGGCGCACCCCCGGCAGAAGACCAGGAAGACCGGAACCCTGGCGGAAGGCACCGGAAAGACCGGGGGATAGGCGCCATCCCCCGGCAGAAGACCCCGAAGTCCGGATGCCCCTCCCTAATGAAAAAGAGCTTAAATGGGGTGGGGGCATCCGGCGGAAGGCTCCGGAGAGGACCGAGGGATGGCGCCCTCCCCCGGCAGAAATCACCGAAGCCCAGGGTCCCGGCGGAAGATCGGGAGAGAAGAAACCCCCCCTTCTAAGAGAGCTAAAGAAGAAAGGGGGGGCTCCGGAGCAGATTAATAAAATATTTTATTCTGTGTGGTGTGTTTTTTTTACTTTACATTTCCCCCATGTGAATGGGTAGAGGTACGATGTACCCCATACTCATTCACATAGGGTGGGGGGCCGGAATCTGGGGACCCCTTTATTAAAGGGGTCTCTCAGATTCTGATAAGCTCTCCGCCCGCATACCCCGACAACCAACGGCCAGGGTTGTCGGGAAGAGGCTCTTGTCCCTATCGACATGGGGGCAAGAGTGCTTTGGGGTGGGGGGGCAGTGCCCCCCTCCCCCACAGCACACACTCCCCCATGTTGAGGGCATGTGGTCTGGTATGGCTCAGGAGGGAGGGGGGCGCTCGCTCGTCCCCACCCCCATTCCTGTCTGACCAGACTGCGTGCCTGGGATAAGTGCTTGGTTTGGATCTTGGGGGGGACCCCACGCTATTTTTTTTTGCACGGGTTTAACCCCTTATGTTCCAGACCAAGCCTAAGAGCCTGGTATGCACCTGGAGGGAACCCACCTTATTTTTTTTTGGGGGGGTCTGGAGTTCCCCTTCATGAACAGCGATCTGTCATTTACACATGTCAGTCCCCCCCCCCCTACAGTTAGAACACACCCAGGGAACATATTTAACCCCTCCCTTGCACCTAGTGTTAACCCCTTCCCTGCCAGTGGCATTTTTTGAGTAAGCAATGCATTTTTTACAGCACTGATCGCTAGAAAAATGCCAATGGTTCCAAAAAAGTGTTCGATGTGTCCGCCATAATGTCGCAGTACCGATAAAAATCGCTGATCGCCCCAATAACTAGTTAAAACAACCAAAAAAAAATATTTGTAGACGCTATAACTTTTGCAAAAACCAAACACTAAACGCTATTTGCGATTTTTTGGAACCAAAAAGATGTAGAATACGTATCGGCCTAAACTGAGGGGTTTTTTCGTTTTTTCAATATATATTTTTGGGGATATTTATTATAGCAAAAAGTAAAACTAATTTTTACATATGTGGGCGGGACTTACGCAAGTCCCGCCCACATATATAAACATCGTTCAAACCACACATGTGAGGTATTGACGTGTGCGTTAGAGCGAGAGCAATACTTTTACCACTAGACCTTCTTTGTAACTATAAACTGGTAACCTGGAAAAAAAAGAAAAAGGTCGCCTATGGGGATATTCACGGAATTCATTTTGGCCCCATTGCAGGAGTGTTTCCAATAGTAAAGCGTGACATGTAAGGTATCTATTTACTCGGTGTAACATCATCTTTCACATTATCCCCAAAAATTGGGCTCACTTTTGTGTTTTGTTAATTTTTAACCACTTGAGCCCGGACCATATTTCTGGTCAATGACCGGGCAAGTTTTTGTGATTCGGCACGGCGTCGCTTTAACTGACAATTGCGCAGTCGTGCGACGTGGCTCCCAAACAAAATTGGCAACCTTTTTTTTCACACAAATAGATTATTAAATGTGCGTGTTTACTTCTGTCTTTAACACCTCCCCTTCAGGCTGGAAAGCATCAGATCAGGGGAAACCAAAAAATAAAAGCTCTCATTCCATTGCAGCTTGGTTCCTACATGTGTGATGAACTGAGCATGCTCAAACACTTAGAAAAAAATATCCTTTCTTTTTAAAAGGTGAAAAACACTCATTGGATGCTTATAGAGCGTGGTTTGGATTAATTGCAGGTGTGCCCAATTACAAGCTCACCCAAACTAGAGACTGCAATTTGGTCATGTGATTTCAATTGCTTCATTACTAGCACTGTTATAAAAAGCTTGGATCGATCAGTCCTCAGCTGCCCTCAGAAGGGGCAGGCTGGCAGAAATGCTGTTGCCAAACACAAATGTGGTTTGTTGCATGGGTTTTGTTTTATTTTGCCAATGGTTTTGGTTTATTTTTAAATGATGTTCACTTTGATGTATTTGTCTATGTGGCCTTATTTTATGAAAAATGTGTAAAGCTATGGTTATTTAGAATTTTGAAATGTATTTTTGTTTGTTTGTCTTTTTTTGCTTTCCTTGTTTTGTTGACCAATAAAAATTACTTTAAAATTGTTAAGTTTGTCTTTTGTTACTTTTTCATGCTACATATGTTGACAGCTGCAGCTGAAATCGGTTTGGGCCTAACAAATGATGTGTGATTTTTGTCTAAGCTTCTTTCCTGGTGTGTAATCATGAAATGTTTGCCATGTTTATTCTCCCTGACTTTAACCACTTAAGCCCCGGACCAAAATGCTGCCTAAAGACCCAAGGGGTTTTTACAGTTCGGGACTGCGTCGCTTTAACAGACAATTGCGCGGTCGTGCGACGTGGCTCCCAAACAAAATTGGCGTCTTTTTTTCCCCACAAATAGAGCTTTCTTTTGGTGGTATTTGATCACCTCTGCGGTTTTTATTTTTTGCGCTATAAACAAAAATAGAGCGACAATTTTGAAAAAAATGCTATATTTTTTACTTTTTGCTATAATAAATATCCCCCAAAAACATATATAACATTTTTTTTCCTCAGTTTAGGCCAATACGTATTCTTCTACCTATTTTTGGTAAAAAAAATCGCAATAATCGTTTATCGGTTGGTTTGCGCAAAATTTATAGTGTTTACAAAATAGGGGATAGTTTTTTTGCATTTTTATTTATTTTATTTTTTTACTACTAATGGCGGCGATCAGCGATTTTTTTCGTGACTGCGACATTATGGCGGACACTTCGGACAATTTTGACACATTTTTGGGACAATTGTCATTTTCACAGCAAAAAATGCATTTAAATTGCATTCTTTATTGTGAAAATGACAGTTGCAGTTTGGGAGTTAACCAGAGGGGGCGCTGTAAGAGTTAGGGTTTACTTTGTATGTGTTTACTAGTGTAGGGGGGTGTGGCTGTAGGAATGACGTCATCGATCGTGTCTTCCCTATAAAGGGAATGACGCGATCGATGCGCCGACACAGTGAAGCACGGGGAAGCCGTGTTTACACACGGCTCTCCCCGTTCTTCAGCTCCGGGGAGCGATCGCGACGGAGCGGCTATAAACGAATAGCCGCGCCGTCGTCCCGGATCGCTCCTGAAGCCACGGGGACCGCCGCATGTACGGGGGGGGGTCCCGATCGGACCCCCGACCCACGTCAAGCAGAGGACGTATATATACGTACATGTGCCTGCCTGTGCCATTCTGCTGACGTATATGTACATGAGGCGGTCCTTAAGTGGTTAAAGACAAAAACTGGTAAGTATTTTATTTATTCTGCAGTGGTCCTCAGCCCTCAAGTACCCCCGACAGGACATGTTTTGGGGATTTCTCTTATCAAGAATTGCTGTCCAGACTGTATTTTAAAGCACATGTGCAAGATGAAGGAAAACCTGCAAACATGGCCTGTGGGGGGGGTTTGCTATTGGTGGACAGGCTTGACGTGCTGATTTACAGCACTGTGCTTAAATCTAGCGCAAGGCAATCCTATTCAAATTGTGGGTGTTTGAGGGAAGCCAAGTGAGTGTTAGAACCCCTGCTTTGTGTTTTTTTATTTTTGTGTTGAGCTTTGTGTCCCTTTTCTTAAAATTGGCTTCACTTCCTGTCACACAGCTGAACAGGAAGTGAGGTTAAAACCCTACCAGTGTCATTTCTTGGGGACACAGGTCAATCTAACTAGTGTCCCCATTAAGCAAATTGCACTCCAGCACTGCTGTGTACACCCCAAATCATGGGTCTTCAAACTACGGCCCTCCAGTTGTTCAGGAACTACAATTCCCATCATGCCTAGTCATGTCTGTGAATGTCAGTGCATTACAAGGCCTCATGGGATGTGTAGTTCTAAAACAGCTGGAGGGCCGTAGTTTGAGGATCCCTGCCCCAAATGATTATTTAGTTTGGGGTTTAGTAAAGGCAAAGCCACTCTGCAGTACAAGCATAGTTGCTGAAAATCAGAGAGGAAGCACTGATGGTTTTAACATTCAATCCTGTAGAAGCAAAGTTGTTTTGTTTTCTTTCTTCCTTGCTTTGCACTTGTAGTGCAAAGTGGATTTGCCTTTAGTAAATGGACCCCAAAGTCCAAGATCCCTAATAATTTGGGGTGTACACAGCAAAATGCTAGAGTGCAATTTACATAATGGGAAACTATTTAGCTTGATCTCTGTGTCCCCAAGAAAAGATATTTGTAAGGTTTTACCCTCACTTCCTGTTTGGCTATGTGACAGGAAGTGAATGAATTAGAAAGGGTGAAGACACCTCACAAATGTTGTCACTATCAGGGGTGCAGACATCCCCAAAAAATGAGCAGATAATACTTATTTGCAAATTAATAACGCACACATTCCTACATATTAGCAACGCTCTATCCTGGCCTATTGGCATGGTTATATTTTCTTAGGGCTCTCAATAAAACTCTATGAAATTTGTGCTTAAACTAGAACCAGGGGCGGACTGACAACTCATGTGGCCCCTGGGCAATAGAAGATTATGGGGCCCCTCTGGCTTACAGATGACCACCACGCCAGGAGGTAGTGCAGAGGCGGGCAGCTAAAATCTTGGGATATTCACATTAAAAGCATGTCATTTTCGGACATATCAGGGACAGATCTAAAAAAAACACAGATTTTTACATACTGTCCCTGGTTTTACTGAGCCTGGCAACCCGGATGGGGCCCCCTAGTGGCATGGGGCCCTTGGGCAGTGCCCGAGTGACTCAATGGTCAGTCCGCCCCTGACAAGAACTATAATCAACAAGTTTTATTTTCTTTAATTTTGGATAGAGTGAGGGAGTGTTATAGGCCCTGTCAGTTTATTTTGTATTATCTGTGTCCAATTGGGGAGATTTGCCTTCACTTCCTGCCCCATAGCCAAACAGGGAGTGAGAGAAAAACTATGCAAATTAACCACTTCCCGCCCAGCCTATGGCCGATTTACGTCCGGGAAGTGGTTACACAATCCTGACAGGACGTCCTGCAGGATTTCATGCCGCACGCGCCTGTGGGGGCACGCAGTGCGGCGATCGGTGATGCGGGGTGTCAGTCTGATCTCAGTAAAGAGTCTCTCACGGAGACGGAGACTCTTTACCACGTGATCAGCCGTGTCCAATCACGGCTGATCACGATGTAAACAGGAAGAGCCATCTATGGCTCTTCCTCACTCGCGTCTGACAGACGCGAGTATAGGAGAGCCGATCGGCGGCTCTCCTGACAGGGGGCGTTCGCGCTGATTGTTTATCAGCGCAGCCCCCCCTCGGATCACCACACTGGACCACCAGGGATGCCCACCCTGGACCACCAGGGTGTGCAAAAACAAAAAAAATATAGAACAAAAAAACAAAAAGCAATAAAAAATAAGAAAAAAGATGCCAATCAGTGCCCACAAATGGGCACTGACTGGGAAAATCAGTGCCACCCCACAGTGTCCATCAGTGCCACCCCACAGTGCCCATCCATGCACAGTGCCCACCTATCAGTGCCCACCTGTGCCACCCATAAGTATCCATCAGTGCCACCCATAAGTGCCGCCCATCTGTGCCGCCCATGAGTGCCCATCAGTGCCGCCTATGAGTGCCCATCAGTGCCGCATAGCAGCGCCGCCAATCAATGCCACCTCATCTGTGCCGTCAGTACTACCTCATCGATGTCCATCAGTGCCATCTCATCGGTGCCCATCAGTGCCGCCATATCAGTGCCCGTAATTGAAAGAGAAAAACTTATTTACAAAAAAATTAACCTAAAAAAATAAAAACTTTTTTTTGTTTCAAAATTTGCAGTCTTTTTTTAGTTGTTGCGCAAAAAAAAAAAACGCAGAGGTGATCAAATAACAACAAAAGAAAGCTCTATTTGTGGGGGAAAAAGGACGCCAATTTTGTTTGGGTACAGTGTTGTATGACCGCGCAATTGCCATTCAAAGTGCGACAGTGTTGAAAGCTGAAAATTGGCTTGGCGGGAAGGTGCGTAAGTGCCTGGTATGGAAGTGGTTAAGGGAATCCAGTGCCCCCCCAGAACTAGTGTGTGGGTCCCCTGAAAATTACTGGGCGGGGTTATACAAAAACAGGGTGTGACCTTGACAGGAAGGGGTGGGCCATTTTTCTATTAGGAGGGGCAGATATGTAGTCAGGCCTAGGGCAGAACCAAACCTAAATATACTACTGCATATTAGGGCTTATTTAGACCGGAACCGATTTACAGCGTGTTTTTATATTGTGGGAGGAAACCCACGCAGGCACAGGGAGAACATGCAAACTCCATGCAGATGCTGTCACGGGCGGGATTCGAACCAACAACTCTTTTGCTGCTAGGTCAAAGTGCTATACACTACACCACTGTGCTGAACGAACATGATTGCAGCTGAAAGCATGAGAACTTTTATTTTTTTTTTCAATACCATGCTTTCCAGCCTTATTGACCCCGCCTCTCTCCATAAAGAGGACCTGTCACACACTAGTCCTATTACAAGGGATGTTTACATTCCTTGTAATAGGAAGAAAACTGATCATTTTTTTTTTATGTTTTTATTTCAGTGTAAAACATTATAAAACTAAATAAAAATAAATAAGAAAACCCCAAAAAAAATGTTTAAAGCGCCCCGTCCCGACGAGCTCGCGCACAGAAGCAAACGCATACGCGAGTAGCGCCCGCATATGAAAACGGTATTCAAACCACACAAGTGAGGTATCGCCGCGATCGTTAGAGTGAGAGCAATAATTCTAGCCCTAGACCTACTCTGCAACTCAAAAAATGCAACCTGTAGAATTTTTTAAACGTCGCCTATCGAGATTTTTAAAGGGTAAAAGTTTGATGCCATGCCACGAGCGGGCGCAATTTTTAAGCGTGACATGTTGGGTATCATTTTACTCGGCGTAACATTATCTTTCACAATATATAAAAAAATTGGACAAAATATATTGTTGTCTTATTTTTTAATTCAAAAAAGTGATTTTTATCCAAAAAAAGTGCGCTTGTAAGACCGCTGCGCAAATACGGTGTGACAAAAAGTATTGCAATGACTGCCATTTTATTCCCTAGGATGTCTGCTAAAAAAAAATATATAATGTTTGGGGGTTCTGATTAATTTTCTAGCCAAAAAATTGTGATTTTCACATGAAGGAGAGAAGTGCCAGAATTAACCCGGTGGGCAAGTGGTTAAAGTACTCATGGCTATAAAGAATAGAGTCATTGCTCATTAAAAAAAAAAAAAAAAAAAGGGGGTCCCTCCAAATTAAATTACCAGGCCCTTCAGGTCTGGAATGGATATTAAGGGGAACCCCGCCGTAAAAACCCCCCCAAAAAATGGCGTGGGGTCCCCCCAAATATCCATACCAGACCCTTCAGGTCTGGTGTGGATTTTAAGGGGAACTCCACCCCAAATTGAAAAAAAAAATGGCGTGGAGTCCCCCTAAAAATCCACACCAGACCCTTATCCGAGCACGTTGACCTGGCCGGCCGCAGAAAAGAGGGGGGGACAGAGTGCGGCCCCCCCTCTCTCCTGAACCGCACCAGGCCACATGCCCTCAACATGGGGAGGATGTCCCCATGTTGATGGGGACAAGGGTCTCATCCCCACAACCCTTGCCCGGTGGTTGTGGGGGTATGCGGGCGGGGGGCTTATCAGAATCTGGAAGACCCCTTTAACAAAGGGGACCCCCAGATCCTGGCCCCCCCCCTATGTGAAATGGTAATGGGGTACATTGTACCTCTACCATTTCACCCCAAAAAAAATGTCAAAGTGTTAAAAATGACAGTAGCCGGTTTTTGACAAATCTTTTAATAAAATCTTCTTTTCTTCTTTCCTTCGGGTTTCTTCCGCTGCTTCTTTCTTCTCGTCCACATCTTGCCCGACGTGTTCTTCTATCTTCTCCATCCATCCTTCAGCCTTCTGGTCCCGCATCTTGCCCGTTGTCTTGTCCTGTCTTCTTCTCCGTCCGCCTCCTCGTCCGCATCTTGGGTCTTCTGCGGTGTTCTTCTAGTCCCCGGACCCAGCGTTTGAATTTGATTTGGCCGCCGTTTTCCCGCTCCTGGGACCCGCCCCCCTCTGACGCCACAAGTAAACTCCTTAGAAGGTCATGTGCGTCAGAGGGGGGCGGGGTCGCAGAGCGTCACACAGCGGGGCAATTCAATTTCAATCGCGCCGCCCGGAGAAGAAGTTCCCGCCGTGTCACACTCATGTGACCCCGCCCCCCTCTGACGCACATGACCTTCTAAGGAGTTTACTTGTGGCGTCAGAGGGGGGCGGGGTCACATGAGTGTGACACGGCGGGAACTTCTTCTCCGGGCGGCGCAATTGAAATTGAATTCCCCCGCTGTGTGACGCTCTGCGACCCCGCCCCCCTCTGACGCACATGACCTTCTAAGGAGTTTACTTGTGGCGTCAGAGGGGGGCGGGTCCCAGGAGCGGGAAAACGGCGGCCAAATCAAATTCAAACGCTGGGTCCGGGGACTAGAAGAACACCACAGAAGACCCAAGATGCGGACGAGGAGGCGGACGGAGAAGAAGACAGGACAAGACAACGGGCAAGATGCGGGACCAGAAGGCTGAAGGACGGACGGAGAAGATAGAAGAACACGTCGGGCAAGATGTGAACGAGAAGAAAGAAGCAGCGGAAGAAACCCGAAGGAAAGAAGAAAAGAAGATTTTATTAAAAGATTTGTCAAAAACCGGCTACTGTCATTTTTAACACTTTGACATTTTTTTTGGGGTGAAATGGTAGAGGTACAATGTACCCCATTACCATTTCACACAGGGGGGGGGTCAGGATCTGGGGGTCCCCTTTGTTAAAGGGGTCTTCCAGATTCTGATAAACCTCCCGCCCGCATACCCCCACAACCACCGGGCAAGGGTTGTGGGGATGAGACCCTTGTCCCCATCAACATGGGGACATCCTCCCCATGTTGAGGGCATGTGGCCTGGTGCGGTTCAGGAGAGAGGGGGGGCCGCACTCTGTCCCCCCCTCTTTTCTGCGGCCGGCCAGGTCAACGTGCTCGGATAAGGGTCTGGTGTGGATTTTTAGGGGGACTCCACGCCATTTTTTTTTCAATTTGGGGTGGAGTTCCCCTTAAAATCCACACCAGACCTGAAGGGTCTGGAATGGATATTTGCCGGGAACCGCACGTCTTTTTTTTTTTTGGTTTTTACGGCAGGGTTCCCCTTAATATCCATTCCAGACCTGAAGGGCCTGGTAATTTAATTTGGGGGAACCCCTACACATTTTTTTGTTTGTTTTATGAATGAATCCCTTTAGAATTGTCAGAGCCGACAATTCATTATAGCCGCGTGTGAATTTTTAAATGACTTTTTTCCTTCTGAATGTCACTTTGTGCAGGGGGAGTTCTAAGTGCGGGAAAAATGCGCTATTTCACATGCTGACATTACACCCCCCCTAGGTACGAAATTTAAAGGAATATTTCACTTTTATTGTTTCACTTTAAGAATTATTAATTTCACTGCTCCCGAAAAAACGGCCGTTTTAAAAAATAAAAAAAGCATTGATACATGTTCCCTGGGGCAGGACTGAGGTCCCCAAACACTTTTTAGGACAAAACTTGCAGATTAGCCTTTAAAATGAACACTTTTGATTTCTCCCATAGACTTCTATAGGGAGTTCGGCGCGGCTTTACATATTAGTTTCAATGCGCCGGCTGCTACGCTGGTTCATGCGCCCAATTAAGCCTCCACCCGGAGTACTAATTAACGCATGAACCAGCGCAGCGCACAGAGCATAGTAAATCAGGCCCATAGACTGTAGCAATGGCACATAGGTGCCATTGCTTCAGTTTGCCCCAGTGTGCATGTGCCAATGACTTCGGCACATGCAGACACAGGGGGATATCTCCTAAATAGAGTTGAGCGGACACCTGGATGTTCGGGTTCGGCGGGTTCGGCCGAACTTCGGAAAAAAGTCCGGGTTCGGGACCCGAACTTGACCCCGAACCCGAACCCGAACCACATAAAAATAAACTTAGAACTGTCCCTGCGCAAAGTGTCATTTCTGAAAGGAAAAAAAGTCATTTAAAAACGGCTTTGCGGCTATAATGAATTGTCGGCTTTGGCAATTCAGAGAGGATTCATTCATAAAAAAAAATAAAAAATAGCGTGGGGGTTCCCCCAAATTTTATTACCAGGCCCTTCAGGTCTGGAATGGATATTAAGGGGAACCCCGCCGTAATTTTTTTTTAAAAATGTCGTGGAGTTCCCCCCAAAATCCACACCAGACCCTTATCCGAGCACGTTAACCTGGCCGGCCGCAGAAAAGAGGGGGGACAGAGTGCGCCCCCCTCTCCTGAACCGTACCAGGCCAAATGCCCTCAAAATGGGGAGGATGTCCCCATGTTGATGGGGACAAGGGCCTTATCCCCACAACCCTTGCCCGGTGGTTGTGGGGGTCTGCGGGCGGGGAGCTTATCAGAATCTGGAAGACCCCTTTAACAAAGGGGACCCCCAGATCCTGCCCCCCCCCCATGTGAATTGGTAATGGGGTACACTGTACCTCTACCATTTCACGAAGGAAGTGTAAATTCTTGTAAAAAAAAAACACAGACACCGTAGAAAAAAGTCCTTTATTAATAAAAAAAAAAGAAAAAAACTTCCGCGGTGATAATCCACTCGTTCCCGCCCCCCCGCTCCAACGTTGTCCTGATCCAGCGACGGGTTAGGGTGATCTCCAGCGATGAGAAGATCCAGCAACGGGTGCGGGTGATCCAGCGACGGGTGCGGGTGATCTCCAGCGATGAGAAGATCCATCCATCCAGAGCGCAGCATCGCCGACCTCCTCTCACCGCTGGACACAGCCCAGCGAATGACGTGCTGAAGCTGTGTGACATTTCTTATATAGGGGAGGCAGGGCCACCCGTCACGTGACCCTACACCCTCTGACGCACCCTCTGCTACGTCACTGGGGAAGCCCAGGAAGGGGGAAGACCGGGCTTACCCAGTGACGTAGCAGAGGGTGCGTCAGAGGGTGCGGGGTCACGTGACGGGTGGCCCTGCCTCTCCTATATAAGAAATGTCACACAGCTTCAGCGCGTCATTCGCTGGGCTGTGTCCAGCGGTGAGAGGAGGTCGGCGATGCTGCGCTCTGGATGGATGGATCTTCTCATCGCTGGAGATCACCCGTCGCTGGATCACCCGCACCCGTCGCTGGATCTTCTCATCGCTGGAGATGGAGAACCCGGGTCTTGCCCCAGGGAAGATGTATCAATGGAAAAAAAGTTTTAAAAACTGTCGTTTTTTCTGCAGCAGTGATTTTAATGATGCTTAAATAAGAAAAAAATAAAAATAAATGAAAAATTCCTTTAAATATCGTACCTGCTGGGTGTCTATAGTATGCCTGTGAAGTGGCACGTGTTTAGAACTGAAAAATTGGCTTTGGCCAATTATGGCTCTCCGTTTTTTACAAGCTGTGATTGGTCAAGCATGCGGGTCATAGTGCATGCTTGGCCAATTATCAGCCAGCAATGCACTGTGATGCCGCAGTGAATTATGGGCCGTGAAACACATCTCAAATTTGGCGCGAACGGCCCAAAATTTTCGTAATTCGGCGAACGATCGAACATACGATGTTCGAGTCAAACTCATGTTCTCATCCCAAAAGGTGAGTTAAAAAATTAAATAAAATGTTCATCTTTTATTGAATCCTTCTTCACAGTCACTTAATACACATGCACTACATGCATCAAGAGATAAAGAACTCAGCACATCTCAATATACGTAAAAAATGTAAATCCTCAAAATTTTTCACTGCATGATATAAAGAGGTTACACTGAAGATCAAGGTAAGGTGCTCCTTTACAGCAGACACTGATAATTATCCTGAAATTGGATTACGTAGAAGGAAAGAGGATGAAAGAAAGAGAAAGAAAAAAAAATGTCAGGGGGGTATAGGGGAAGAGAAGAGAAACGTACAGAGATGTATGCGGTCACCCATCCACTCCTATGTACAAAATTGCTGAGGAACCATCTAAACACTACAAATTGAGAAAGCAAGATACTATTGAGAGAGGTAAGAGTGATAATCCTGGGAAAATTGGAAATCATTCCACTCAGTGCTGGGACAAGCGCTCAGGGCGAACATGGGCAAATATGGGCAAACATGCCAAATTGTGCCCTCCCCCCAAAAAATTTCCCATTAGACATGTGCACACTGAAATATTTTGTTTCGGAATTTCGTTTTCGTCCGAAAAATACATTTATTTTCTTACCGTTTATACTTGAGTATAAGCCGACCCGAATATTATGCCGCGTGCACACGATCATTTTTGGGGTTGTAAAAACAAAGTTTTTTAAAAATTTCATTTAAAATGATCGTGTGGGGGCTTCAGAGCATTTTTCAGGTTCTGAAAAACAGGCAAAAAAAATTTGAACATGCTCTATTTTTTCACAACGTTTTAAATTATGTTGTTTTTTGGGTTGTAAAAAATGATCGTGTGTGGGCTAAAACGACGTGAAAAACCCGCACATGCTCAGAAGAAAACTACCGTTCGTAATGGAGTAAGCACATTCATCACGCTGTAACAGACAGAAAAGCGCGAATCGTCTTTTACTAACACAAAATCAGCTAAAGCAGCCCAAAGGCTGGCGTCATCCACATGGAACTTCCCCTTTATAGTGCCATCGTACGTGTTGTACATCACCACGCTTTGCTAGAGCATTTTGTTTAACGATCCTGTATAGGCAAGGCCGTTTTAATGATGAAGTTGAATAAAGCTTCTTTTTTTCTAGAGCCTGAAAAACTTCATTTTTTAAAACAACCCGAAAAATGATCGTGTGTACGCGGCATAAGCCGAGGCACCTAATTTTACCACAAAAAAATTGAAAAACTTATTGACTCAAGTATACTGTAAGCCTAGGGTGTCCATCTGCATGCCTCACTGTGCCTCACTTTGCCTCACTGTGCCAATGCCTCTCTGTGCCCATGCCTCACTGTGTCCATGACTAGACTGACGTTTAACATGGGAGTCTATGGAGGGGTGCCGGATTTGAAAAATCGGTGCTCCCCGGCCGTAGGTCCCACAGGCAGCAAACTTTGCAAACTTATAGAAGTGAACTGGGACTACATGTGTGCCAATTTCCGTCTGGTACCGGGTCCCCAAAGTTACCGAAGAAATTACCGTTTAACATGGGAGTCTATGGAAGGGGTGCCCGACTTTGAAAAATCGGTGCTCCCCGGCCGTAGGTCCTCTGGACATCAAACTTTGCACACTTGTAGAGGAAGAGTAGGGCTAATTCGGACGAAAATGCATTCGGACGAAAACTAATGCACATATCTACCTCCCAGTACTATCCACCCTCAAAAAAATCCCCCTTACTAGCAGCAATCCTCTACCACTCAAATCCCCCCCAGCACAAATCCTCTTCCCCAACTCCAAATCCCTCCTCCCAGCACAAACCCCCCCTCCAAATTTTCCCTCCTAGCACAAATGCCCCCAAACACGCCTACTAGCACAAATCCCCCTCCCAAAAAGAATTCCGCTCCTAGCACAAATCCCCCCCCCCACCATATTTTAACTTTTACTCCTAGCACACCTTCCCAAATTTCCCTTCCTAAAAAAATTCTTACCTCCAGCCCCCCCTCCGAATTTCCCATCCCAACACAAATCCCCTACCCCCAATCTCCTTGTGGTGCCCGCACACCTAACGTGATACCACAGCTTCCCATCCTGCCCACCCCCTTGTCCCGGCCCTGGTTTCAAAAATACCATATTTTCCAGTGCTACACCTCTTTCCTTTTAGAGTTGCCATAAGTTTCTCCAGCTGTTCAGTTTCATCAACAACAGAGATCCATTGTCCTCTTAGGCCCCGTACACACGACCGAACATGTCCGCTGAAACTGGTCCACGGACCAGTTTCAGCGGACATGTTCGGTCGTGTGTTTGGCCTATCGGACAGGTTTCCAGCGGACATTTGTCCAGCCGACCGTTTTCCAGCGGCCAAAAATTTCTTAGCATGCTAAGAAACATGTCCGCTGGAAGCCTGTCCGTCGGACATGTTCGGTCGTCTGTACAGACTCACCGTACATGTCCGCTCGGCCAAAAGCCCTCGCATGCGTCAAAGTGATTTGACGCATGCGTGGAAGCATTGACCTTCCAGGGCCGCGCACGTCGCCGCGTCATCGTCGCGGAGACAGCGCGGCCACGTCACCGCGTATCGTGTCCGCGCAGATTTCTGTCTGATGGTGTGTACATCAGCGGACAGTCCGTCCATGTGTACGAGGCCTCAGTGTTTTTTTTCCACTTTGGGTGTGTATAGACCTTGCCCGCATTTTCTAAATGAACTAAAGGTGACTTCTTGTAGCAACTCTTAGTTATCGGGGTAAGATGCCAAAGACACCTTGGGTTAATTGCCAATTTGTATTGTCTGTTTAGTCACTACTAGTTACTCTATAGGTGTACGTTGGCAATATAGAGCATTAAAGTGCCACATCCAGTAAAAATTTAGGAAAACAAACTCCCCTTGTGGTGGACTTTTAAGGCACAGATGGAGATCAGCCTTGTAGTGTAAGTAACGCGCTGAGCTAATGCAATGCAATATAGGGATTATATAGGGTACACTTATCCCCTGTCTCTGCCTTATTTATTTATTAATAAACTCTTTTTATGATATATATTTTGAAATATATATATATATAAACTATAAAAATATAAAGTATAAAAAGTATAAAAGGCAAAAAATAAAAATCAGATGAAAATAAAAATAAATCCAACAAAAATACAAAATTCCTTTTGGACTCATGCAAAACATTTCTAATCTAATTTGGAACCTCATACAGTATATTGCTTTTATTTTGATATATCTAAGCAATATATATCACATTTTTTAATCTAACTTTACTCTAATTTATTTCTCATATAGAATCATAGGGCCAGATTCACGTAGAACTGCGGCGGCGTAACGTATCGTAGATACGTTACACCGCCGCAAGTTTTCATCGCAAGTGCCTGATTCACCAAGCACTTGCGATGAAAACCTACGCCGGCGGGGGGCCCCGGGAGCAGGAAGCAGGAAGAGCCATACCGCTGCTGATGAACAAGTAAGAAGTCCCCTTCACCCCCCTGCTCAACAACTACGATCGGCGCCCCCCTCAACAACTTTGATCAATCGGCGACCCCCCTGCGCAACAACTTTTGTCAGCTCCGATCGGTGGCCCCCCCCGCTCAACAACTCGGATCGGTGGCAGTCTCCCCCGCTCAACAACTTTGATCAGCTTCGATGTCGGTGGCACCCCCGCTTCTCGGCTCCAGGGGGCCCCTCAATCAACACTCAAGCCCAGGGGCCCCCACCACCCTAAGTCCTGCCCTGCTCTGGATGCTGCGTTAAATATGCTATATAGTGAAGGATCACAGCCATAGCATGTGAACAGTCTCCGGCTGGATTGTGGACTTTAAGTGAGTGGTTTAGGGAATGGCCTGTTCTTACTGCCTGTTCTTACCGCCCCATGTCAACGTGAATGCTTCTTAGTATGGGTGGAGTCTTGTGTGTTATAAAGCTACAACAATTTTTTCTTTCTCACTTTCTGTTTCTGAACCCCAGCAAAGAAACAGAACTTAGTGGTTGGACTTTCTGCATAACGTACTACCTTTGGGGCAGATCCACAGAGATCTGCACCTGCGCAGCGTATCAGAGATACGCTATGCCGCCGTATATTACCTGGCTTTAGTTCGAATCCTGGAAGAATTTGCGCTGTAAGTTACGGCGGCGTAGTCTATCTCTGGCGGCGGAATTCAAATCGGCAATTAGGGGGCGTGTTCCATTTAAATGAAGCGCGTCCCCGCGCCGAATAAACTGCGCATGCTCCGTTTCTAAATTTCCCGCCGTGCGTTGCACTAAATGACGTTGCAACAACGGACGACTTACGCAAAAAAAAAAAAATCAAAATAAACGCGGGAACGACGGCCATACTTAACATGGCAGGTCTAACTATACGCGACAAAATACCAGCTTTAACTATACGCCGGAAAAAGCCGACTAGAGACGCCATAAAAAAAAAGCCGGCCGCTCGTACATTCGTGGATCGTCAGAAATAGCTAATTTGCATACCCGACACGGAAAACGATGTGAACGCCACCCAGCGGATGCCGAAGTATTGCATCTTAGATCCCGAAGGCGTACGAGGACGTATACCTGTCGGATCTAACCCAGATGCCGTCGTATCTTGGTTTGAGGATTTGAAAGTACGCCAGCGTACTAGCTCTGTGGATCTGCCCCTTTGTTTTTTTATTGTAATTTTTCTCTAGCATTTTTTTACATCTTTTTTATGTGTTAGTGATTTTTTTTATTCTTATAAAAAAAAATTAATAAGATGCATGCTTCTTTTAGCACTTTTGGCATTATAATGTTTATTATTATTATTATCATGCCGCGTACACACGACCGTTTTTCCGGTTCTAAAAAAGACGTTTTTTTTTTTCATTAAAAACGATCGTGTGTGGGCTTCAGAGCATTTTTCACGATCTAAAAAATGGGCATTAAAAATTTCGAACATGCTCTATTTTTTCACAACGTTTTTAAGGTTGTAAAAAATGGTTGTGTGTGGGCTTTAACGACGTGAAAAAAACGTGCATGCTCAGAAGCAAGTTATGAGATGGGAGCGCTCGTTATGGTAAAGCTACCGTTCGTAATGGAGTAAGCACATTCATCACGCTGTAACAGACAGAAAAGCGTGAATCGTCACAATATAGGCATTCTTTTTCTTTATAAGTTATGATATTATTTTGTACATACTGTCACCAGTTGGTATCCCTGATCAGTGCCACGTCATTTTTATGATGAAGCTGTACTGCACTGGTAACAGTGTATATAAATAAAAAAATTACAACTTCAAAAAACATTCCATGCCTCTTACTAAATACCTTGCACTGTCTACTTTCCATAAAGGGGTCATTTGGTTACGGCGGCGTAGTCTATCTCTGGCGGCAGAATTCAAATCGGCAATTAGGGGGCGTGTTCCATTTAAATGAAGCGCGTCCCCGCGCCGAATAAACTGCGCATGCTCCATTTCTAAATTTCCCGCCGTGCGTTGCGCTAAATGATGTTGCAACAACGGACGACGTACGCAAAAAAAAAATTCAAAATAAACGCGGGAACGACGGCCATACTTAACATGGCAGGTTTAACTATACGCGACAAAATACCAGCTTTAACTATACGCCGGAAAAAGCCGACTAGAGACGCCATAAAAAAAAAGCCGGCCGCTCGTACATTCGTGGATCGTCGGAAATAGCTAATTTGCATACCCAACGCGGAAAACGACGTGAACGCCACCCAGCGGATGCCGAAGTATTGCATCTTAGATCCCGAAGGCGTACGATGACGTACACCTGTCGGATCTAACCCAGATGCCGTCGTATCTTGGTTTGAGGATTTGAAAGTACGCCAGCGTACTAGCTCTGTGGATCTGCCCCTTTGTTTTTTTATTGTAATTTTTCTCTAACATTTTTTTACATCTTTTTTATGTGTTAGTGATTTTTTTTATTCTTATAAAAAAAAAATTAATAAGATGCATGCTTCTTTTAGCACTTTTGGCATTATAATGTTTATTATTATTATTATCATGCCGCGTACACACGACCGTTTTTTCGGTTCTGAAAAATACGTTTTTTTTTGTCATTAAAAACGATCGTGTGTGGGCTTCAGAGCATTTTTCACGATCTAAAAAATGGGCATTAAAAATTTTGAACATGCTCTATTTTTTCACAACATTTTTAAGGTTGTAAAAAATGGTCGTGTGTGGGCTTTAACGACGTGAAAAAAACGTGCATGCTCAGAAGCAAGTTATGAGATGGGAGCGCTCGTTATGGTAAAGCTACCGTTCGTAATGGAGTAAGCACATTCATCATGCTGTAACAGACAGAAAAGCGTGAATCGTCACAATATAGGCATTCTTTTTCTTTATAAGTTATGATATTATTTTGTACATACTGTCACCAGTTGGTATCCCTGATCAGTGCCACGTCATTTTTATGATGAAGCTGTACTGCACTGGTAACAGTGTATATAAATAAAAAAATTACAACTTCAAAAAACATGCCATGCCTCTTACTAAATACCTTGCACTGTCTACTTTCCATAAAGGGGTCATTTGGGGAGTATTTGTACCTATCTGACATTTTTGGGTCCCAAGAAATGAGAGGTCGCCAGTAGGGATGAGCCGAACACCGAAGGTTCGCACCAGAACCTTCGAACGGACCGATCGTTCGCGCGAACATTAGAACCCCATTGAAGTCTATGGGACTCGAACGTTTAAAATCAAAAGTGCTAGTTTTAAAGGCTAATATGCAAGTTATTGTCGTAAAACGGGTTTGATTACCCGGGTCTTGCCCCAGGGAACATGTATCAATAGAAAAAAAGTTTTAAAAACTGAAGTTTTTTCGGGAGCAGTGATTTTAATGATGCTTAAAATTAAAAAAAAAATGAAAAATTCCTTTAAATATCGTACCTGCTGGGTGTCTATAGTATACCTGTGAAGTGGCACGTGTTTAGAAATGTCCCTGCACAAAATGAGATTACTATAAGAAAAAAGTAATTTAAAACTGCTTGCGGCTTTAATGTAATGTTTGGTCCCTGCAATATGGATGAAAATCTTTGAGAAAAATAGCATCGCCCCCCCCCCCTCCCCCCAGGTAATTTCCAGCCCCTTTGGCCCTATATACTTTGAACAGCAGTATACAGGCGGTGCAAACAAGACAGGCACTGTAGGTTTGTTGTTAAGTAGAATCTGTTTGTAATTTTAAACTGGTACTTTTTTAAAGTGCTTTTTGGAAAACATAGAGAAGGGTTATCACCCCTGTAACATTTGTTTTGCTGTCTGTGTGCATCTGTTCAGAAGATTGCACCTCACTTTCTGTCCCAATGACAAATGATTATTTTTTTTTATTTTTTTTTAGTGAAACAAGGATTGGTGATAAAGCATCAGTGGACAGGAGACACCTCTTACAGAAGAGAATTTCCCATCCTAGGGGTAGATTTCCTCTCACTTCCTGTTGTCTCCTTCCGTCTGCAAGTAGGAGTCATTTGTAAGTTGGATGTTTGAGAGTAGGGGCCTGCCGTATATACTCTGCAAAATTTGGGCCCTAGGTGTTGGTGTTGCCACAACACTGTAAGTCCTCACAGTTACTCTTGGTGGGTGCAGGAATGGGCCCTGCCGTTAAATATTAGATCAAGAATTGTAATTACATGCCCCTGTTGAACAGGGGCAGAAAAATTGGGCCTTAGGCACTGGTTCCACAACACTGCAACCCCTCACAGATACTTTAGTTGTAGCACATGAATGAGCCCGCTGCAAAGTATTGCATCAAAAATTGTAATTACACGCCCCTGTTAAACAGGGGCAGAAAAATTGGGCAACCCCTCACAGATATTCTAGCTGGAGCTAATACTCTTTGGTATTAATATGAGAACACCTGCAAATGTATTCACGTAGCTTTAGGTGCACACTGTGCAGAGGACACAGTACACCAAGTGAAAATACTGCAGCTAGCACAATCACCTGCCTGCCTGTCAGTATATTAGGAAGAGCGGATCTAGCTAAACTCAATACAGTGTATAAATATATATATATACAACACCTGGGATGTATATATATCCTCTACACACTGTAACTCTAACTGACTAGCCTGCCTGCTCTAATTTAAAAAAATGACTCTCTCTCTCTCTCTGTCTCTCTCTTAACCACCAAAACACACTACACAAGGCTGACTTCCAGGCGGCCTTATATAGTGTGGGGCGTGTACTAAATCCCCTGAGCCATAATTGGCCAAAGGCACCCAAATGCCACAAAAATATGTGGGGATCAGTGGCGGCCCGTCCATAGGGGGCGCCCGGGCGCCGCCCCCCCCCCTCATGTAGTCATAAAAAAAAAAAGAAAAACAACGGGCCCTTTAAGGCTTTTAAAAATTTGTTTTGCAGTGCCGCGCAAATAACATACACTCATGCATTGCATGAGTGTATGTTATTGTGGCCAGCCTATTCAGATAACCGGACATTGGGCTTTCCCAGTACAGCCCTTCAGCTCCCGGATGTCTTATCCTCAGAACGTAGTGGGCTACGTCCCTTGGATAAGACTGACGGCCATCTCAGCCAATCAGGTTCACTGATTCTGGTTATCAGTAACCTGATTGGCTGAAGCGTCATCGAGGGCGGCAGAAGACATCGAGGGACCGTGGAAGGAGGATGGCGAACCCCAGAAAGGTAAGTGCCGAGGGGGGGGGGGGGCAATCTGACTGGCAGCATTTTACAGGGCACAGTGGGGACAATTGATGTGGGGACAATTGATGTGGGGACAATTGATGTGGGCACAGTGGGGACAATTGATGTGGGCACAGTGGGGACAATTGATGTGGGCACAGTGGGGGACAATTGATGTGGGCACAGTGGGGGACAATTGATGTGGGCACAGTGGCGACAATTGATGTGGGCACAGTGGCGACAATTGATGTGGGCACAGTGGCAACAATTGATGTGGGCACAGTGGCGACAATTGATGTGGGCACAGTGGGGACAATTGATGGCATGGCACAGTGGCTGCGTTTGATGGCACAGTGGCTGCGTTTGGCATGGCACAATGGTGACAATTGATGGGCACAATGGTGACAATTGATGGGCACAATGGTGACAATTGATGGCACAGTGGTGACAATTGATGGCACAGTGGTGACAATTGATGGCATGGCACAGTGGCGACAATTGATGGCATGGCACAGTGGCTGCCTTTGATGGGCACAGTGGCTGCCTTTGATGGGCACAGTGGCTGTCTTTGATGGGCACAGTGAGGCTGCAATTGTCTTTTTTTTTTTTCATTTGTTTGCGCCCCCCTAAAAATTTTGAGCACCAGCCGCCACTGGTGGGGACGTGTCACCCCCTTTACCTGTGATGATTGCAGAAATGCAAGCCAGCATCTTTATCATCTAAACACATTGAAGCCAACAAAAGAGAAGAATTTCACAGCAAGAGGCTGCGCTGCAAGGAGCTTGCTGATTCTGGCTCCAACTGATCATGATTAAAAGCAAAATGACTCTTTGACTTGCAGCTTTATTTTTCCTGGGAAGCACTAACTACTCACTGTTTGATTTTTACTTGTTGCCTGAAGTTGTTTTTGTACTTTAATAAGCTGTGGCTGGAAGTCCTTGACAGACTTGCAATAGTGCCATTTTGTGTGATACCGTGAAAGGTGAATATCAGAATTCATACAGCGAGTTGGAACGCTCTCATTCAGATCACATTCTTGTCCAGCAGGCAGAGCTCACTCAAACTATGGCCTGGGGAAATGACGGATTCTGCTACTGTACTATACTGTTTTATACATTGCTAATACTTTGTATTGTTGTAAGGCAATAAGTATATACCTTTTTAGCTTGTAAAGAGCCATATTAGCCATATTGTAGCCATATTAGTACAATTGAGTACTGTTTGTGATACTTTTTTTATTTGCACTATTGACTGGGCTATTAATATTCCTGGCTATGCTCTCTTTCGGAAAGACAGGGTAAAAAGGAAAGGTGGAGGGGTCTGTCTCTATGTGAGAAGTGACCTCAAAGCAAGCGTGAAAGAGAACCTGGTTGATGGAGAGTGTGATGAGGCTGAAGCATTATGGGTGGAACTGCATACAGATGTGCGTAGTTCAAAATTAATCATTGGAGTTTGTTATAAACCACCCAATGTTAATGAGGAGGTGGAGACTCAGCTCCTTGCACAGATGGAAAGGGCTGCAAGGTCTGGGACGGTGATAATAATGGGGGATTTTAACTACCCAGAAATTGACTGGATTAATGGCACTTCTGGGACAGTTAAAGGACAAAAATTTAAAAACCTATTGCAGGACAATTTTATGGTGCAGTTTATTGAGGCCCCAACTAGAAATGATGCCCTGTTGGACCTGATAATCTCAAACCATGCAGAGCTTATTACTAATGTTCAGATAAAGGAACACCTGGGTAGCAGTGATCATAACATGATTTCATTTATTGTTAACTATAAGCAAGAAATACATACAGGAAATATTAAAACACTAAATTTTAAGAGAGCAAATTTTCCAAGGATGAGGGCTGCTCTCCAGGACTTGGACTGGGAGGGACTATTGGCACAGCTGAACACAGAACAGAAATGGGAATTCTTCAAACAGGCTGTGTGGAACCTCACTGCAAAGTATGTTCCCATGGGCAATAAGTTTAAAAGGCTAAAAATAAAACCTATGTGGCTCACGGTCAAAGTTAAAAAAGCTATAAACAATAAGAAAGTAGCTTTTAAAAAATATAAAAATGAAGGAACACTAGTGTTGTTTAAATGTTACAAAGAATATAACAGGATATGCAAAAAGGAAATCAAGGATGCAAAATTTTAAAACGAACGACAGATTGCAAAAGATAGTAGGACAAACCCCAAAAAATTCTTTAAATATATTAATAGTAAAAAGGTGAAGTCTGAGCATGTAGGCCCCTTACAAAATAATCTAGAGTGGGTGACTGGGGACAAAGAGAAGGCAAATTTATTAAATGCTTTCTTCAGCTCTGTGTATACAATGGAGCATGGGGGAGCTCATGTCCAAAATGGGGGTGGGAGTGACACAGCCCCAAATCCACAATGGCTCAAAAGTGATATGGTCCAGAAATATTTAGACAGAATAAAGGTGGATAAAGCACCTGGACCTGATGGCATCCATCCACGGATCCTAGGTGAGTTGAGCTCTGTCATTTCAAAGCCACTGTATCTAATATTTAGGGACTCATTAAAGACAGGAATAGTACCACTGGATTGGCGCAGGGCCAATGTGGTGCCCATATTTAAAAAAGGAACAAAGTCTTTACCAAGTAACTATAGACCTGTTAGTCTAACTTCTATAGTTGGGAAGATACTGGAACGTTTAATAAAAGACCACATGGATGAGTTCTTGCTGAAAAAAAACGATTTAAGCAGCAGACAACATGGATTCATGAAAGACAGAAGTTGTCAGACAAACCTGATTTCCTTTTATGAAGAGGTAAGTAAAACCCTGGACAGAGGCGTGGCTGTGGACGTGATATATTTGGATTTTGCAAAAGCGTTCGATACAGTTCCGCACACACGGCTCATGTGTAAGGTAAGGTCTACAGGATTGGATATATCAGTTTGTAAATGGATAGAAAACTGGCTGAAAGACAGAATTCAGAGAGTCGTGGTTTATGATTCTCACTCTGAATGGTCCAATGTTATCAGTGGTGTACCCCAAGGTTCAGTGCTGGGACCCTTACTTTTCAATATATTTATAAATGATATTGGGTCTGAGATCAAAAGTAACATTTCTGTCTTTGCAGATGACACCAAGCTATGCAGTGGAATAACGTCCTTGCAGGATGTCTCCAATTTACAAGCCGACCTCAATGCTCTGTCTGATTGGGCGACTAAGTGGCAGATGAGGTTTAATGTAGATAAATGTAAAGTTATGCACTTGGGGGCTAAGAATATGCATCATACATACTAGGGGGAGTACGTAGTGGAGAAGGATCTGGGGGTTTTAGTTGATCATAAGCTCAATAATGGCATGCAATGCCAAGCTGCGGTTTCCAAAGCGAGCAAAGTCCTTTCTTGCATTAAGAGAGGTATGGACTCCAGAGACAGAGATATAATTTTGCCCCTGTACAAATCATTAGTAAGACCTCATCTGGAATATGCAGTTCAGTTTTGGGCACCAGTTCTCAAAAAGGACATCGGAGAACTGGAGAATGTGCAGAGAAGGGCAACCAAACTGATAAGAGGCATGGAGGAGCTCAGCTATGAGGAAAGATTAGAGGAACTGAATTTATTCACTCTTGAGAAGAGGAGAATAAGGGGGGATATGATCAACATGTACAAATATATAAGAGGTCCATACAGTGAACTTGGTGTTGAGTTATTCACTTTACGGTCAACACTGAGGACAAGGGGGCACTCTTTACGTCTAGAGGAAAAGAGATTTCACCTCCAAATACGGAAAGGTTTTTTCACAGTAAGAGCTGTGAAAATGTGGAACAGACTCCCTCCAGAGGTGGTTCTGGCCAGCTCAGTAGATTGCTTTAAGAAAGGCCTGGATTCTTTCCTAAATGTACAGAATATAACTGAGTACTAAGATTTGTAGGTAAAGTTGATCCAGGGTAAATCTGATTGCCTCTCGGGGGATCAGGAAGGAATTTTTTCCCCTGCTGTAGAAAATTGGATCATGCTCTGCTGGGGTTTTTTTGCCTTCCTCTGGATCAACTGTGGGTATGGAGTTGGGTGTATAGGATTTTACTGTGTTTTTTATTTTGTTTTTTTATTTTTTGTGGTTGAACTGGATGGACTTGTGTCTTTTTTCAACCTGACTAACTATGTAACTATGTAACTATGTAACTATGCACTAACATACAATTTTTCAAATTTTTTTTTAGACCCAAGAGAGATGCAAAGACCAGGAACCTCTAATCAAGGGAAAACGCCACGTTGTTTAAACGAAACTGCAGACAGAGGCAAGTACTTATTGACTGGGACTTATGCAATTTATTTAGATACACGGGTTAACTGTTGCCATTTCCTATTTTTTCTACAGATACGGCGGGTTCATTCTGACCCTAGTAGAGATCTAAGTTATTATTCCTGGGCAAGATAGTTACTAGGGTTCACCTTATTAAAGGTCACGGTTTCCTTAGCCTATCACCTGCTGCGCCCATTTTGGTAATAACGTAGAAATACTGGATTCACCCTATCCCAGTCCTTATATCTCTGTTTATATTGAACACTATTTAGTTAGATTAATGTCTTTTCAGCCTCGGGTCTACCGCTATGAGGGGGTAAGCACTTTGTGCCTGCCCCCTTCCTCTCTCTCCCCCCTCTCCCTTATTTTCTCTCCTATTCTGATGGGTCTATTTTTACTTTTACTTTGTCTGTGTGCCTATGGGTCATGGAGAATGATTTCTATCCCTCTGCCTTTTTCCTAGTTTGTATACTGCGCCTTTGGGCTTAGACGCTGCCGCTCACTATCCAAACCATAACATGTGGTGTTGGTTTTGATTTTTTACAGCCAGGGCTGGACCGACGCTCAGATGCAACCCCACCTCTATATATATTTTGTACTCCTAAGATTGTGCTTATGAGATCACTCGGATTGGTATGTAGCATGTCTGTTATTTGTAATTCAAAATGTTGAATCTGAGGATATGTATACTGAACCCATACCATGTTTATAGTTTTCTATGACATATTTCTTTAGTTTCATTATAGAGCTAAAAAGAACCACAATCACACTGCTCCCTATCTGTGACTCCTGATGACGGTTAAATACCAGAAACCCGTTGGGTACTAGGGAACCATGGGCCTAATCCAGAAAAACCCGGCGCAACATATTTTTTCCTGTTTAAGTTACACCGCCGCAAAATCTCTACCTAAGTGCCCGATCCACAAAGCACTTACCTAGAAATTTTGAGCGGAGTAACTTAAATCCGGCCGGCGCAAGACGTTCCTAATTTAATAGGGCGAGTCCCATTTAAATTAGGCGCGCTCCCACACCGGACGTACTGCGCATGCTCCCGACGTCATTTTCCCGACGTGCTTTGCGCGGTTTTACGTTGCGCCGGGTTTTGAGAATCGCAACGGGCGTAAAAAAAAAAAACGAGTTGCGGCGGGAAAAAAAAAACTGAAAAAAAAGACAGCGACGCGGGGTAGAAGGGTCTACTTTTACAAGGTGTAAACAGTTTAGGCCTTGTAAAAGTAGCCGTAATTTTGCGAGAGCAAACTAATACTTACGGAGAAAAAGCGAAGCGTAAAAGCTTCGTGGATCTCCGTAAGTGCTAATTTGCATACCCGAAGCGGCATTTCGACGAGAAATGCCCCCAGCGGGGGCTGCGGTACTGCATCCTAAGATCCGACAGTGTAAGTCCCTTACACATGTCGGATCTTCTGCCTATCTATTGGAAACTGATTCTGTGGATCAGTTCCATAGATAGAAACAGGGATACGACGGCGTATCAGTAGATACGCCGGCGTATCCCTTTTGAGGATCAGGCCCCATGTTTTTAGGAGAGTTTTGTTTTGTTATATATTGTGTTATATGTGTTGTTTTTTGTATTGCACATGTATATCCGTCATACACATGCACACTGTGGGCCAGATTCTCGTAGATCGGCGTATTTTTGTGCGGGCGTAACGTATACTATTTACGTTACGCCTCCGCAACTTAGACAGGCAAGTGCTGTATTCTCAAAGCACTTGCTCCGTAAGTTGCGGTGGCGTAGCGTAAATAGGCCGGCGTAAGCCCACCTAATTCAAATTTGGAACAGGGGGGCATGTTTTATGTAAATAACTTGTGACCCGACGTGATTGACGTTTTTCACGAACGGCGCATGCGCCGTCCGTGGAATATCCCAGTGTGCATTGCTCCAAAGTACGCCGCAAGGACGTATTGGTTTCGACATGATCGTAAATGACGTCCAGCCCCATTCACGGACGACTTACGCAAACGACGCAAAATATTAAAAATTTGACGCGGGGAACGACGTCCATACTTAACATTGGTACGCCGCATAGCAGGGGTAACTTTACGCCGGGAAAAGCCTAACGTAAACGGCGTATCTGTACTGCGTCGGCCGGGCGTACGTTCGTGAATTCGCGTATCTAGCTGATTTGCATATTTCTAGGCGTAAATCAGCATACACGCCCCTAGCGACCAGCGTAAATATGCAGTTAAGATCCGACGGCATAACAGACTTACACCGGTCTGGAGATACGCCGTCGTATCTCCTTTGAGAATCTGGGCCTGTGTGTTTGATGCATGTTTTTTACATTTGTAACCATGTGTACTATTTCTTATTATTTTTTTTGTTTACAAACGGTTTATTGAAAAAATAAGTCTCAATACAGTTTAAACTCGAATTGGCAAGAAGTACAAAAATACATACAAGAGCAGTGAACATCTGTGAAGAATATGCATAGCAGTTATTCGATAGGCAGAGAAATAGGTAATGATTTGTATGAAAGGCTATCAGGTAGCACAATGCAGCAATGTGAGAACTTAAAGCGGAGGTTCACCCTTAGAGAGCACATTTTCCCCTTAGATTAATGCTCGTTTTGTCTAGGGGAATCGTCTAGTTGTTTTAAAATATGATCCGTACTTACCGTTTACGAGATGCATCCTCTCCGTCGCTTCCGGGTATGGGCTGCGGGACTGGGCGTTCCTTCTTGATTGACAGTCTTCCGAGAGGCTTCCGACGGTCGCATCCATCGCGTCACGATTTTCCGAAAGAAGCCGAACGTCGGTGCGCAGGCGCAGTATAGAGCCGCACCGACTTTCGGCTTCTTTCGGCTACGAGTGACGCGATGGATGCGACCGTCGGAAGCCTCTTGGAAGACTGTCAATCAAGAAGGAACGCCCGCTCCCGAAGACCCATACCCGGAAGCGACGGAGAAGATGCATCTCGAAAACGGGTAAGTACTGCTCATATTTTAAAACAAATAGCCGATTCCCCTAGACCAAACGAGCAGGAATCTAAGGGGAAAAGAGGAAAAATTAAATAAATGGGTGAACTCCCGCTTTAATGAATTAGATTAATGGCAAAAAGAGAGAAGAAAAAAAAAAAAAATTTGGCTTAATTTAGTGATTCGTGAAAATAGAAAAATTCAGCGCTGGGAAATAAAAATCAGTAATAAAAATATATATGCAAGCCAGCACTGTGAATGTAATCATAAAACAATTCCCAAAGTGTAAAAAAGAAGAAAAGTGCAGCGCAAAATTACAAGTGAATAAATGAAAAATATAATGTCCAAGTGTAGAATATAGTGTCCTTAAATAAACAAATCCGGCAGGGGTGAGAGTGAAGAGGAGACACCAGAGGGAAATCCACCACCAAGGTAAAGATGGACTCTCACCTCATTGCTTCGACCCATAAAGAGTCACAAAGCATATCAGCATCCAAATCTCAGTCAGGACCAGCCTCCAGCTTAACACCACATCACATAGATATCCGCAGATCACCATAAAAGAAAAACACAAAAATCTAAGTGCTCTCTGTATGTACCGGGGATTTTAATAAGGAAAAAATGGTACACTTACATTTAAAATCACTCTAGGCCGAGTGCAAGCAAAACAGCATATACAGCAGATGCCAAACACAGCAGCGATGATCGAGGGTGACGTCCGTGCGTAACTCCTCCCCCTTCGTACGCGTTACGTCCCGTGGGCGGGACTTCCTCAGCGTCGGGTGAGAGAGAAACCTTTTTTTTTTTTTTTTTTTAATTTAGTGATTCAATAGAGAAAGGTCCCAAGGCTTCCATTTCTGATCATATATGTTCATAGTATCATATAAGGTGTGATGAATGCGTTCTCCTAGTTTGATGGATATCATACGATCCATAATTTGGGACCATGGCACAATGGAGGAGCGCCAATTGAGCGCTATCTCCCAGTGTATTGATGTGAGCAAGGTGTGTATTAGCCTGGTGTGGGCTATAGGGATGTCGGGGATAGGATAAAACAGGAGACACATTTTAGGTGTCAGTTCTATTCTTCTACCTGTTATCTGTTCTATTTTAATACTGACTTGTTGCCACGTGTCTTTGAGGTGTGCACATTCCCAGAAGGTGTGAATAAGGGAACCCTGTACTGGGCAGCCTCTAAAACAAAGGGGAGATGTTGTAGGATAGAATGAATTAATTCTGTCAGGGGTGAGGTACCACCTATATTGGAGTTTAATAGCAGATTCCCTAATGGAGGCTGTCTTGGTACATTTCCGTAGGTTATCCGTCATGCCGTCCCATTGTTCAATGGAGAAGGATTCATCTAGATCTGATTCCCATTGCTGCATTTGGTGTGTTTTGTCTGGTAAACTGTGTTCGTTTAGGTTTCTATACATTCTAGAAATCAGGCCTCTGTCTCGAGGTGAAGTAAGACAAATGTGTTCAAAAGTCGTGAAGGGGGTTTGGAGGGAGAAAGAAAAGTTTTTTTCATAGAATAGTTTGATATTATTGTAGTCTGAGAGTTCAGTATCTCTAAGTTTATATTCTGTTTGTAAATCTAAGAATGTGCGAAACGTATTATTTTTAGTGAAAGCTTTTAAGTTAGATAGATTGAGGAGTTGCCAAACAGAATATTGGTTGGAGTGTAGGTTTGGGGGGGTAAAAAGAGGGTCCCCTAAGAAGGAAGCTAGGGGAGGGATCTCTGAGGCGATGTTAAATTTATGTTTATGTCTGTGCCATAATAGTAGGTCTTGATGTACTACTTTATTAAGTTGGCCCATTCTTTGAGTTTTAATAGATTTGGACCATAGGAGGCCTTGGAGGTGGAACGGTAGGGCAGATTGTTCTTCAAATTCTAGCCAAGGGATATGACTGGAAGGTGCATACCATTGTGCGAGTTGTGTATATCTGGCTGAAAGGTAGTATAGCCATAAGTTGGGCATACTCAACCCTCCCTTCGATTGAGGTCTATACATCAGTGCATATCCAAATCTAGATTTTTTATTTTGCCATATGAACTTGTTTATATCTCTTTGTATAGCATCTAGGGTGCTTTTAGGGACCAGGATAGGGAGTGCTCTAAAGAAGAAAAGTAGTTTTGGAAGTATAACCATCTTGGTAGTAACTATTCTACCCATAAAGGACACATGGAATGCTGACCATGATTTGAGTAAATCTCTAATGTTTTGAAGTAATCTGGGGTAGTTTTTGTGGTATAGGGATTTGTAGCATGGGGTGATGTTAATGCCTAAATATTGGAAGGAATCTGAACACCACTGGTACTATTTCTTATTAAAACATCTTTTATATACATCAATGTTTGGCCTATAAAAGTCCCACCATAGGCTGAGCAATTATTTGTATTCATCATTATTTCAGGGATGTGGTCAATACTGTTGATTTCAGTGAGATGGTGATCACCTCCTTTCTTCCTTACTATTAAATTATAGGTATTGGAATTTCCTTTTAAATTTGGCTGTTGGTGAACATAACAAATACGAATGTATCCAAACTTACGAATTTTCCGAAATAATGAATGCCGTATCTAAACGAATGGAGAGTTATGAATTAATAATAATAAATAACACTAATAATAATAATAATAAAACCTTGAGCACGACACTCCACACCAGGGAGAAAGCCTTGCATTACGGTGTGGAGTTACAGACAGAAGAACAGGAAGTGAGGATTTCTCAGAAGAAATAAGGACATTTAAAAGCAAAATGGAAGGATGAGGTAAGTGAAGGAGGACTGCACTAAGGTAAAGGAAGCTATTTAGGAAAAAAAAATTGTACCTTTACAACCCCTTTAACCACTTAACCCCCGGACCATATTACTGCCAGAGCACTTTTTGCGATTCGACACTGCGTCGATTTAACTGACAATTGCGCGGTCGTGCGACGTGGCTCCCAAACAAAATTGGCGTCCTTTTTATGGCGATCCACGAACGTAAGTCTGGCCGGCGCATTTTTTTACGTCGTTTCCGTTCGGCTTTTTCCGGCGTATAGTTAAAGCTGCTGTTGTGAGGCATACTCAATGTTAAGTATGGCCGTTGTTCCCGCGTACAATTTAATTTTTTTTATGTCATTTGCGTAAGTCATTCGCGAATAGGGATTTGCGTAGAATGACGTCACCGTCGGAAGCATTGGCTTTTTCCGGGTTAATTTCGAGCATGCGCACTGGGATACCCCCACGGACGGTGCATGCGCAGTTAAAAAAAAACGTTGTTTACGTCGGGTCACAACGTATTAACATAAAACACGCCCCCATTACATCCATTTGAATTCCGCGCCCTTATGCCGCCAAAGATACACTACGCCGCCATAACTTACGGCGCAAATTCTTTGTGGATTCAAAAAAAAAAAAATTGCGGCGGCGTAGTGTATCTTAGTGTATACTTTTTCTTTCTGTACACCTTGTTAAACTTCAATAAAATGTTAAACAAGAAAACTACTAAAACCTTTGTAATTAACGAGTGAGTGAGTGAGTGAGTAACTTGTATAGCGCTAATAAATGCGAACTGAATCACCTCAAGGCGCTTTTGTCCAATTTCGTCCAGGTCCTTCAGAAGAGGTGGGTCTTAAGTTTTTTCCTGAAGGCCCGATTGTTTTCTTCCATCCGGATGTTTGTGGGTAGAGCATTCCATAGCCATGGTCCTTGTAATGCGAAACTTTGTTCTCCTTTAGATTTGTAGCGGGACTTGGGGATGTGGAGGAGATTTTGATTTGTTGATTGGAGGGCCCATTTAGATGTGTAGGGGCAGATCCACGTACCTGCGCGTAATCTTCCGCCAGGCGCAGCGTATCTAAGATACCCTACGCCGCCGCAACTTATTTTTTTTTCTGAATCCACAAAGAATTCAGCCGTAAGTTACGGCGGCGTAGTGTATCTTTGGCGGCGTAAGGGCGCGGAATTCAAATGGATGTAATGGGGGCGTGTTTTATGTTAATACGTCGTGACCCGACGTAAACAACGTTTTTTTTTAACTGCCCATGCGCCGTCCGTGGGGGTATCCCAGTGCGCATGCTTGAAATTAACCCGGAACAAGCCAATGCTCACGATGGTGACGTCATTCTACGCAAATCCCTATTCGCGAACGACTTACGCAAACGGCGTAAAAAATTCAAAATTGTACGCGGGAAAGCCGGCCATACTTAAAGGATCACTAAAGGAATTTTTTTTTTTTTTTGCTGAAATGACTGTTTACAGGGTATAGAGACATAAAAGTTAACTGATTCCTTTTAAAAATGATTAAAAATAGATAAAAATCAACCATATAATGTGCCTACAGTTTCACTTTAGTTTTTAAACTGGTTTCATGTTTTTGTGAAGTAAAGAGACACACAGAACAAAAACAAACAAATCCAGGGCAGTGTTTTGTTTTTAAAATTAATCTTCTGTTAAGTTTAGACACACAGTAATGACAGCTTAGACCACCGTGAAAAGCTCCCAGTATGATGGTTATAAGAAGCCAGACAACCAGGAAGTGTGGAGATCAGAGCAGTTTTACAGCAACATCAAAGCAAAAACGAGCAATGAGGACATGAAACCAGGACTGCAGTAAGGTAAAGGAAGCTATTTAGCTAAAAAAAAAAATTCCTTTAGTGACCCTTTAACATT
Source organism: Rana temporaria (assembly GCF_905171775.1). NCBI lineage: Eukaryota > Metazoa > Chordata > Amphibia > Anura > Ranidae > Rana > Rana temporaria. The sequence goes on along the minus strand of NC_053493.1, from coordinate 406,354,347 downwards.
GAGTACGCCTCATAACAGCAGCTTTAACTATACGCCGGAAAAAACGAAAACGACGTAAAAAAATGCGCCGGCCGGACGTACATTCTTGGATTGCCGTAAATAGCTAATTTGCATACTCGACGCGGATTTCGACGGTAACGCCACCTAGTGGCCGCCGAAATATTGCACCTTAAGATCTGACGGCGTACTAAGACGTACGCCTGTCGGATCCCTCCAAGATGCTGTTGTATCTTGTTTTGTAGATACAAAACAAAGATACGACGCAGGAATTTTAAAATTACGCCGGCGTATCAATAGATACGCCGGCGTAATCCTTTTGTGGATCTGCCCTGTAGTGTTTTATTTTCTCGCATAAATATTGAGGGACTTTTATTTTTGCGCATTTGTGGGTGAGGCAGAGGGTCTTGGATGTAACCTGATCCTTTATGGATAGCCAATGGAGACCACTTACGGACCGCCACACGCTGATATACGTTGGCTGTTTGAAGAGGGATATCTCTGTTATGGCTGCAGCTAGCTACCATATCCCCAGTATCCATCTCTTCAGCCGGCGGTCCGGTTTCCGATAATGGTGGTCTCTGCAGTGGATTCACTGTGAGATCACCCCCTCCCGCCGCTCTACAGTGCCCTCTGCCGTTTACCGGAGACATCGGTAGGGGCGGAGGCGATCCGGTCCTCTCTTTTGCTGGGTATGGAGACGAGTGAAGGGACGATGACCCCCACCCATCTCCATACCATTGCAGGGCAGAATCCATGTCAAAACGTCACTTCCGCCCATAGCTCTTAAAGGGCCATTTTTTTTCAAATGACAATTTATTTTTATTTTTCTATTGCATTTTAGTGTAAATATGAGATCTGAGTCTTCTTGACCCCAGATCTCATATTTAATAGGACCTGTCATGCTTTTTTTTCTATTGCAAGGGATGTTTACATTCCTTGTAATAGGAATAAAAAGTGACACTTTTTTTTTTTAAAGAACAGCGTAAAAAATAAAAAGAAATAAGAAAGAAAAAATGTAAACGCGCCCTGTCCCGCCGAGCTCGTGTGCAGAAGCGAACGTATACGTGAGCAGCGCCTGCATATGAAAACGGTGTTTAAACCACACATGTGAGATATGATCACGATCGGTAGGGTGAGAGCAACAATTTTAGCCCTAGACCTCCTCTGTAACTCAAAACATGCAACCTGTAGAACTTTTTAAACGTCACCTATGGAGATTTTTAAGGGCAAAATTTTGTTGCCATTCCAATTTTGAAGCGTGACATGTTGGGTATCAATTTACTCTGCGTATCATTATCTTTCACAATATAAAAATATTGGGCTAACTTTACTGCTGTCTTATTTTTTTATTAAAAAAGGTGTATTTTTCCCAAAAAAAGTGCGCTTGTAAGACCGCTGCGCAAATACGGTGCAACATAAAGTATTGTAAAGACCGCCATTGTATTCTCTATGGTGTTAGGAAAAAATATATAATGTTTGAAGGGTTCTAAGTAATTTTCTAGCAAAAAAATGTGTTTTTAACTTGTAAACAACAAATCTCAGAAAGAGGCTTGTTCCTTAAGTGGTTAAACTTTCCCCAATTGACTCCATTGGGGCAGATCCACAGAGATCTGCACCCGCGCAGCGTATCAGAGATACGCTACGCCGCCGTACCTTACCTGGCTTTAGTTTGAATCCTGGAAGAATTTGCGCCGTAAGTTACGGCGGCGTAGTCTATCTCTGGCGGTGGAATTCAAATCGGCGATTAGGGGGCGTGTTTCATTTAAATGAAGCGCGTCCCCGCGCCGAATGAACTGCGCATGCGCCGTCCCAAAATTTCCCGCCGTGCATTGCGCTAAATGACGTCGCTAGGACGTATTTTTTTTAACATAGACGTGAATTACGTCCATCCCTATTCACGGACGACTTACGCAAAAAAAAACAAAATCAAATTAAACACGGGAACGACGGCCATACTTAACATGGCAAATCTAAGTATACGCCGCAAAACACCAGCTTTAACTATACTCCGGAAAAAGCCGACTAGAGACGACGTAAAAGAATGCGACGGCCGCGCGTACGTTCGTGGATCGTCGTAAATAGCTAATTTGCATACCCGACGTGGAAAACGACGCAAACTCCACCCAGCGGACGCTGAAGTATTGCATCTACGATCCGAAGGCGTACAAAGCCGTACGCCTGTCGGATCTAACCCAGATGCCGTCGTATCTTGGTTTGAGGATTCAGACTAAAGATACGACACGGGTAATTTGAAAGTACGCCGGCGTATCAGTAGATACGCCGGCGTACTCGCTCTGTGGATCTGTCCTTCTGTATTTTACCAAAATTGTAATATTTCACCAAAAATTTCTATATTTTGGCAATAGACTGTAATTTGTTGACTATTTCACCAGATCCCTTCATAAAAACCAAGCAGCTGGTGTTCCCTGTATCTACTTCTTCTAGGTTTAATTTCCAGTTTTGATTGGATTGAACCTTAAAGCATTTGCATTCGATGGGCAGGCAGATTTTTTTTTAGAACAGCCTAAAACACCTTGCTTAATTAAGTCTTCTTTGTGATTCACTAGAGCAGACTGCATTCATCAACTATCATTAAGATTTTAAAGGAGATTATAATTACGTGTATTCCCTTGTCATATTTTTTAGCTAGCAGCCATGGAAAGCTTTCAATCCTCTCTCTGTAAGATTGCTTATCGTAATTATATAAGCAGTATTTATGCTCATTTTGATGCGGATGGGAAACAGAAAATAGGTTTTTAAAATTTAGTAATAAGACGGATGGCCTGTTTCCTACACAGATACAGAATGAGCTGACGCATAGACATCATCTTAGATGTATTGAAATGTTTCAGCTCTTGGCAGTAGTTTTAGTATTTTATTACCAAAATAGTGGTGTGTTTTGTGTGGGCTTGTCTTTCGTTAAATAATGAAAAGAGCCAAAACAGGTCTAAAATAAAACAATTGATTATCCAAAATTGTAAGTTTCATTTATTACTTAAAGCGGAGTTTCCGCCAATTTTTTTTTTTAAAGTCAGCAGCTACTAATACGGCAGCTGCTGACTTTTAGGCGGAGGCGGGGACACACCCCTAGTCACCTGTCCTCCATCTACCCATTAGTCTTTACATGCCTCCATTGAGGAGACTTCAAAAGTTTAGTTAGGACTGCAGATCGCAGAGAGCCTTGGCGCGGGCTCTGCAGCTTACTCATGTACTTGCAAATGCGTGCAACCAATCTCTGCTTTTAACATATACAGTTAGACAGTTGAATTTGGCTTGCTGTTTGGGTGGTATGTATGAGCCTGGTTATAAACGTTTACTATTTTACTTATACTACTGTTTGTTTAAAAACGCATCTCATTTAAAGTCCCAAAAACCCCCCCTTTTTTTGACTTTTAAAAAATGGACACTTACCTGTCCAGCGTGCCAGCAATCGCTCGGTCCTCGGCTGCTTCCGCCGCCATCCTTCGGTGAGGGAATCAGGAAGTGAAGCCTTGCTGCTTCACTGCCAGATTCCCCATGGCGCACCATCACTGGTCCCCGCTCTCTCCTGGGAACAGTGTTTCCCAGAAGACAGCAGGGGGGGGGGGGGTGTAGTGACGTGACAGGCTGGATTCCCGCAGGGATCAGAACCTGGAAGCGGTGAAAATACCCGTCTCAGACAGGTATCTGCACCCCCTCCCTCTAAAAGGTGCCAAATGTGTCACCGGAGGGGGGAGGGATCCAAGATAAAATATTGTCACTGTACAGCATATAGGGTTGATTTCAGCGCATCATTACATCACATCACAAACTATGGTACCTAAAAATCTCTATAGGCGGCGCTTTAGAAAAAAATAATGGTAACCAGGTTAGAGTTACAGAGGAGCTCTAGTGCTGGAATTATTGCTCTCGCTCTGATTATTGCGGCGATATCTCACATGTGTGATTAGAATACCAATTACATATGCGACTTCTGTGTAAATTTTCTTTGCTGCGTGAGCTCGCGGAGATGGGGACGCTTTTAAAAAAAAATTCAAATTTTTATTTATTATAATTTATTTGTTACTTTACAAAAAAAAATGTATCACTTTTAATGCTGTCACAAGGAATGTAAACATCCCTTGTGACAGTAAATGGTGGTGACGGGTACTCTTTGCGGAGGGATCTGAGGTCTAAAAGACCCCAAATCACTCCTTTGCACTTCAAAGTATTCAGATCGCCAAAAACAGTGATTCTGAATACTGTCACTTTTTTTAAAAAAACTGCGCCATTGGCAGCCAAGTAAACCAAAAGTGACGTCGTGACATTGCTTCCTTGTTTACAGAGAGAAGACTGGAGCACAGCCATATATGTCTTTGTGACAGTCTCTCTCTTGCTGGCGGAAGTGCACCGTGGACCGGGTCTCCAGGTGGGACGGGAGGCCCGGTAAGAGCGGCGGAAGGCGGCAGGAGGGGGCAACGTATCCCTCTCGCTCCTCCGATATAATAGTCGAACGGCTTTTAGCGACATTGGTTGTTATCCCTGAAGATCTGACCGCTGGCTCTAAAAAACGGTACATCGATGAGGCCTTAAAGCGGGGGTTCACCCTTAGAGGGCACTTTTCCCCCTTCGCTTCCTGCTCGTTATTACTAGGGGAATCGGCAATTTATTTTAAAATAGGTGCAGTACTTACCCGTTTACGAGACGCATCCTCTCCGTCGCTTCCGGGTATGGGCTTCGGGAATGGGCGGTCCTTCTTGATTGACAGGTTTCCGAGAGGCTTCCGACGGTCGCATCCATCGCGTCACGATTTTCCGAAAGAAGCCGAACGTCGGTGCGCAGGCGCAGTATAGAGCCGCACCGACGTTCGGCTTCTTTCGGCTACGAGTGACGCGATGGATGCGACCGTCGGAAGCCTCTCGGAAGAATGTCAATCAAGAAGGAACGCCCGCTCCCGAAGACCCATACCCGGAAGCGACGGAAGAAGATGCAGCTCGAAAACGGGTAAGTACTGCACCTATTTTAATATAAATAGCCGATTCCCCTAGACCGAACGAGCAGGAAGCTAAGGGGAGATTTTTTTTTTTTTTTTAAATGGGTGAACTCCCGCTTTAAGTTTTAAGAAAACAACTTTTCATTTAGTAAGGTGAAATGAGATTTTTAGAAAGTTAAAGTATCCAAAACAAAACAAAAAAGGTGTCTAAAAAGTTTGGTGAATGGTCCAATATCTCAACGGCAACATGGACCAGGTGTGTGTGCATGTACACGGCTATAAAGAGACACGTCTAGCATGGTGTACACGTGACCATCAGAGTAAACCCACTGTGAGCAGTTGAACGTAGTCAGTGAAATGAAACAATGAGTGAATGTCAAGTTCTGCTACAAATTGGGGAAAATGGAGATGCATGAATTGTTGGTGCAAGTAAAGGGGACAGAGGCCGGGAACAGAAAATGTGTTTACCACCGGTTCAAGCGCTTTCGCGACGGGAAGGAAACGAGGATGAGTCACGTTCAGGTCAGCCATCAACAAGCAGAACCCCAGACATGATCGAGCGAGTTCAACAAATGCTGACACGAGATCGGCAACTGACTCTACCATTGATGGAGGAGGAATTGGGCATTAGCAAGGAGGTGCGCACCACCGTCCATGAAGATTTGGGTAAGCGAATGTGGAGGAAAATGTTGGATATTACACCATTAGACTTTTTTTATGTAGTGCCCTCAACTATAGGTAGGTATTAGAGGTGAGGATTTTTGTGATAGCTGGCAGGCAGGTGAATTTAGACAGGCCTGTGCCGCATACTAGGGCTGCTTGTTTTGATCTGGAAGGCAGGCAGTGGGTGTGACCACCTATGCTTCAGTTCTTGGGCGCCTCCCCTGCTTCCACTGAGAATGTTCTGGAAGAAGGGTAGGGCTGGGGATAGGAGTGACAGGGACATCATGTGAGGAGCCCTGACCAATCCCCAACTGGAATTGGCAAGCCTCCTACTTAAAGTGGATGTAAACCCCAAAATTTAGTTTTTTGTTTTTGATGTCACAATGTAGAGTATAAGATTCCCTACCATCTGTGCCCAGTCTTGCCACACAGAGCTAATCCAGCGCTGAGCAATCCTCTTTTAATGTTCAGTGAAAATTAACAGAATTCCAGATAAAAACTTGCCAAATTATAAAGTCCGTTTCTCTGTTCTTGCTTTGTGTTACAGGTTATTTACATATCCTGGTAAATACAATGAACTTTGGATCACCTCATATTATGATAAACATAACATAACATATGATAAACATGTCCAAGCTCTAGATATGTAAATAACCTGTAACACAAAGCAAGAACAGAGAAACAGACTTTATAATTTGGCAAGTTTTTATCTGGAAGTCTGTTAATTTTCACTGAACATTAAAAGAGGATTGCTCAGCGCTGGATTAACTCTGTGTGGCAAGACTGGGCACAGATGATAGGGAATCTTATACTCTACATTGTGACATCAAAAACAAAACAAATATTTTTTGGGTTTACATCCACTTTAAGCTCAGGTCCAGCCCACTGGAGGGGAGTTGTTGGCTGGGTGAAATGAAGAATGGAGTGTTAGACTGCAGCAGGAGACCCATCCCCATCTGGGGGGTGCAGACCTCAGCGGAAGAGCTCAGGAGAGGAAGTATGCGAGGGAAGCTGGGTGCAAGGCAAGAAGAGAGACTGTGGGGTTTGTGTAAAATCAATGTGGTCTGCGGGCACAGGATTTGCAAGTCGGGCTAGCTGGGATCAGTAGTCCACCAACTAACTCAAGCTGTCATTGTGTTGTTGTATGTATTTACATTGTCCTTTTTTTATTGTAAATTAGTAACAAGGGCTACTCCTTATGATTCATATGTGGGGGTGACTATTTGGGGGTCACCTTATTCTAAAGAGGGCTTTCAGATTCTGATAACCCCCCCCCCCCCACAGAACCTCACATCCACTGGACCAGGAATGTTGGGATGAGGCTCTTGTCCCCATCAACATCCATACAGGACTCTTACTTGGGCATGCAGACTGTCTGATCAGAAAAGGGACCCCCTAAACACAAAACCATACTAAGCCACATACCCTCAATATGTCCCCAAGGATAGGGCCACATCCCTAGCCCACAGCCAACTTTAACCACTTGCTGACCGCTGCACAAACGTATACGTTGCCAGAATGGCATGAAGAGGCAAATGGGCGTACAGGTACGTCCCTTTAAATTTTCTGCCGTGTGGTTGCGCGATCTGGTCACGGAGCTGAAGAACGGGGAACACAACATCTCCCTGTTCTTCCTAGTGACATGTCACTGATCGTCTTCTCCCTCTCATTGGGAGCAGCAATCAGTGACGTGTCACTCATAGCCACGCCCCCTGTCAGTTAGAATCACTCCCTAGGACACACTTAAACCCTTCCTAGCCCCCTAGTGGTTAACCCCTTCACTGCCAGTCACATTTACACAGTAAGCAGTGCATTATTATAGCACTGATCGCTGTATAAATGTGAATGGTCTTGATTGGATAGATTGAAAGCAGCCCAGCCATTGGCTTCCGCTGCCGTCAATGAAATCCAATGACGCAGGTGCCGGGGTGGGTGGGGCGAGTCTTGCATTTGGTGGCTGTGGGAGCGCCTCCCAGAGGGGGTTACCTGATGCGGAGAGGAGCTGAGAGAGCTACCGGGGACCCCAGAAAACGGTGTTCGGGGCCACTCTCTGCAAAATGAGCTGCACAGTGGAGGTAAGTATGACATGTTTGTTATTTAAAAAAACAAAAAACAAACCTTTAGTGTCACTTTAAGGAGTAAGTTAAGGGCCTTTTTATGAAACTCTACAAAGTCCTCTCTATAGCCTCTAAACATACACAGCTAACCCCACCCTTGCAAGTACTTACTTACCTCCTTCAGCAGTGGTGGTGACCTTATGCATTGTATATAGCCCATCTCATAAAAATCTAGTGCCCAGCTGCCAGCGTCTGTGTCCTAGCTTTCCATGAACTTGAATGGGTCATTGCTCCTTCAGAAGTCTATAGAATATTAGTGTCAGCCCAACACTGGATTTCTCCCGGCCTGGATGTAAACAACATGTAAAGCCTCATACACACGCTCGGTTTACTCGGTAATAACCAGCAAGAAAACTGATGGTAGAGCTTTCTTGCCGAGTAAACCAAGCGTGTGTACGAGGCTTTCAGGTTTCTTGGTAGGAAAACACTGCCCATAATCTAGACGAGAAAAATAGAGAACATGTTCTCTATTTTCTAGACATGTGCATTCGTTTTCGTCCGAATGCATTTTCGTTCCAATTTCAGGTATTTTGATTATCATTTTAACAAACGATAACAAAAGCACAGAAAACGAAAACCGAAAGATCTGACATAAAAATGCTTTATTTTCGTTTTCGTTGCGGTTGAATGTGCCTAACCTTAACTCTATTAGTCCAATATTATTCTACATAAAGAGAAAAGATTTGACAGAGAGAAAAGATTCGACATTATGGAGACATGAAGAAGAGTCGACATAGAGAGAAAAGATTCGACATAGAGAGAAAAGATTCGACATAGAGAGACATGAAGATTCGACATAGAGAGACATGAAGAGTCAAATTTTTTTTTTTTTTTTAAGATTCTGTCGAATCTTCTTTTTTTTTTTTTTTTTTTAAGATTCTGTCGAATCTTCTTTCTTTTTTTTTCTTCTTCTTCTTCTTAGAACATTCGACAGACACCATAAGCCTTCAATGACAGATTCGACCTTAATTGTGCCTAACCTCAACTCTATTAGTCCAATATTATTCTACATAAAGAGAAAAGATTTGACATAAAGAGAAAAGATTCAACATAGAGAGACGTGAAGATTCGACATAGAGAGACATGAAGAGTCAATTTTTTTTTTTTAAAGATTCTGTCAAATTATTATTTTTTTTTCTTCTTCTTCTTCTTCTTCTTCAAACATTCGACAGACACCATGGGCCAGATTCACAGACAAATACGTTACGCTGCGGCGGCATAATGTATCCCATTTACGTTACACCGCCGCAGGTTTACAGAGTAAGTGCCTGATTCACAAAGCACTTACCTGTAAACTTGCGGCGGTGTAACGTAAATCCGCTCGGCGCAAGCCCGCCTAATTTAAATGGGGCGGGCACCATTTAAATTAGGCGCGTTCCCGCGCCGAACGCACTGCGCATGCTCCGTCTGTCAAATTACCCGACGTGCATTGCGCTAAATGACGTCGCAAGGACGTCATTGGTTTCAACGTTAACGTAAATGGCATCCAGCGCCATTCACGGACGACTTACACAAACGACGTGAAATTTAAAATTTAACATAGGTTACACCACCTAGAGGGCATGCTTAGTTTTACGTGGCGTATCTCGACAAAAAAAACGTACATTTAGAGCGACGGGTAAAGCGTACGTTCGTGAATCGCCGTAACTAGTCATTTGCATATTCTACGCCGACCGCAATGGAATCGCCACCTAGCGGCCGGCCTAGAATTGCATCCTAAGATCCGACGGTGTAAGTCACTTACACATGTCGGATCTTATGCCGCGTACACACCATCACTTTATGTGATGAAAAAAAATGACGTTTTTAAAAACGTCACTTTAATTGACTGTGTGTGGGGGAAAACGTTGTTTTATGTCTTGTAAAAAACGACCAAAAAAAATTGAAGCATGCTTCAATTTTATGTGTCGTTTTTCAAAAGTGCACTTTTTACTTCACAGAAATTGACCGTGTGTAGCAAAAAACGTTGTTTTCTAAGACGTTTTTTCATCCACGTATGCCCAGAAGCTACTTATGAAGCAAGCTTCAATGGAAAAACGTGGTGGAACGTAACCTCACTTTGCTAGAACATTGTGAGAAAACGATGGTGTGTAGGCAACTTCGTCTTTGAAAATTGAAGTTTCAAAAACGTCATTTTTTACTTCACAGAAAGTGTCGTTTTTTTTCATCACATAAAGTGATGGTGTGTATGCGGCATTAGGGCTATCTATGCGTTACCTGATTCTATGAATTAGCCGCATAGTTACGACGGGCGGATCACAGAGATACGACGGCGCATCAGGAGATACGCCGTCGTATCTCTTTTGTGAATCTGGCCCCATAAGCCTTCAATGACAGATTCAACCTTAATTTGGATTTTCGGACGAATGCATTTTTTTACGAAAAACTAAATAAATAAAAACAAATTTCGGGAGTAACTAAATAAATTTATTTTTCGGACGATAACGAAATTACGAAACAGAATATTTCAGTGTGAACATGTCTACTATTTTCTCGTCGTGAAATTCTCGGCAGTGTTTCCCTGCCGAGAAACCCTAGGGTGTGTATACTTACCTGTCGCCGTGGAAACCCGCGCATTCTCGAAATGACTTTGACACATGCGCAGTAGCTTCCTAGGCATAGGTAGGGTGTAGCAAGATGGCGGCGATGGCATTGAATGTGACGAGCGCATGCTCGTCGTAGTTGACGACGTCACCGTGTTTGTTCCATTCAAAAGAACGTTGCTTCTTTTGAATGGAGTGTCTGTACACTCGGCCGGCAGGAGATTCTTGCCAAGAATCTCGTCAGGAAAAACAATGGGACAGATCCACAAAAGGGATACGCCGGCGTATCTACTGATACACCGTCGTATCCCTGTTTCTATCTATGCGACTGATTCACAGAATCAGTTACGCATAGATATTCCTAAGATCCGGCAGGTGTAATTGTTTTACACTGCCGGATCTTAGGATGCAGTACCGCGGCCGCCGCTGGGGGGAGTTTGCGTCGTAATCCAGCGTCGGGTATGCAAATGAGGAGTTACGTCGATCCTCAAAGCTTTTTCGCGTTTGCTATGTCGCCGCTACGTTAGTTTCCCGTCGCTTAGTTACACTTTTGTGAGGCAGCCCTACTTTTACACAGCAGGCGTTCTGCTGTGTAAAGTATGGCCGTCCTTCCCGCGTCGAATCTTTAAATTTTACGTTGTTTGCGTAAGCCGTACGGGAATACGGAAATACGCTACGCGCCGCGCCGTTCAAAAAATGACATCACGTCGCGCAATGCACGTCGGGAAAAAAGCGTCGGGAGCATGCGCAGTACGTCCGGCGCGGGACTCGACCCCATTTGAATTGGCCCGCCTTGCGCCGGACGGATTTGAGTTACACCGCCGCAAATTTCCAGGTAAGTGTTTTGTGGATCGGTACCTAACTTAGGAAATTTGCGGCAGTGTAACTTAAATATAGAAAGTTACGTTGCGCTGCCGGGCTGTGGATCTGGCCCAATGTTTTTTCCTCACGAGATTCTGGGCCATGTGTACAGGGCTTGTGGTCTCAGCTTTCAGAGGAGGTAAGTCAGCATATAATGGGGTTGGCTCAGCTGTGTATGCACGGGGTAAGAAAGGGAGCCTGGAAGGAGCCTTGAAGGTTTTTGTAAGAGACTGAACTTGTGCTTTGACAGCATGTAGTTGATAAGACAAGGCTATTTACAAAAGAAAAAGGAATCTCTATACACATTTAATTTACTTTCCATAGCTGAGTGAGCTATTTAGATTACAGCGGGAATCATTTTTCATGCCAGGTTCTCTTTAATTTATGCAAGCTAGCATCTCACTTCCAGAAAGTAAGGAACAGATTGACAGGCTTGATCAGTGACACCGGAGTGTAAACAACAAATGATATTTATTCAGTAGGAAATTACATCTGATACTTTGAAAGCATAATACATTACATACTGTAAATCCCAAATTATATTTATACAATGAGTAATTACATCTCCTAGCTTACTTTGCTCACAAGAGATAATGCATCTGCTGGCTTCTCTTTGTATTTGCTGTGTAAGAAGATGTGCTTCTTATTAATGGTGTCGGGGTCTTATTTTATCAAATGTAATGCAATGTGTTTCAATGTCAACAAGAATACAAAGCGTGGATGCTGTAGATTCTTATGGGGAAACAACAGTATTTGCCTTGAGAATATATTTAGATTAGGATTAGGTTTTGCAATGCTTACCTTAGGTGAGAGGCTATAATTGTTTTGGGTACTTTAAATGTAATTTAACTACCTCAATACCAGGCACTTTTCCCCCCTTCCTGCCCAGGCCAGTTTTCAGTTTCCAGCGCTGTCACAATGACAATTGGGCGGTCATGCTACATTGTAACCATGTGAATTTTTTATCCTTTTCTTCACACAAATGGAGCTTTCTTCTTGTGGTATTTAAAGCGGGGGTTCACCCTTAGAGGGCACTTTTCCCCCTTAGATTCCTGCTCGTTTTTACTAGGGGAATCGGCTATTTATTTTAAAATATGTGCAGTACTTACCCGTTTACGAGATGCATCCTCTCCGTCGCTTCCGGGTATGGGCTTCGGGAATGGGCGTTCCTTCTTGAGTGACAGTCTTCCGAGAGGCTTCCGACGGTCGCATCCATCGCGTCACGATTTTCCGAAAGAAGCCGAACGTCGGTGCGCAGGCGCAGTATAGAGCCGCACCGACGTTCGGCTTCTTTCGGCTACGAGTGACGCGACGGATGCGACCGTCGGAAGCCTCTCGGAAGGCTGTCACTCAAGAAGGAACCCCCGCTCCCGAAGACCCATACCCGGAAGCGACGGAAGAAGATGCAGCTCGAAAACGGGTAAGTACTGCTCATATTTTAATACAAATAGCCGATTCCCCTAGACCGAACGAGCAGGAATCTAAGGGGATAAACATTTTTTTTTTACAAATGGGTGAACTCCCGCTTTAATCACTGCTGGAGACTGAAAATAAAAAAGTTTTTTTTATAGTTCCTGGGCCAGATTCTCTAACATTCTAAGCTATTTACACTACGCCACCGCAACTTACTGGAGCAAGTGCCGTATTCCTCAAGCACTTGCTCCGTAGTTTGCGGAGGCGTAGTGTAAAAGGCCCGGCGTATCCCCGCGTATTTCAAAGGGGGCGGCTTATATTTAAATTAAGCGTGCCCCCGTTTCGATCGAACTGCGCATGCGCCGGGCTAAAAATAGCCCAGTGCGCATGCTCCAGTTCTCGGCGGAAAACGTCAATGACGCCGACGTGTGCGTCATTGACGTAAAGTCGTATTCAAGAACGACTTAGGAAAACGACATACCCGACGGGAAAAGACGACGCGGACCCGACGCCATACTTAACATGGCATACGTGGGACTGGCGTAAGGTTACCCCTCATATAGCAGGGGTAACCTTACGCTTACGCAAACGACGTAAGTGACGGTTACGCGACGTGAATTCGTTCGGGAATCGGCGTATCAGGCTCATTTGCATAAACAAATGAGACCTGAACGTAAACGCCACCTAGCGGTCGATGTAGTATTGCATTTAGGATCCAACGGTGTAAGTGATTTACACCAGTCGGATCCTAGCCTAAATCCGGCGTATCTTGTTTTGTGAATACAAAACAATGATACGACGGCGGGAATTTCGAATTACGCCGGTGTATCAGTAGATACACCGGTGTAACTTGTTTGAGAATATGGCCCCCTGTCAGTAAATTTTGTAAATAAGTAATTTTTCTCCTTCACTGATGTGCACTGATGAGGCATCGCTGGTGGGCACTGATGGGCACTGATTGACACTGATGAGGAGGCACATAGGCGTGTGCACAGGGTGTGCTGGGTCTGGCTGGGCACACCCTAATTAACCCATACGCTTGCCTCCCAACTGCCTTGGATTAGGCGGGGCCATAATGATGTCAGCGTTAAATCTCAGAAGAAATAAAAAGACCAACTGGTCCATCGAGTCTGCCCATAGGCGTGTGCGCAGGGTGTGTTGGGTGTGCCTGGGCACGCTCTAATCAACCCATGCACTTACCTCCCAACTGCCTTGGATTGGGCAAGACCATACTGAGATTTGAATTAAATCCCAGTGGCTCGCCAATCCAGGCTGAATCCCAGAAAAAAAAGCACCTCATCAGTGTGAAAGCACCCTTCTGGGGGAAGGGAAGACCAAAAGCATAATTTATGGCCACAGGGAGACTTTTTTTAATTTAATCATGCCCCTTTAAACCCCTCCCATTGTAAATGCCATTTGGCCACACCCACAATGTGTCACGGCTTTGCGGTTCACACCCTAATGCAATAGGCTGCGCACAACTATGAGGAGGCACTAATATGCCTAAATGACATATTGGTATGGATGTCGCACCACTTCCTCAAACTCAATCTTTCTAAATATGAACTTGTTATATTTCCTCCTTCACACCCCCCCCCCCCCCAATGACTTTACCATTAATATCAACAACACAATTCAACCATTGGTCCCTCCACACCTTTCAGAGTGCTGTGTGTATTCCTTGACTCTGACCTCTCCTTCAGCCCCCACATCCAATCACTGGCTAAATCCTGCTGCCTTAACCTCCACAACGTCTCCAGAATGTGACCCTTCCTGACTAATGACACCACAAAGCAATTTATTCACTCCTTGATTATTTCCCTCCTTGACTACTGCAACTCTCTCCTTTAAAGCGGGAGTTCACCCGAAAAAAAAGTTTTAACATTAGATTGGGCCTAATTACGGGAAGCAGAATCGGGTGTTTTGTTTAAAATCAATGCAGTACTTACCGTTTTAGAGATAGATGTTCCATGCGCTTCCAGGTATGGTCTTCGGGACTTGGCGTTCCTATTTGATTGACAGCCTTCTGACGGTCGCATACAGCGCGTCACGAGTTGCCGAACGTCGGTGCGCAGGCGCCGTATAGAGCCGCAACGACGTTCGGCTACTTTCGGAAACTAGTGACGCGCTGTATGCGACGGTCGGAAGGCTGTCAATCAAATAGGAACGCCCAGTCCCGCAGCCCATACCCGGAAGCCACGGAGAACATCTATTTCTAAAACGGTAAGTACTGCATTGATTTTAAACAAAACACCCGATTCTGCTTCCCGTAATTAGGCCCAATCTAATGTTAAAAATTGATTTTTTGGGTGAACCTCCACTTTAATGGCCTACCCTTACGCAGGCTCCTCCCCCCTTCAGTCTATTGTGAATTCTGCTTCTAGACTCATGCACCTCATTTAACTGATCCGTTACTGCTGCCCCTCTCTGCCAATCCCTTCACTGGCTTCCCCTATCACACCTTTTAAAATTCAAAATGCTAACCACAACATACAAGGCCATCCACAACTAGGGATAAGCTCCGAGTTCGAGTCGAACTCATGTTCGACTCGAACATTGCCTGTTCGCCCGTTCGCCGAACAGCGAACAATTTGGGGTGTTTGCGGCAATTCCGAAAAGCCACGGAACACCCTGTAAAAGTCTATGGGAGAAATCTAAAGTGCTAATTTTAAAGGCTAATATGCAAGTTATTGTCATAAAAAGTGTTTGGGGACCTGGGTCCTGTCCCTGGAAACATGTATCAATGCAAAAAAAAGTTTTAAAAACTGATGTTTTTCAGGAGCAGTGATTTTAATAATGCTTAAAGTGAAACAATAAAAGTGAAATATTCCTTTAAATTTCATACCTAGGGGGGTGAGTATCAGGGCCTTCTTAATAGCATCATGGGCCCCTGGGCAAAGTAATGCTCTGGGGCCCCTACAATGATGACAGTGCAGGTAAACACATCAAGTAGGTAGGACGGCTCAAGGACCAGTTGCTTTGGGGAAAGTGCAGGGGCCCCCATGCAGCTGGGGCCCCTGGGCAGTGCCCTCTCATTAAAGTGGGGGTTCACCCGAAAAAAAAAAATTAACATTAGATTGAGGCTAATTACGGGAAGCACAATCGGGTGTTTTTTTTAAATCAATGCAGTACTTACCGTTTTAGAGATAGATGTTCTCCGCCGCTTCCGATTATGGTCTTCGGGACTGGGCGCATACATCGCGTCACGAGTTGCTGAAAGAAGCCGAACGTTGGTGCTGCTCTATACGGTGCCTGCTCACCGACACTCGGCTACTTTCGGCAACTTGTGATGCGCTGTATGTGACGGTCTGAAGGCTGTCAATCAAATAGGAACGCCCAGTCCCGCAGACCATACCCGGAAGCGGCGGAGAACATCTATCTCTAAAACGGTAAGTACTGCATTAAATTAAAAAAGAAATAAATGAAATCTCAAACGTGTATAATAACAATGATCCAATCTAGTCCAATATTGTAAAGAGAGTGCAACAGTGCAAATAAAGTGCAATAAGTGCATGTGGAATGATTCCTAAAATAATAGTGTATCTTCGTGTTAGTGAACACACAATCTTCTATAAATCTTCTATTAAAAGGTTCTCCCAGGTTTCAGTGCTTTTTAGCGCTTACCTCACTCTTGATGATGAAGCCACGTCACGTGGCGCAACATGTAAGGGCCGGATATACCCGAAGAACAGAAATTACGTGGAACGCGAACATAATATTATCTTTTTGCCTACGATCCTCTACGTCTTTGTAAGAGCAATATATGTTGAATAAAATCCCAATTTTTTATAACAATATCACGCTTTGGGAAGCTATTTGTATATGCTTTTGTCCTCATGCTAAGACACTTACCCACGGAACCATACGAACATCTATAGTATCTCTGGGACCTTTTTGGTATACTGAGTGGAGCTGTTGGAAGTGGAACACAGCTAGGACCGGATACCAGAGAAAGACAGGAGATAAAATAAAGGCGTATTTTATTAGGAGTGAGATAAGCGCTCTGAGAGCACTGAAACCTGGGAGAACCTTTTAACCACTTAAGACCCGGACCAATATGTAGGTAAAGGACCAGGCCCCTTTTTGCGATTCGGCACTGCATTGCTTTAACTGACAATTTGCGTGGGCGTGCGACGTGGCTCCCAAAAAAAGTTGGCGTCCTTTTTTTCTCACAAATAGAGCTTTCTTTTGGTGGTATTTGATCACCTCTGCGGTTTTTATTTTTTGCGCTAAAAACAAAAATAGAGCGACAATTTTGAAAAAATATATATATTTTTTCCTTTTTGCTATAATAAATGTCCCCCAAAAATATATAAAAAAAATGTTTTTCCTCAGTTTAGGACGATACGTATTCTTCTACCTGTTTTTGGTAAAAAAAATCGCAATAAGCGTTTATCGATTGGTTTGCGCAAATTTATAGTGTTTACAAAATAGGGGATAGTTTTATGGCATTTTTATTAATATTTTTTTTTACTACTAATGGCGGTGATCAGCGATTTTTTTCGTTACTGCGACATTTTAGCGGACACATCGGACAATTTTGACCCATTTTTGGGACCATTGTCATTTTCACAGGAAAAAGTGCTATAAAAATGCACTGTCACTGTGAAAATGACAATTGCAGTTTAGGAGTTAACCACTAGGGGGCACTGTAGGGGTTAAGTGTGACCTCATATGTGTTTCTAACTGTAGGGGGCATGGCTGGACGTGTGACGTCATTGATCGTCCTTCCCTATAACAGGGAACAGACGATCAATGACACTGCCACAACCAAGAACAGGGAAGGTGTGTTTACACATACCTCTCCCTGTTCTTCAGCTCCGGTGACCGATCACAGGACACCGGCGGCGATCGGGTCTGCGTGTCCTGCGGGCGCGATCACGGAGCTCCGGACCGGCGCGCTCGCGACCCCATGTCTGGGCTTAAGGAATCACGTACGGGTACATTATTGTGCCCAGCCGTGCCATTCTGCCAACGTATATCAGCGTTAGGCGGTCCTTAACAGAGATGTATAGAACTGTTCGCCGGCGAATAGTTTGCGGCGATTTTCGCTTGTTCGTGTTCGCCGCAGCGGGCGAACATATGCGATGTTCGATCCGCCTCCTATTAATTAACATTGAGCAAACTTTGACCCTCTACCTCACAGTCAGCAGACACATTCCAGCCAATCAGCAGCATACCCTCCCTCCCTGACCCTCCCACCTCTAGGGCAGCATCCATTTTAGATTCATTCTGAACTTGCATTCTTAGTGAGAGGAGGGACAGAGTTGCTGCTGCTGATTTTATAGGGAAAGCGCTAGCTTAGGCCAGTGTACTCCAGTCCTGAAAGACTCATCTGATCTCTGCTGTTAGAACAGCACCCCAAACAGCCCTTGTTAGGGCCAATCAATCAGTCTGCTTTTTTTTTTCTCTCTGTAATCTGTGCTGCGTGGTTTACAGAGAGAGACAGACAGAGAGAGAGAGAGAGAGAGACAGAGAGAGAGAGACAGAGAGAGAGACAGAGAGAGAGACAGAGAGAGAGAGACAGAGACAGAGAGAGAGAGACAGAGAGAGAGACAGAGAGAGAGATAGAGAGAGAGAGTGTAATTTTTTGGAGTTAGATAGAGCAGGCAGGCTAGTCAGTTAATGTTACAGTGTGTAGAGGATATATATACATCACCAGGAGTTGTACATATATTTATACACTGTATAGTTTAGTTTGATTAGAGGTGCAGGGTGCTGTGTAATATAAAGGGGTCCAGTGGTGCAGTGCTGTGTAATGTAAAGGGGTCCAGTGGTGCTGTGTAATGTAAAGGGGTCCAGTGGTGCAGTGCTGTGTAATGTAAAGGGGTCCAGAGGTGCTGTGTAATGAGTGAGTGAGTGAGTGAAAAACTTATATAGCGCAACACATGCGAACTGAATCGCCTCTGGGCGCTTGTTTGAGCACTTCTCCCTTGTGCTCAGAAGAGGTGGGTTTTGATCTTTCTCCTAAAGGCCAAATGGTTCTCCTCCAACCGAATGGAGGTTGGTAAAGTGTTCCAAAGTTGCGGGCCTTGGACAGCGAATCTTCTTTCTCCTTTGGACTTGTATCTGGTTTTGGGGATGTGGAGTAAATTTTGGTTGGAGGATCGCAGAACGCGATTGGGGTTGTAGGTTTTTATTTTTTCGCATAAGTATCGGGGGGCATTTCCCCAAATACATTTATGCGTTAGACAGAGTGCTTTGAAAGTGATTCTGTCTTTCACTGGCAGCCAGTGAAGGCTTCTCAGTGATGGGGAGATTGATTCCCATGTTTTTTTCCCAGTCACAAGTCACGCGGCCGTATTCTGAACGACCTGCAGGCTTGTGATTTGGTACTTTGGGAATCCGAGGTAAAGGGCATTTGCATAGTCCAGTCTGGAGTTAACAATTGTTCCCACCACGACTGCTATGTCTTCTTTAGGAATAAATGGAATAAGTCTGCGTAGTAGGCGTAGCAGATGGTGCGATCCGCTGACTACTGACCCTATTTGTGCGTCCAATGTCATGTGGGTGTCGAAGATGACTCCGAGACTTTTGACTTTGGTACTAGGGGCGATGATTTTTCCCAGAATGGGCGGAGGTATCCAGGTTGTTGCTAGTTGATTCTTCCGATTGGCGTGAAACAGGAGAAGCTCTGTTTTCGAACCGTTGAGTTTAAGATAACTCTGTGTCATCCAGTTCTCAATCAAAGAGAGACATGTCTCTAGATTGAGATGATGATCCTTTTTGTTGCAAATGCGAAAATACAATTGTGTGTCATCCGCATAAGAGTGGTAGAGCAGCTTCTGGCTGCTGATGATTTCAAAAAGAGGGCGGAGATAGATATTAAACAGCACTGGCGACAGCGGGGATCCTTGAGGGACTCCGCATGATACCGTGCGTTTTTTGGAGGTGAACGGTCCCAGTTTCACCACTTGTGATCGGTTTTCCAAAAAGGAGGAGAACCAGGATAAGTCACATTCCGTAACTTTGGCTACTTCAGCTAGCCGAGTCAGTAATAATTTGTGGTCTACCGTGTCAAAAGCTGCGCTAAGGTCCAACAGTACTAGAAGACAAGGTTCTCCTTCGTCTGCGGCCTCAAGAGCATCATCCCATATTTTGAGCAATGCCGTTTCCGTCCCGTACCCTGGACGGAAACCCGATTGATAAGGATCGAGCAAATTATGGGTGTCTAAATGCTGTTGCAGCTGTTGTACCACTGCTTTCTCCATTACCTTGGAGAAGACGTTCAGACCTGTTATGGGACGACGGTGTTCGGGGTCTTTGGGGTCGAGGGTGGGTTTCTTTAAGATGGGTTTGATTATACCTTGTTTCAGCAGGGTGGGCACTATGCCCTCCCTGAATGACTGGTTAATCAGTTGCTTGATAGGTGGTGCCAGAATATCGGCACATTCCTTCAGCAGTTTGGTGGGGATAATATCGTCAGGCGCTGTGCTATTTCGCAGGGTGCTGATGATATTTTTTGTGGCCTCGAGGGAAATGGGTTTTAGAGTGAACATTGTTGATTGGGCCTGATTCCTATGGGGATTGGGTGGGCGACTAAGGGGGGGATTGAGGGGGGTACTGTTTTGCTGAATGCTTTCACGGATCCTTTCAATTTTGTTAACGAAATGATCCGATAATTCATTGCAAAATTCTTGGGTGTCAGAATTGGGGGCTTCAAGACAAGCTGGGTTCATGGCCTGGCTGACCATCTTGAAGAGTTCCCGGGGACGGTTTAGGGCATTGGTGATGATCTTGGAGAAATGTTTTTTTTTGGCCTGGAAACTTTCTTTGTGGTATTTTTTTGTTATATCCTTGTAGATAGCGTGGTTTTCGTTTGTAGTGCTTCTTTTCCAAGCTGCTTCCGCTCTTCTGCGTTCTTGCTTAAGGAACGACAGCTGGTCATTAAACCAGCTGGCGTTGTATTTCCGGATGCAGGTTTTCCGTTTGGGCGCTACTACGTCAGCTGACTGTAGTAGAGCTGTGTTAATGGCATCCAGGGTTTCAGTAGCTGATTGATGCGAGTGGATTGTTTTTACTTTATTCCCTAATATTGTTTTGAAGAGTTCCGAATGGAGCTTCTTCTGAGATCTCGTCCAGTGTATTGTTCCTGGTTTTGGTGTTTTTATTAAAGGGGTATTTTTGGTAATCATGAATTTCATTACATGGTGGTCTGTCCATGGTACTGGCTCATTTTCCAGAAATATACAGGGGTCCAGTGGTGCAGTGCTGTGTAATGTAAAGGGGTCCAGTGGTGCAGTGCTGTGTAATGTAAAGGGGTCCAGTGGTGCAGTGCTGTGTAATGTAAAGGGGTCCAGTGGTGCAGTGCTGTGTAATGTAAAGGGGTCCAGAGGTGCTGTGTAATGTAAATGGGTCCAGTGGTGCAGTGCTGTGTAATGTAAAGGGGTCCAGTGGTGCAGTGCTGTGTATTGTAAAGGGGTCCAGTGGTGTAGTGCTGTGTAATGTAAAGGGGTCCAGAGGTGCTGTGTAATGTAAAGGAGTCCAGTGGTGCAGTGATGTGTAATGTAAAGGGGTCCAGTGGTACAGTGCTGTGTAATGTAAAGGGGTCCAGAGGTGCTGTGTAATATACAGGGGTCCAGTGGTGCAGTGCTGTGTAATGTAAAGGGGTCCAGTGGTGCAGTGCTGTGTAATGTAAAGGGGTCCAGTGGTGCAGTGCTGTGTAATGTAAAGGGGTCCAGAGGTGCTGTGTAATGTAAATAGGTCCAGTGGTGCAGTGATGTGTAATGTAAAGGGGTATGGTGGTGCAGTGCTGTGTATTGTAAAGGGTCCAATGGTGTAGTGCTGTGTAATGTAAAGGGGTCCAGAGGTGCTGTGTAATGTAAAGGGGTCCAGTGGTGCAGTGCTGTGTAATGTAAAGGGGTCCAGTGGTGCAGTGCTGTGTAATATAAAGGGGTCCAGTGGTGCAGGGTGCTATGTAAAGGGGCCCAGAGCTGTGGGGTGCTGTGTAATGTAAGGGACCCAGGCTCACAGGGTAAACTGTGCCCACCTGTCCAGTGCCACATCTCATCTATATTTTGTTGGCACAGTTGATAAGATATAAAAACAATATTCACTGCAATACATAATAGTAGTCATTTGTCTGCCAGGGTGTCTTTGCCTCACAGGGTAAACTGTGCCCACCTGTCCAGTGCCACATCTCATATCTGGTGGCACAGTAGCTTGCACGCATAGTACAACTAAACTAATCTAAAAAAAATTACAGGCAGAGGCAGGCCACCCCGCAGGGGCCATCGTGGTCATGGTGCTGTGATTCCCTTTGGCCCTAGAATAATGCCCAGTGTTCAGAGGCCACGTACCCTGAACTCGAAAAGTTCTGAGGACATAGTCAGAGTTTGGTCTTTCACTGTGAACCCTATTACAGACAGGGTTAGGGTTACAGATAGGGTTAGGGTTACAGACAGGGTTAGGGTTAGGGTTACAGACTGTAACCCTAACCTTAACCCTATCTGTAACCCTAACCCTGTCTGTATCCCTAACCCTAAGCCTGTCTGTAACCCCAACCCTAACCCTAACCCTAACCCTAACCCTTACACTACCTGATCGATACAACATCATACCTGATGTTTTAAAGCACGTTATGCCAAACAATTTATGAATCTTAGGTGATTTATGCCCTTTATGGATTAAAAACAGACTCTGCGACAACTATGTAATTTTCCATGGGAGTTTTGCCATGGATCCCACTCCGGCATGCCACAGTCCAGGTGTTAGTCCCCTTGAAACAACTTTTCCATCACTATTGTGGCCAGAAAGAGTCCCTGTGGGTTTTAAAATTCGCCTGCCCATTGAAGTCTATGGCGGTTCGCCCAGTTCGCGAACTTTTGCGGAAGTTCGCGTTCGCCGTCCGCGAACCGAAAATTTTAGGTTCGCAACATCACTAGTCCTTAAGTGGTTAATAGAAGATTTATAGAAGATTGTGTGTTCACTAACATAAAGATACACTATTACTTTAGGAATCATTTCACATGCACTTATTGAACTTTATTTGCACTGTTGCACTCTCTTTACATTATTGGACTAGATTGGATCATTGTTATTATACACGTTTGAGATTTCATTTATTTATTATTCAATGTATATGCAGGTAGTTGCGCTTATCATTATTTATTTATTTATTAATTACTTTGGTGCACTTGTTTACACTTTAGATTGAGCTGCAGTCGCCATTACACATATTTTAGTACACGTGGAGGCGCGAGAGTATTTGCCTTAACACGGTGTGTATAGTATGCCTGTAAAGCAGCGTATGTTTCCCGTGCTTAGAACTGTCCCTGCACAAAATGGCATTTCTGAAGGAAAAAAAGTCATTTAAAACCACTCGCGGCTATAATGGATTGTCGGCTCCCGGCAATACAGAGAAAAGTAATTGAAAGTCATCGATTTAAAAAAAATGTGTGGGGGTCCCCCCAAATTCAATTACCAGGCCCTTAAGGTCTGGTATGGATTTTAAGGGGTACTCCACCCCAAATAAAAAAAATGGCGTGGAGTTCCCCCCAAAAATCCATACCAGACCCTTTATCCGAGCACGCAACCTGGAATGCCGCAGGAAAAAAAGGGGGGACGAGAGAGCGCCCCCCTCCTGAACCATACCAGACCACATGCCCTCAACATGGGGAGGATGCTTTGGGCGTCTGTGACCCCTCAAAGCACCATGTCCCCATGTTGATGGGCACAAGGGCCTCATCCCCACAACCCTTGCCCGGTGGTTGTGGGGGTCTGCGGGCGGGGGGCTTATCAGAATATGGAAGACCCCTTTAACAAAGGGGACCACAAGATCCCGCCCCCCTATGTGAATTGGTAAGGGGTACATTGTACCCCGACCATTTCACAAAGAAAGTGTAAAAAAATAAAAAAAAAAAACACACAGACACAGTTGGAATAATTCCTTTATTAAAAAATAAATAAAATAAAAATGTAAAAAAGATTCCAGCGGTGGTAATCCACTCTCGATCTCCACTCCAGTGCTATCGGTATCCAGCGATGGATGATCTCCTCTCCAGGCTCCAGCGATGATGTCCAGCACAGCGAAGAACAGCATCCTGTCTCCACCGGAGACACCCCGGGAATGACGTTGCGGCAGCCTGACAGGTCTTTTGTAGTTGAGGATGGGGCCACCCGTCACGTGACCCTGCCCCCCTCTGATGCAACGGGAAACCTTTCCTCGGCATGTTCGCCCTGGGCGCTGGATGAAGGAAATGTAGAAGAAAGTGTAATCAGTACTAACAGCTTATCGTTAGATAATTTGTAATGTCATTGGAATGTGGATCTCCCCCGACACAGTCTGATCCCACTTGGTGTGTCAGGAGAAGGAAGAGAACTATATTTCTGGTATTTTACCACTTCCATACCGGGCCTATTTTGGCACTTCTCTCCTATATGCAAAAATCATATTTTTTTTGCTAGAAAATTACTCAGAACCCCCAAACACTATATATGTTTTTTTAGCAGACACCCTAGGGAATAAAATGCCGGTCATTGCAACTTTTTATCTTGCATGGTATTTGCGAAATCATTTTTCTAACGCCTTTTTTGGGGAAAAAACGGTTTCATGAATTAAAAAAAATAACAAAACAGTAAAGTTAGCCCAATTTGTTTGTATAATGTGAAAGATGAAGTTATGCCGAGTAAATAGATACCTAACATGTCAAGCTTTAAAATTGCGCACACTCATGGAATGGCGCCAAACGTCAGTACTTAAAAATCTCCATAGGCTTCACTTATTTCTTTTTTACAAGTTACAAATTTAGAGTAACAGAGGAGGTCTAGGGCTAGAATTGTTGCTGGTGCTCTAACGCACGCGGCGATACCTCACATGTGTGGTTTGAATGGCGTTTACATATGTGGGCGGGACTTGCGTGTGTGTTCGCTTCTGAGCGCGAGCTACCGGGGATAGGGGCTTTTAAAAATGTTTTTTTATTATTTATTTTTTTATTTTACTCAATTTATTTTATTTTTACACTTTAAAAAAAAAAAAAAAATGATCACTTTTATTCCTATTACAAGGAATGAAAACATCCCTTGTAATAGGAATGGTTTGTGACAGGTACTCTTTATGGAGAGATGCAGAGTCAATAAGACCCCATATCTCTCCTCCAGGCTGGAAAGCATTAGATCGTGAAAAAAAATTCACAGATCTAATGCTTTCAGCCACGATTGCGGCCGTGTTTACATTCCGGTACCTGGGCGTGAGGTCATAACATCGCACCCGGGCCTCCGATGATCATAGAGATGACTGGTGACCATCTACTCTATGCTTTCCATCCAACGCCGGCGGATCGTTTCTCCGGGTTGTCACTCTGCAGTGCATCAAGTGTTGTCACCATTACAACCAAAGTGACAGCAACCAACTGGGTATGTTTTGCAAAGTGAAATTTCACCTCATTCACTAAGCCCTGGGGAAAATTCCCTTGCGGTGTGCAATTTCCTTTGCAGTAGTAAAATAAAGTAGTAAAGTAGTACAGTGGAACCTCGGATTACGAGCATAATCCGTTCCAGGAGAATGCTCGTAATCCAAAGTACCCGTATATCAAAGCGAGTTTCCCCATTGAAGTCAATGGAAATCAAAATAATTTGTTCCACATTGACTTCAATGGCATGCAATACCGCATGCGGCCAGAGGGGGGGGCACTAGAGAGACTCGGAAACAGCCCGAAAGGCCAGAAGACAGATCGGCTGTCCTCGGCATACCTCAGAAAGGCTCAGGAACTGAGTATTTCCGTGTATTTCCGAACAGCTCTGCTTGACATTGGTGCCCCCACCTCAGGCCAAACGCGGTACTGCACACAGCTTTGTCTTGAATCCTGCTCGTTTCGCGAGACAACACTCGCAAACCGAGTTAGGATTTTTTTAAATACAGCGCTTGTATTGCGTTACTCGCAATCCGAGGTTCCACTATAAATAAAAAAAACTCCCAAGACAGACCTGATCAGATGGTCCATTTATCACTATGAATGTAAACAGACTTTTGTCTTCGTTCACCTGCCTACCTTTGATCCGATCCAGTCTGCTAAAAAAAAAAAATGGAAGGGAACCCGTCCTCCTTTATCTAGGTGGAACTGATCAAAGAGCAGTTGGATGCAAATGGTCAGCAGAGTTTGTTTACACCCAGCTTCCCATAGAGCAGAGTGTGCTCTGTCTGTGCCTGCTCTGCAAAAACTGAGCGGACATGGATCTGTAATCCACCTGCTCTGCTCTGTTTAGTATACAGATTCCCTGATGATCAAAACAGAGTCCACTCTATGTGAAAGGGGCCTTATGGCAGCGTACACACGATCAGGTTTTCCGTTGGAAAAACCTTGGATGGTTTTTCCGACAGAATTCCGCTCAAGCTTGGCTTGCATACACACTGTGATGGACTTTTACTAGTGTTAGGCCCCGTACACACGATAGAATCCATCCGCTGAAAAATCCCAGCAAATGGGTTTCAGCAGATAGATCCTATGGTGTGTACACTCCAGCGGATCTGTTTCCGCGGATATTTATCCCCTGGGATGGATTCCAGCAGATCGAATATTTGCTGACATGCCAAACAAATCCATCTGCTGGAATCCATCCCAACGGATGGATCCGCTGGTCTGTATAGACTCACCGGATCCATCCGTCCGAAGGGATCCCCCGCATGCGTCGTAATGATTCGACGCATGCGTGGATTTCCTTATATGACAGCGTCGCGCACGTCGCCGCGTCATAATCGCGGCGACGGCACGACACGTCATCGCCAGATTATTTCGTTGCGGATTTCAATGCGATGGTGTGTACACGCCATCGCATAGAAATCCGCGGAAATCCTCGAGAGGATTTATCCGTGGAAACGGTCCGCTGGACCGTATCCGCGGATAAATCCTCCCGTGTGTATGGGGCCTTAGAATCACTTAAATGTTGATTTTCTTATATTCTTATATATTGTTTTTATATTCCTTTATTTCTTGATCAATGTAATGTGTAATACATATGTATGTGAGTGTATTAGAAAATTATTTTCCTTAAGAGGCATTATAGAGTTAACCAACCCTTCAGGATGTGATTAAGTGAAAGCAGATGTGTCATCCACTCACTACATCCCCCTTCACCTTACTGCATTGAAAGTGGAGGATAAAGCTATTTTGAAACCAGCAAATGTTCTCCCATCACCCTTCTCTTCACCTCACCAAAGGAATTCTATGTAAGAATGGCAAAATGAGTCTGAATAAAAGACACAAGGGGACTTTATGCCACATGACAAGAAGGGTGTGTGCAGTTTCCCTGGAATGGAATTGTGAGGAGAAACCACCCTTATATGAACTGACCAATGAGAAGCTTCATGCCAAGGACAAGCCATACAGGGAGGGAGGAGGGTAGAGTGGGTATGCATGTTTTGTGATTCTGTGGTTTTAATAAAAAGCAGGCTCTAGTAACTTCCTGTTGGGACTGAAGCTGAACGAGGTGAGCATGTGAAATCATTTTGTCTGGATTGCATGCTCTCAGTAATTTGAATCAGGCCGCAGTAATGGGTTAGTCCTGAGATTGTCAGGATATCAATTAAATTAGTCCACATCAACACGGTCACCCAAAAGTTCTCTGAACTTTCGACCGTCAAGAATGTGGTGACGTACAACACTACGGCGATCCAAGAAAATTAAGTTCAATGCTTCCGAGCATGCGTTATATTGTTTCTGAGCATGTGTTGAATTGTTTCCGAGCATTCGCCAGATATTTGCGCGTCGGAATTTCTACAGAAGATCGGAATTTCCGATCAGAATTTTTTCCCGTCTGAAAAATTGAGGACCTGCTCTCAATCTTTCGCTGGCCCAAATTTCAACAGCAAAAGCTCACATCATTCTTTTGCTGGCGGAAAATCCGGTCTTGTGTACCCGGCATTAGATTCAAAACATGTTGAAAGTAAAATAATGGTTTTGAAAATGTATAAGCCTTCTTTAATTTTCTTCCAGGTCAGTCCCATCCAGACCCCACAATTATACTAAATATGTACTGTGTATTTTATTTATTTAGTAGATTGGGCATGGATCAAAATCAAGCAACTGATTGAGGCCTTATATTTAGAAATGATGACGGAAATACACTTCTTTGATGAATAATAATTAAACAGAATTATTTTTTCTGCATATTTGTTTTCATTCTGAGTTAACAATTATCACTTTGATGTTCGCAAAATCACACTTTGATGTTAGTAAAAAAAATGAAAAATATACTTTAAACACTTTTATTTAAAAAATGTAACTTTGATATTAATCACTTTTCACTTTGAACTTAAGACCCGGTAAGTAAATGTTTTACTTATACCCTAATATTTATTTAAATAGTAAAAAGTTTTCTGCAAGATTTTTTTTTTTTTTTAATTGCAAAGTCTTTGATCAAGTCCTAAAAACTAATTTGGTCTAACAAATCTCCTTCTTTTGCTTAGCAGAGACAAGGCATCCAGCCTGTCTTGTCACATAGTTGTTCCGTTGGGATTTTTAATGTGCCTGAGTTGAGATAATGAACACTCAGCTGTGAAATTTGTGACCATTAATGTTAAAAATGATATGCAATGCAATGTCTACTTTTGGAAATGCACAATCAATTTTTTTTTTTTTTATAAAATTCAGCATGACCAAATCATTTTTTTTTTTTACATTTTTGTTGTGCTTAACTTTCGAAACTCGGCAAAAATATTAGGGGGTAATCCACAAAGATCCGGCGTAACTTAATTTTTCCCATTTAAGTTACACTGCCTTAAAATTTCTACCTAAGTGCCCGATCCACAAAGCACTTACCTAGAAATTTTTGGCTGTGTAACTTGAATTCCGCCGGCGCAAGGCGTTCCTCTTTTCATGGGTGCGATTTCCATTTAAATTAGGCGCCTACTGCGCATGCTCGTGACGTCATTTTCCCGACGTGCATAGCGCGAAATTACGTTACGCCGAGCTTTGTGGATTGCGACGGGTCAATAAAGTTGCGTCGAAAAAAAAAAGATATGGCGCGGAAAAAAAAATTCCAAACAAAAAAAAAATTGCGTCGCTGGACAGAAGGGTCTGCTTTTACACAGTGTAAACAGTTTACACTTTGTAAAAGCAGCCCTAATTTTGCGTTTGCAAACTAAAACTTACGGAGAAAAAACGAAGCTGAAAAGCTTTGTGGATCTCCGTAAGTGCTAATTTGCATACCCGAGGCGGCATTTCGACATGAAATGCCCCCAGCGGCGGATGCGGTACTGCATCCTAAGATCCGGCAGTGTAAGTCCCTTACACATGCCGGATCTTCTGCTTAACTATGGAAAACTGATTCTGTGGATCAGTTCCATAGTTAGAAACAGGGATACGACGGCTTAACAGCAGTTACGCCGGCGTATCCCTTTTGAGGATCTGGCCCTTAGTACCCAAGCCCTCTCGGTAAGCATCAGTTAGCTTTTGAGAACACTGAGTAGAGGCTGGAAGATGGCAGTAGGGGAACACCATTGAAAACTATAAGGCCTCGTACACATGACCGAGGAACTCGACGTAAATTAAACATCGTTTTCCTCAACGAGTTCCTTCTTAGGCTTGTCGAGAATCTCGACAAGCTTTCTTTGCGTACACACTGTCAAGACCAAATCTTATCGTTCTCAAACGCGGTGACGTACAACACATACAACGGCAGGGGAAGTTCGATTCCACTGGCGCCACCCTTGGGGCTGCTTTTGCTAATCTCATGTTACTGCATGTTAAGCAAAAGTTTGGTAGACGATTTGCACTTTTCAGTCTGTTACAGCGTGACGAATGTGCTATCTCCATTACAAACGCTACTTTTACCGAAGGTGCGCTCCCGTCTCATACTTTATTCTGAGCATGCGCGGGTTTCTAAGCATACACACTAACGTGTTTCTCATCGAAAACCAGCCCGACAAGGAACACAATGAGGAAATTGAGACTCCCGTCGAGGAAAAAGAGAACTTGCTCTCTTTTTTTCTTGTCGAGTTCCTCGACAGTTTCCTCGATGAAAAACATACACACGACCGGTTTCCTCTGCAAAAAAGCTCTGCCACCAAGTTTCTTGATGGATTCTGTTGAGGAAAACAGTTGTGTGTACGAGGCCTGAGGCTGTAATGAGTCTGTACGGCTGGGAGAGTAAAGAATTGTAGAGCAAGAGATGTAGCTAAACAACACCAGCTATGGCGGTTGGATCTTGGTAAAAGTACATTTGAGCAGGGGGAGAGGAAGGGTTGGATTTGTTAGCTCAGGGCAAAGAGGCAAAAAGGATTGTTTATTTTTATTTTATTTCCATTTTATTTATTTCAAAGAAAAGAGAGCTTACGCTTTACCACATCAAATACAACCTATTATACATAACAGACTACTAATCGAATACACAAGTAAAAAAAATTTCTTCCGGGGACTAAGGTCCTCTACTCAAACAAAATATCAAACAAAACACACACCAAACAAAACAAAACAACACAAAAAAAGGCGGGAAGTAAAAAGAAAGAAATGTAAGAAGGGGTGGGAAAGGGACGGAGCCCCACACAAAGCCGCTTTCCATGGGGCCACATGTGCGTGATCGCTTCCGAGCCCTGCTGCTGCATCCATTGACACAGACAGCAGGACTTGGCCCAAACCCCCTGCTCCTGTGTCACAGAATTTGATTTACAGCCAATGGCTCCCACTGCTATAAGTCTGCCCAGAGAGGGAGACAGTGGCAGGAGCCTCGACTTTCTTGCACATTGTTGGATCAGATTGGGCTCAGGTAAGAAAAAGGGGAATACATTAAGGCTTATAACCCTAAGGCTTTAGAACCACTTTAAGCACAGGCTTATTTTGCTTACTGGTTGGTATTTGTTAGCATACTCAGTACTGTAGGCTATGGACTGTAGTACTGATCTGTGTATTCTGATGGCAGGGAAGTCTACCCACTATATGAAAACAGGAAAAGAACGAGGGTGCCTCTACCGTGTTTCGGCCATAGCCTATCTCAGAGCATACAGATTCCTGTATGTTCTGAGCAAGGCTCCAGCCGAAACATGTTAGCATTTTAGATGTCGCACTGCTGTTAGTGCTCAATAAAGATTTAGAAAGAAGCAATTGAGTTGACGGCATTTCTTGCTATTTTGATGTTTATGGGCCACAACAAGCCTGAGCACCGTTATTCAGCTCATCATTCTACAATAATGCATTAGAGCTTGAGTGAGTTTTTGTCTACATTACTCTGAGTGTAGAGTGTTGGAAACAGCTATTAGGTAATGAATAATTGCACTCACATTTAATGGAGAAAATGTCAGCTTGTCATCTGTGGAAGTCTTGACATCTCTAGGAGATATTGGCAGGCAAGCGGCTGGTGTTGTGCAGGGATCAGCCTCGAAGCTGCTGCTTGGTGATAGAGAAGAGCTGGAGAGTGGAGAAGCACAGCGGCAAAGTGTGCATCGGCGTCTGGATGTCCTATGCTTGCTTGGCCCTCTTCTGATATGCAGAGTTCAGCCAGTAAGCTGCTGGAAAGATGCAGACAGGAGCACTGTGGCCTGGGAAGCATAACTGTGTGCAACACCGTAGAGTGGCGGCTTCTCTGTGTCCTCAGCTGGCTTGGCAATCTCAGCTGGGATGAGGTGATGACATCACCTCCTAAGGGGGAGTGGTTACATGTTGTGGGGCACTGCCCCTTTGTCAATTCAGTGGCCTAGTGTGCATCGGTGCCTGGGTGTCCTATGCTTGCTTGTCTCTCTTCTGATATGCAGAGTTCAGCCAGGAAGCTGCTGGGCAGATGCAGACAGGAGTGCTGTGGCTGGGGAAGCTGAACTGTGTGCAACATGGTAGAACGGTGGCTTCTCTGTGTTCTCAGCTGGCTTGGCAATCTCATCTGGTATGAGGTGATGATGTCACCTCCTAAGGGGGAGTGGTTACGTGTTTCGGGGCTCTGCCCCTTTGTCAAATCATTAGGAAAGCTCTACCTGCTCTCAATGGCAGGATTCACAAAGCACTTAACAAGTTACGCCGACGTAAGTGCAAATGTGCGCCGTCGTATTTGTGCGCAAGACCCACAAACAGAGATGCGCCTAAAACCAGGCTACACCCGCCGACTTATCTCTAGAGTGGGCGCACATTTAGGCTGGGAGCATGGTGCAGTCCCATTGATTAGTCATTCAAACATGCAAATGAGGGAAATACGTTGATTTACGAACCTGCGCGCGGCCGACGCAGGCTACGAGAGGTGCGCGTAAGTTGTACGTCTGGCGTAAAGTTAAGCCCCATAAACGAGGTGTAACCCAGCAGCAGACATGTAAAGGTCTGCATCAGGGAACACAAGCCGGCGTATTTTACATTGGATGTGTGTCTGGATGGGCGTAGGTTATGTTCATGGCATACGCAGTGATCCGGCGTATCTTAGGCAGTTGTTCCAGCGTGGTTATGAGCATGCACACGGGGATGCGTTCACGTCACGACGCATGCACAGTTCATTAAACGTACTTGTCTGGCTCTCAAACCATCATTTGCATGGGGTCACGCCTCATTTGCATGGGTTTGCATGGGGCAAGCCCACTTCAACCTACGCCGGCCTGCGCCTTCGAAACCTACGCCACGCCGACGCAGTGTTGGGAGCACTGGCTTCCTGAATTCCATGCTTGCCTCTCTGCGCTGCGTCGGCGTAGCGTACATTGGTTTGCGCTACGGCTGGGAAATTGGGGGCCCGCTCTCTGTGAATCTGGGCCAATGACTCAGCAGGGAGGATTTACCCCATCTACATTGAATGTGAGTATTTTTGTTCAACCCACCAGTTAAACTAAAAAATAAATTAACTGTGTATAGACAGTTTTAATCTAGCCATTTACTTTTAAACATTTAACATGTCTGTCAGACACCCTTTCAAATAATAATAAGTTTACATTCAACTGACATAGTCAATTTAAAGTATTTTTTTCATTTAACTTCTACTGTTTTAGCCACTAGCAAACACAATTAAAATTCCTACTTATGAAAAAATATCCTTATAATCTGATAAAGGAGATATTTCTTTAGGAAATGAATCATTCGAAACTTGACTTTGTCTATTAAACCCGAAACCCATTCAGACAGAAAACAGCAGGGCGAACTAAATCTCGCTAACTTTATTTTTTTTTTTACATTCCGTCTAATCAAAACCATTAAATAGTCCTGACCTTGACAATCGCTGAATAGAAAACTCTTCTTTCTTTCTTGTCTGTACTTTCCCTTCGCAATGATTAATTTATGGGTGGCAGTAAATACCTGTAGCACAAATTCAATCTATTTTATTAGCGTTTCGTTGGTTCTTTACGGCCTATAGAAAAGTGGCTACTAATGTATTAATATTAAATTAGGAACTGGAAACAATCAAGCATACTACACAGTTATTACAGGCTGGGAAATAAATAGCAATTCACTTTTTTAGAGAGAACATAAATCTGTCAGGATAATATTTTGGTAAGAGGTGGAAGGTTTTCCCGTGTGTCGGCATCTGTAGATCCAACACAAAAGAAATATTCCCTTTAATGGATGAACAAGCAGCCCAAAACTGTTATGTAAATGTGACCTTCACGAAAGTTGGAGCTTCCATGAAGACATGTGCTCTGCGAAAGCATAATGGCTTCTTTTTTGCACACAAAGAAAAGTGGCTTCATGCTTTCAGCTCTCATGTTTAATCAGCAAAATAATCTTTTTATACTCTTTATGACATAAAAGCCAGATTGTAAAATGTCATTTCTTAGTGTAATGTGAAATTCGCAGCAGAAACAAAGTAGCTGAAAAATCCCTGAGGCTGTACAGGCATCTTTACCATTTCAAAGTTTCACACTGGATGTTTTAACTTTGAATGGAAAGCGAGGCAAAGGGCAGTGTGGCAATCAATGGAACTCAACATTGGTATTAAAGAGGAATTATGTTTTTTTAAAGGACAGCTGTCCTTTTAAATAGAACTGATTAGCTGGACGAGTGCACCATCAGGTCCTCTCTTCTTTCCCCGGCTATGAGGGCTTGAGGCGAAGTCTCAAAAAGAGGATTGAGGAAAGTGCAAAAATAGCACTGGACCTGTAAGGTTATCTTCTTCCGATTGCTATCTTAAAGTATTGATGTTGATGTAAATAATATGGTTTCTGGTCAGGCAGCTTCTACACCCCAGAGGATCTCCGTTGCCTTCTTGGCTTGTAGTGTAATTAGAGAAAAAATTTAATTGAAGAGCTGAACCACTGCTAAGAGGTCCAGATTCAACTTCGCTAAAAGTCAATAGGATCTTCACTGCCTCCTTGGCTTATAGTGTAATTAGACAAAAATGTAAATTGAAGAGCTGAACCACTGCTAAGAGGTCCAGATACAACTTCGCTAAAAGTCAATAGCATCTCCATTGAGGGCACCATGTATCACAATTGGTGGACATGCCAGAAAGTAAGGAAATTCTGGATACTGTAAGGGGTTATCTCGGTAGCAGGGTGTGTGACCCCCTGGATGGGTTCTCTACACACTGAATTTATACAGACAGGCAGTCGAAGATGGTTGAAAATAAAGATTTTGGTTTATTCTTCCATCTTGCTGGAAACAAGTGCAAGCATCCAAACAGCATAAACAAAATCAAACATAAAATAAACCCTGGCCACTTGGGGCGTCTATCTTCACCACACAGGAACCTATCTATGGAGTCTGGCACAGCCTAGTGCTGGGCAGACACTGCTGGTCATACAGCAGAAAAACAATAGTCTTTTGATTTTTATCACACAGAAAAATCAATCACCTCCTCACCTCCTCAGAAGACTTTCAGCTACTGCTCTCT
Source organism: Rana temporaria (assembly GCF_905171775.1). Lineage (NCBI taxonomy): Eukaryota > Metazoa > Chordata > Amphibia > Anura > Ranidae > Rana > Rana temporaria. The sequence continues at coordinate 406,320,076 of NC_053493.1, read as the reverse complement.
TTCACTCAGAACGCCTCAGGATGCAGCAAATCAGTGGTAATCCTCTGGATTACTTATAGAGGCCTTGATTGCCTCATTCTGAACAGATGAAGTTTTCCAACGCCCTTAGACCTTTTCTGACTACTTTTGCAGCCGACGCCTAATAACAATTGGTGTATTGTCTAAACAAGGCAGAAATGTATGTCCCGTCTGTGACAACACCCATGGATTTACCTGACTTCCTGTCACAATACGTACCTATAATTTGATATATTCCCTGACCCAGGAAAACCTCATTAAATCGCCACTGAATGCGTTGCTGGGGCGCCCAGTAGAAGGAACATCGAAGCAATTGAAAATAGTGATTGCTTTTAAATTTGTTGCAGCAAAAATATCCATTGCCAAGTCCTGGAAGTACCCTACAATTCCGTTTTACCTTTTAAAAAACCAAGCTATCTTGGATAATGGTAAATGAACGATTATCAGCCCTTAAAGATGATAAGATTGCTTGGTTTAATACAGTATGGGATCCCTGGATTAATTATCTTAAGACTGAATATACTCTAGAACAGACCTGGGCAAACTACGGCCCGCGGGCCGTATACGGCCCGGCAGACCTTTTAATCCGGCCCCCCGCCGCCGCCGCCGCCACGTTAATCACCGCAGCGGGGAACATTACAGACAGCGTTCGTTTGAACAGCTGTTTTCCCCGCCGCGCATAGACACTCCCCCTTGGACGGATCTGTCCAATCGCGAGCAAGGGGGAGTCGCATAGACACTCCCCCTTGCTCGCGATTGGACAGATCCGTCCAAGGGGGAGTGTCTATGCGCAGCGGGGAAAACAGCTGTTCAAACGAACGCTGTCTGTAATGTTCCCCGCTGCGGTGATAACAGTAGGCAGGGCAGCCACTTGTGCATGATTCTCGGCAGGAAACAAGGCGGCATCACGGGGAATGAAATTAGAGCTAGCTCCACTGACAGGGGCGATCGGGCGAGATATACAGTGCAGACAGCTCACGGCTCTCCTCTCCCTGTCACAGCGCCGCTGCAGAGTTCTCTGGTAAATAGAGCCGTGGCGCTGTGACAGGGAGAGGAGAGCCGTGAGCTGTCTGCACTGTATATCTCCCCCGATCGCCCCCCCCTCTCTGTCAGCGGGACGGCACCCCCTGAAATCTAACAGCGGATGGCCGGTGAGTGCCGTGGATGGGTGAGAGCTAGCAGGCCAGGCTGTGGGCAGCTGGGTGGGCTGGTGAGGGAGCGAGTGACATAGTGTGCGGGCGAGTGACAGCTAAAAGTGCGGGCGGCTCCGCTGACGGGTGTCAGGTGAGAGAACTTGTGGGCTGGGCAGCTTGGCTTGGTGAGTGTCTATGCCTGAGCGAGTGCTGGCCAATCAGCGAGCTGGTAAGCGGGAGGGAGCAGAGAGATTACATCATCTCTCACTGCCCGCCCAGCAGCCCCCCCCCTTCCTCTCTGTGTAGGCAGCGCGGGAATTTAGAGAGTTTAAATAATTTCTCTGCTGCCTGACATTGCTGACAACCCTGGTCCTGACTCTGGGACACAGCAAGGGACAATTGGAGCAGGCAAGTGACAATCCGGACCGCAACATGTGACAGGCGATGTGGCAAGTGACAATCCGGACCGCAACATGTGACAGGCGATGTGGCAAGTGACAATCCACAACATGTGACAGGCGACGTGGCAAGTGACAATCCACAACATGTGACAGGCGACGTGGCTAGTGACAATCCACAACATGTGACAGGCGACGTGGCTAGTGACAATCCACAACATGTGACAGGTGACGTGGCTAGTGACAATCCACAACATGTGACAGGCAACGTGGCAAGTGATAAACATGTGACAGGCGATGTGGCAAGTGACAATCCACAACATGTGACAGGTGACGTGGCTAGTGACAATCCACAACATGTGACAGGCAACGTGGCAAGTGATAAACATGTGACAGGCGATGTGGCAAGTGACAATCCACAATGTGTGACAGCAGGCAACGTAGCAAGTGACAATCCACAACATGTGACAGGCGACGTGGCTAGTGACAATCCACAACATGTGACAGGCAACGTTGCAAGTGATAAACATGTGACAGGCGATGTGGCAAGTGACAATCCACAACATGTGACAGGCAACGTTGCAAGTGATAAACATGTGACAGGCGATGTGGCAAGTGACAATCCACAACATGTGACAGGCAACGTTGCAAGTGATAAACATGTGACAGGCGACGTGGCTAGTGACAATCCACAACATGTGACAGCAGGCAACGTGGCAAGTGACAATCCACAACATGTGACAGCAGGCAACGTGGCAAGTGAAAATCCACAACATGTGACAGCAGGCAACGTGGCAAGTGACAATCCACAACATGTGACAGGCAACGTGGCAAGTGACAATCCACAACATGTGACAGGCAACGTGGCAAGTGACAATCCACAACATGTGACAGGCAACGTGGCAAGTGATAAGCATGTGGCAGGCGATGGTGGCAAGTGACACACTCGGGTCTCCAACTGTTTCTGCATTATGGTGAGTTGAACCATTTAATTTTGTATAACTATGTAATAATAGAAATAGGTCCAGTGATGCAGGGTGCTGTGTAATGTAAAGGGGTCCAGAGGTGCAGTTGTGGAGAGGGGTACACAGTAGGACAAAGAGATATTGAAGGATGCAGGGGGCACAGTGGGGTGTTTTTAAATTTTAACGTGGGGGGGTAGCTTTTAACCCCCGCTAGCGGTCGATGAAAGGGTAAAATGCGACTGTGTATCGCCGCTGCTGAAGCGCCCCCCCCCCTGAAAAAATTTCAGCGGACGCCCATGAGTCTGTGCCACCATAAATTGTCGCCACTGTGCCCATTAAACGCAGCCACTATGCCAATCACACGCAGCCACTGTTCCCATCAAACGCAGCCACTGTGCCAATCACACGCAGCCACTGTGCAATCAATTGTTGCCACTGTTCCCAAACGCAGCCACTGTGCCAATCACATGCAGCCACTGTGCCAATCACACGCAGCCACTGTGCCAATCACACGCAGCCACTGTGCCAATCACATGCAGCCACTGTGCCAATCACACGCAGCCACTGTGCCAATAACACGCAGCCACTGTGCCAATAACACGCAGCCACTGTGCCCATCAAACGCAGCCACTGTGCCATCAATTGTTGCCACTGTGCCCATCACACGCAGCCACTGTGCCATCACACGCAGCCACTGTGCCATCACACGCAGCCACTGTGCCATCACACGCAGCCACTGTGCCATCACATGCAGCCACTGTTTAATCAATTGTTATTGATTAAACAGTGGCTGCCTGTCCCCAGCGTCTGTCCCCCTCCTGTGTCATGTCCCCAGCGTCTGTCCCCCTCCTGTGTCATGTCCCCAGCGTCTGTCCCTCTCCTGTGTCATGTCCCCAGCGTCTGTCCCTCTCCTGTGTCATGTCCCCAGCCACTGTCCCTCTCCTGTGTCATGTCCCCAGCGTCTGTCCCTCTCCTGTGTCATGTCCCCAGCGTCTGTCCCCCTTCTGTGTCATGTCCCCAGCGTCTGTTCCCCGCCTGTGTCATGTCCCCAGCGTCTGTCCCTCTCCTGTGTCATGTCCCCAGCGTCTGTCCCCCTTCTGTGTCATGTCCCCAGCCTCTGTCCCCCTCCTGTGTCATGTCCCCAGCCTCTGTCCCCCTCCTGTGCCATGTCCCCAGCCTCTGTCCCCCTCCTGTGCCATGTCCCCAGCCTCTGTCCCCCTCCTGTGCCATGTCTATAACAAGTACTCGTACCAGTTGTCCAACAATGATATTTACTGCTTTTTATAAAGAAATACAATTGATTTTATGCAGTATTGAGTTTAGCCTTTTGGCCCGGCCCTCCAAAATATTTTTAGTTTCTCATGTGGCCCCATCGAAAAAATAATTGCCCACCCCTGCTCTAGAATGATCCCTGGAGTTCCCCCCCCCCTTTTCCCTCTTACTTTCTCTCTCTCTCTCTCTCCTTTACTTTTTTTAATCATCTCTCTTTCCCCTTCTGGTTTGAATTTATTATTATAAAATTGGTCCTTAAGACCACTTGATAGATTGATAAGTGGATTCTAAGTCTGGTTTGAACTTGATCCTGTCGACTTAATGATGCAACGAGGATCCTCAAATATACAACTCTTTTTTTCTTTTTGGCTATATGACCGAACCACCAAGAACTTGAATATGTTTGCTTCTTGCTTTATCTCTTTCTTCACAATGTCAAATATTATTTGTTGTAATTTTTTGTATCTATATAATCTCAATAAAAACAATGAATAAGAATCTCCATTGCCTCCTTTGCTTGTAGTGTATTTTGACAAAAATGTAAATTGAAGAGCTGAACCACTGCTAACAGGTTCAGATACGACTTCAATAAAAGTCAATAGGACTGTCACAATCTGGAATCAGGCTCGGAAGCCAAGAGTTATAGCAGTAGCGAGGCACCCACAGACCAGCTGGATAAATACAGAAATGGGTGACCTTGGCAGATGACATGAGCTCTCTTGAGGTGCGGAGTGTTAGTACTAATTGGTGTTCACCTAGAGCTCCTGATAGTGCAGATGGGTTTTGCTGTGTGTTAGTACCAGGTTGCAGTACTCAGGATCACCCCACTAGGAGGTGAGCAAGCCGGGGGACAATAGCAGATAAGCAGGTGGTAATAAGCAGAAGTAAACATTGTTGTGTGTGTTTTTTCTATTTAATAAATTAACAAATCAATCACAGTGTCCTACCTTTGGCCTTCTTGGGAGAACTTTTTTCCCCCTTTTTTTGTTAGTCAGTAAACAAGCCAAAGAGCAGTAACAAAGGGTTGCAGGTTGGGATTAAGCAGAAGCATAGTCTAGGAACAAGCCAAGAGTCGGTAACAAGTGGTGGAAAAGATACGGACAGCAGCAGTAGTGACAAGAGCGAGATATTGGCGAAAGAGATCACAATAATTTGGCAAACAGGAAGTGTGTAGGCATGACTTTAATAGGAAGTTCATTGGAGGAGCAAAGGGTTCAAAGTTCAAGGCAAACATGGTTCAAGGCAGGATCATTCAATAAATTGTCCAGGGAGCTGTTCAGCATACCAGGTGGCTTAGAAAGAAGAATTACTGCCAGATACAGCAGAGGTCTTGGGTTCAGATCCAGGCCCTGAGAGGGACAGTCTAAAGAGTATTGGCTGGCAGTGTCCAGTTCCCTTGCTGGAGAGTTTACCTCTATGCGAGATATGACCTCTTATGATCCTGAAGTCTTAGGCCGCGTACACACGGTCGATTTGGACCGATGAAACTGGACTTCAGGCCGTTTTCATCAGTTTGGACCGACCGTGTGTACGTGGCCTCAATATTTGATAGGAGTCCTTAGAGCTTGTGGTGGTGACTACCATTCCCATAGAGGAGTTTTCTATTTAAGGATTTGGGAGTGGACTGTTTTGGATCACCTTTTACTCTAAGGAAGTTCTTTGGACTTTTTTGGTCTCTCTACAGAAATTATTACTTTTTTTAACTTGTTTTACTTTGTATGTTATTATGTATCATGTTGGTTGGTTCACTTTTTTTTTCAATTTATATTTAAAAGACTAGCACAGCATATTTGGGGATTCACAATCTAAAGAGTATCTAGCGCATTTTGTGAGATCAAAAATGTCCCCTTTATCAGGGCTAGAAAAATACATAAGGATATCTCTATATCAATATGAATAAAATATCCCCTCCTCAAGATCATTATTAAAACCAAATACCCAATAGCCAATAGTATTCAAATGATAAAATTATTATAATAACCTTGACTTATTGACTTAATGGTTTTACCCAAGTGTAATTATATGTATTAATATCCAGATTCTCACATTTGTTTGACGTTCTTGTATATTAGTTATATATTCAATGTTACCTGACTTAGATTTTTTTTTACATCCATTACTATTGGTTATTGGGTATTTCGTTTTAACTATGACTCCAAAGAGGGGATTTTGTATTGATATGGATGGATATAATCTTAAGATTGCCCCCTTGACTTTTATTAGCATAAAGTCATATCTGGACCTTTTAGCAGTAGTGTCACGGTCAGGGGTCAGGCTCAGAGACCAGTAGCTTTAGCAGTAGATAGGCTCCCACAGACCAGCTAAATACGTGAATGAACAGGTCACCCTGGCAGATGAAACAGGCTCACCCAAGCTGCGAGATCTAAGTACTAACCAATGTTCACCAGAGCTCCTGATGGTGAAGATGGGTTTTGTAGCATGTTAGTACCAGGTTGTGGTCCTCTTGATTACCCCACCAAGAGGTGAGAAAGTCAGGGTCCAATAGCAGATAAGCATGTAGCGATAAGCAGAAGCGTAGTCAGTGAACAAACCAAAGGTCGGTAAAAAGTGGTTGCAGATTGGGTTAAAGCAGAAGAATAGTCAAGGAGCAAGCCAGAGGTCAGTAACAATTGGTAGCAAATATATGGATGGCAGTAGGAGTGACAGGGGCAAGCTATTGGCTGGCGAGAGCACAATAATCTGGAAAACAGGAAGTGCAGAGACATGGCTTAAATCAGAAAGTTCATGGAAGGAGCAAAGAGTTCCAGGGTTATGAAAAAACAGACATAAGGCAAGATTGTCTTTGCAATCAGGCAGGGAGCTAAATGAGAAAAGTTACTGCCAGTAACAGTAGAGGGTTCAGGTCCAGACACTGACAAGTTGTGTGATGCTTCAATTTCCATTTTTCTCAAAAAGATGATTGGCAGCTTTAGACAGCGTGGATCCTGCTAGGAGGTCATTCAAGCTGCAAAACGTATGGCAGCGGTAACCCAACTTCAGGACGACAGGCACTCGTGGAGTTGATTTTCTAAAACCAGAGAGTGCAATTACTTGTGCAGCTGTGCATGGTAGCCAGTCAGCTTCTAACTTCAGCCTGTTCAATAAGGCTTTAACAAAAGAAAACTGGAAGCCGATTGGTTTCTATGCAGAGCTGCACCAGATTTGCACTCTTCAGTTTTAGTAAGACAACCCCTGTTTGTCATCACAGCACCCTGTTGCTCCCAAGTAGGGATAAGCAAATCATTTCAGGTAGAGTTCAGCAAATCCTTTTTGAAATTTGGCAAACCTAGACTTAGTGGTAAATCTCACTAAAGTCAAGCAGGGGCGGAACTACCACCATAGCGACCCACGTGGGCGCCATGGGGCCCGCAGCCGAGTGGGGCCCGGTGAGGATGAGTGGTGGCGCGTCCATAAAGGGCGCAGGAGCGCCGCCCCCTCTCTCTTGCACCACTCTTATCACCATAGATAGATTCATGCATCATAGTAGTCGATGACGTCACCACGTTCTTGCCATTCAAAAGAACAGCGGTTCTTTTGAATGGCCCGTGTGTACACTCAGCGAGCAAGAAAGCTTGCCAGGAATCTCGTCAGGAAAAAAAATGTTTTTTTCCTGACGAGATTCCCGGCTGTGTGTACAGGGCTTAAAAGTAAAACTATTGTCAGTGGTGACTGTGAATGATATAGCTTGAGGTACTGTCAATACTATATAATACAAAGATCAGTTGACAATTCTATGCTTCTATCCTTGTGTCAACCTCTCTGTTCTAGCCTGAGTATGTTTCTATGCCCAAAGCCAGCCCCATAAAGACATGGTGTGATGAGTTTGGTGTGGAGGAACTTGAGCATGGAGCCCTGACCTCAACCCTACTGAACTCCGTTTGGAGGAATTGTTAGCCAAATCTTTTTATCTAATATAAGTATCTGACCTCACAAATTCTCTTGTGTCTAAAGGGGCATAGATTCCTATAAAAACACGATAAAATAATATACATATATGCACTGGATTTAACATTTTAAATGTTTCTTTATGCCACAAACTTAACACATGCTAAATGTAATCTCTGAATTACGCAGTTTCTTTGTCAGTCTCAACAATACATTTTAGAGATGAATAGAAGATCACATAAGCCATGTTCTACGACTTTACTAAAAGGACATCAAGAAATATTTCGTTTTACAGATATCCTACTTAAAATGATAAAAAATGTATTTCCTGAAGACTGAAAAGGTTTGCAGAGATCTTTAACCACTATGATGAGAAAAGAAAGAGTTTTGAATTTTAAAGATATTGTTGTTTTATTCACTTGATCTGGCAAAAAAAGCCTTGGATTTGATCTTTACAAGCTGTGCTCAGAATGCATTTTCTGGGAAATCTTAAAGAGAGGCTGAAGTAAAAAAAAAAAACACAGCCCCCCCCCCCACATCAAAGCACCCACCTCCCCCTGTTGAAGGGCATGTGGCCTGGTATCCCCCCCCCCCCATCCTGACCTGCCAGGCTGAATGCTCTGATAAGTTCTTGGTATGGACTGGGGGGGGGGGGGGGGGCACGCCGTTTTTTTTTTCTTTTTTTAAAGCCAGTGGCGTGTGAAACACACCCAAAATTTCAACCTGGTACCAAAAAAAGTGCACACACATAAAGAGTGACACAAAACATGCAACGGGTGTTACACGATCCTCCACTAGGAAGGACCACACCCTGATACCCCAGGGCGTTAGGCTCCAGACAGGGACTGAGCTACTCACTAGGTCCATCTGGACGAAATCAGATGTACCCCTTTTTCTAGAGCAGGGGTCTCAAAGTACCGGCCCGTGGGCCATTTGTGGCCCGTGGACCGCTTAAAAATGGCCCGCGGCGATCTACACGTCAATCGCCAACAGCTGGCGCCTGACGGGTAGATCGAGATTTAGATAGCATGCAGAGTAGCGCATGAAGCGTGTCTCTCATGTCACGGCATTGACGTCAGTCACGCTGCTCCCCGACGGCCCCTCCTCTCTTCTCATCCATCCCCATTTGCTTGTGACATCATCTGGGATGGACGAGAAGACAGGAGGGGTCGCGGGGTTGCAGCGTGACTGCAGTGACATGAGAGAACTTATTACAAACACTTCCTGCGCTACTCTGCATGCTGGCTGGTAAACTATGTGCCCTGATGTGCTATGTGCCCCATGCTCTGATGTGCCATGTGCCCCATGCCCTGATGTGCCATGTGCCATCTGGCCCATGCCCTGATATGCCCCGTGCCCTGATGTGTCATGTGCCCCATGCCCTGATGTGCCATGTGCCCCATGCCCTGATGTGCTATGTGCCCCATGCCCTGATGTGCTATGTGCCCCATACCCTGAAGTGCTATGTGCTCTATGTCCTGATGTGCCCTGTGCCCTGATGTGCTACGTGTCCCATGCCCTGATGTGCTATGTGCCTCATGCCCTGATGTGCTATGTGCCCTGATGTGCTATGTGCTCTGATTTGCAATGTTGCCTGATTTGCTATGTGCCCCATGCCCTGATGTGTTATGTGCCCTGTGTCCTGATGTGCTGAGTTTAATAATGCGTTTGCTGACACCAGTGCCGGGGGTTAATAATGCGTTTGCTGATACCAGTGCTGGGAGTTAATAATGCGTCTGCTGACATCAGTACTAGGGGTTAATAATGTGTTTGCTGACACCAGTGCTGGGGGTTAATAATGCGTTTGCTGACACCAGTGCTGGGTTTAGTAATGCGTTTGCTGACACCAGTGCCGGGGGTTAATAATGCGTCTGCTGCGTCTGCTGACAGCAGTGCTAGGGGTTAATAATGCGTTTGCTGACACCAATGCTGGGGGTTTATAATGCGTTTGCTGACACCAGTGCTGGGTTTAATAATGTGTTTGCTGACACCAGTGCCGGGGCTTAGTAATGCGTTTGCTGACACCAGTGCTGGGAGTTAATAATGCGTTTGCTGACACCAGTGCTGGGGGTTAATAATACGTTTGCTGACACCAGTGCTGGGTTTAGTAATGCATTTGCTGACACCAGTGCAGTAACTACAACTGTATATACTGTAGTTTATTGTTTTTGAAGTTTGAAAGTTTGCATGCGGCCCCCATGGGATATAAAACTTGTCATGTGGCCCCCAGGCAATTTGAGTTTGAGACCCCTGCTCTAGAGGGTCTGCCGAAACAGACCCACCAGAGTACTCGGTGGAGCTTCCCCTGAAGGGAGACCCCATGAGAGAGGGCGAACCAAGCCAGAAGGCCATGCCCACCCCTCCCAAGACATTTAGGGTAGGCCCGAGGACCCACACCCTATTAATCACACAGTGACAAAACGTGCAACACATCAAACAAAAAAATACATAAACGGTATGAACACGGGGAGTGAATAAAAAGAAAGTGGGGAGACGGAAGGTGGGAGAAGTGAAAAGTGACCATTGTGTATCACAATGACCGGCACTTCGGCCAGGAATCAAAAATTCCTCTGGTCCTAGCCAAAAGGCTCGGCCCTAGAGGCAGGTGCGAAAAAAGTGTGTAGTGAAGTGACCAAGGTGGCAAAACTCGAAGTGCCCCTCAACACTTGTATGAGCTATGGCACCCCTGGACTGCCACTCCAGGGGCACATTCACCACAGGCTTTTCTCTCCCCCACGCCGTTTTTTTTTTTATTATTATTTATTTAATCTATATTGCCAGAAGCCAGCAATACATTAAAGCCGTGAGCAAGTTTAAATTATTTTTTTTTCCTTCAGAAGTGTCATTATTGCTGCGGCATGTTCTATACATCGCACAGATGCACCACTTTACATTTAGACTAAAGCCCTGTACACACGATCGGATATCTGATGGAATCTCGATGGATTTTGGTTGAATATCCGATAAAGCTGACTTTCATCGTGCTGAGAAAAATGAAGTTCAATGCTTCCGAACTTGATTCTGAGCATGCATGGATTTTTGACCGATGGACTTCCACACAGACGATCATTTTTTTCTATTGTTTTTTTATTCATAGAAATGTTTTTAAAACATGTTCTATTTTTTTTCACAGATGGAAATACAAACCGATGGGGCCCACACACAATCGGTTTGACCGATGAAAACAGTCCATCGGTCTGTTTTCATCGGACAAACCGATTGTGTGTACAGGGGTAAAGGGGACCCCCAGGCAAGCAATTTAAATAAATATTTAATTTGTATTGTTCCACTTTAACTGCTTGCCGACCTGCCGCCGTCGTTTTACGGCGGCAGGTTGACTCCCCTGTGCGAGAGCCCGTAGCTCTACGTCGGCTCTCTCGCAGGCCACTAGGGGCATGCGCGCTCGCCCCCAACTCCCGTGCGTGTGCCCGGCGGGTGGGATCGCCGCCGGGCTCACGCGATTGCTCGTTACAGAGCGGGGACCGGAAGCTGTGTGTGTAAACACACAGCTCCCGGTCCTGTCGGAGGGGAAATGCTGATCCTCTGTCCATACAATGTATGAACAGAAGATCAGTGATTTCCCCTAGTGAGGCCACCCCCCCCTACAGTTAGAACACACCCAGGGAACATACTTAACCCCTTCCCCGCACCCTAGTGTTAACCCCTTCACTGCCAGTGGCATTTTTATAGTAATCCAATGCATTTTTATAGCACTGATCGCTATAAAAATGCCAATGGTCCCTAAAATGTGTCAAAAGTGTCCGAAGTGTCCGCCATACTGTCTCAGTACCGAAAAAAAAATCGCTGATCGCCGTCATTACTAGTAAAAAAATAAAAATATTAATAAAAATGCCATAAAAATACCCCCTATTTTGTAAACGCTAAGGCCTGGATTCACGTATAGCGGCTTATCTTTGAGCGGACGTATCGCATCTCATATGCGCTACACCGACGTAACATAGAGAGGCAAGACCAGTATTCACAAAGCATTTTCTCCCTAAGTTACGGCGGCGTTGAGTAAATGGGCCAGCGTAAGCCCGCCTAATTTAAAGTAGGAAGGTAGTGGGCGTGTTGTATTAAAATGAAGCGTGACCCCATGTAAATGAAGGGCCGAACGAACGGCGCATGCACGCGCATGCTCAGAATCACGTTGCATATACTCCCTAAGATACGACGGCACAATGCCTACAACGTGAACGTAACCTACGCCCAGCCTCAGTCACGTATGACTTACGTAAACAACGTAAAATACGACGGCTGTTCCGTCGTCCATACCCTAACATGACTTACCCCTGCTTTATGAGGAATAACTATACGCCGGACGTACTCCTTACGTAAAGGGCGTAGCTTACTGCTACGGGCGCAAGTAAGTTCGTGAATCGGCGTATCTAGGTAATTTACATATTCGACTCGTAAATCAATGGAAGCGCCCCTAGCGGCCAGCGTAAATATGCGCCCAATATACGACGGCGTAGAAGACTTACGTCGGTCGTATTAAGCCAAAATTCAGGCGTATCTGTATCTTGACGGCGCATCCGTGGACTTACGCGGCGTAACAATAGATATGTCGGCGTAAGTTGTTTCTAAATCCGGGCCTATAACTTTTGCGCAAACCAATCAATAAACGCTTGTTTGATTTTTACAAAAAAATTGTAGAAGAATACGTATCGGCCTAAACAAGGGGAAAACAAGGGAAAAAAAGTTTTCTTATATATTTTTTGTCGCTTTATTTTTGTTTATAGCACAAACTAAAAACCGCAGAGGTGATCAAATACCACCAAAAGAAAGCTCTATTTGTGAGAAAAAAAGGACATCAAGCAGTGCCAAATCGCAAAAAGTGATCTGGTCTTTGACCAGCAATATGGTCGGGGGGTTAAGTGGTTAAATATCATTAAAATCACTGCTCCTTTAAAAATAATCCTTTTAATAACTTATTTTTTGTATTAATACATGTCCTTTAGGACAGTACCCAGGTCCCCATACAATTTGTATGGTATTAACTTGCATATACTGTAAGCCTTTAAAATTAGCACTTTTGATTTTTCATGTTCGTGTCCCACTTTAATTGAGTTTGCATATTCACTAGAACTTTTTGGCTGTTCTAGGTGTTCTGGTGCGAACAGAACCGAGGGGTGTTCTGGCCATCCCTAGTCCTGTGCACAGAAACATAGGAACTGAGGTGCAGAAAATTGGCAGCTTTCTTTTGGTGATATTTGATCACCTCTGCGGTTTTTATTTCTTGCGTTATAAACAAAAGAAGAGTGACAAGTTTAAAAAGAAAACACAATTTATATATATTTTTTTATAGCTTTCTTTTAGTGGTATTTAATCACCACTGGATTTTTTGTTTTTTGTTAAACAAATAAAAAAAGACTAAAAAGTTTGAAAAAAAAATGTTTTTCTGTTATAAAAGTTTGTAAATAAGTAATTTTTCTCCTTCACTGAAGGGCAATGATGAGGAGACACTAACATGCAGCACTGGTGGCCACAGATAGGCGGCATTGATGGGCAATAATAGGCGGTACTGATGGGCACTGATAGGTGGCACTGATAGGTATCCTTTATGGGCACTGATAGGCGGCAACAACAGGCACTTATAGGCAGCATTGATGGGCAGCAATGATAGACAATGATGGGTACGTAAGGGGCGACACTGGGGGGCACTAATAGGTGGCACTGAAAGGCAGCACTGATGAGGCACTGACAGGCATTACTGATTGGCACTGATTGGCATTGTTGATGGGCACTGATTGGCATCACTGGTGGGCCTCACTAAAGGCGCTGCTCTGATAATCACTGCACTGATTATGATCCCCTCCGGTCAGGAGAGCCACTTATCGTCTCTCCGTTATTCCTGCCCTGTTAGTGTGAATAGAGGAATGCAGATAACTGGCACTTCCTAGTAATGCTGTGATTAGCTGTGATTGGAAACTCTGTACCGTACCGTGATCGTAGATGAGGCGTGTCGGAGCGACACACCGCACACACACTACTACCCCCGGGGGCACGCAGAGCGGCTTGTTTTTCTGGACGTCATATGATGTCCAGTCAAGACAATGGAATGCCTGGCCATCATTCTGCTAAAGGCCGGGCAGAAAGGTGTTAAAATAGTTCATAAAAAAGTGAAATCAGTGTTTTCTAAAATAAATAAAAATAGTAATTGTTCATACTGCGTGCCCGCAAGCTAACCCCCTTGAGAGAGAGCTTCCCAGAAGGAGGTAAGCTCCTGTGGGGTGGAGCCGAGACAGCCACCGAGGGACCCCAGAAGACGAGGATCGGGGCCACTCTGTGCAAAATGAACTGCACACTGGAGGTAAGTATGACATGTTTGTTTAAAAAAAAAAAGAAGCCTTACAACCCCTTTAATGCTACAGAATACAAAGACATTTTAGACAGCTGTGCTCTTCAGGTCTTATAGTAATAGCTTGTTGAAGGCCCTTTTCTGTTCACAGCCAGGGCTGTCTTTTCCATTGGGCACGCTGGGAAGTTGCCCAGGGGCCCCACTTGCCTGGGGGGCCCCCATCGGCTGCACAGCGACCCCAGTACAAAATGGTGAGCAGCGGGTCAGAACTGTAGAACTGTATCGTGTCTACAGTCTCTGAGGAAGAGTCTGAAGATGGGGGTCACGGGAGAAGTCAGACATGAGGAGACAGTAGGATAAAACCAGAGCAGCCAAGCTGGAGCCATCTGACTGAGCCGTGCATGTTGCACCTGAGAGAAGGTCAGTGATAGCGCCGCCAGGCCAGTCTAAGGGGCGGGTGGTTGCTGATGTAAGAGGGGAGTGAATACAAAAATATTAGTTACCCCCTTACCTTAGTGTATTTACTCTACAAGAGGTGGTCTCTGGTCACCAGAGTGCCCCACACATCAGAGATCCTGGTTTCCCCTTTACATCAGAGTCTGCAGGATTCCCCCTTACAGTGCAAGGACCCTGATGTAAGTGGGAACTCTGATGTAAAGAGAAAGCAGTGAACTCTGATATAAGGTGGTCTCTGGTCACCAGAGTCACCCTTCACATCAGAGTTCCCCCTTAAATCATGATCTGCAGTGTTCCCCTTTACATAAGAGTTCCCTTTCACTGTAAGGGGGGAATCCTGTAGACTCTGATGTAAGAGGAAACTCTGAGCAGGCTGGGTTATAGTAACCTGACCTTCATGTCAATGAAGACATTTGTAAAACTGTAATTTTAGGTACTTTTTTTGCAGTGCCAGTAAAGAAAATGTGGTTCTGCCAGTAAATTTCATGATTTTTGTCAGTAAATTCTCGTGCACGATTGTGTAGACAGGGCTCCAGTGCACTGTATTGCCCGGGGGCCTATAATGCTCTTAAGATGCCACTGTTCACAGCTTGACTGTGCCCCTGTATACAGACCAGCTCCATAAAGAGATGGCTTGATGAGTTTGAAATTGAGTGGCCTGGCTTGAGGGCAATACAGAGAACTTACATCCTCAAACACATTTGGCTGTTTTTTCTGTCACCTTAGATGCCTCCTAAATTCAGTCTAGTGACATTCTGATTAACCACTCTGGCGCTATTCCCGAGTCTGGCTCGGGGTGGAAATCCAGTACCATAAGCGGTATCCCCGAGCCTGACTCGGGATTGCATCGCAGTATCCAGGCGGAGATTACTTACCTTGTCCCCTGGATCCTGGGATGTCTCCCCGCTGTGTGAGTGAGCTGTCTCCGCACTCGATTCACACAGTGCCCGTGTGCCACCGAGCTCCGTTCCCTGAGACGTTACGACGCACGGGGGCGGAGATCGGCGCCAAATTCAAAAAAATAAAAACACAGTACACATACAGTACACTGTAATCTTACAGATTACAGTACTGTATGAAATAAATACCCCCCTTTTTTCTTAGTGATCTGCCCAGTGCCCTACATGTACTTTGATATAATAAAAATTGTTCTTTCTGCGTGGAAACTGTAGATTGTCCATAGCAACCAAAAAGTGTCTCTTTATGTCAAAAGTGGTTTTAGAGCAGCTAGAAAACAGCGACAATAAATTATAATCACTTGCAGAATTGTGCGATAGCGATTTGTGGGGAAATTCGTCTTCAAACCCTGAAAGTAATAATTTGTATGATTATTATTTGTTATAATTATTTATAGTTATTTATTATATTATAATTTATGATTTTGTGTTTCAAACTTTATCATACCCGAGATGTCTACTGGACTCTTGTTTGGACAGATTTAAGTTATTCCTAAGAATTCCTAATGCCGTGTTGTACGTCACCGCGCTTTGCTAGATCATTTTTTAAAAACGATGGTGTGTGGGCAACGTTGTTTTTAATGATGAAGTTGGAAAAACTTTGTTTTTTGGACATGCTGAAAAACAAAGTTTTTTTTCATGCCGAAAAACGATTGTGTGTACGCGGCATAAGAATTGCAGGCCTACCAGGGGAGGACTGACCATTCGGCACTCAGGCACTGCCCGAGGGCCCCATGCCACTAGGGGGCCCCATCAGGGTTGCCAGCCTCAGTAAAACCAGGGACAGTATGTAAAAATCTGTGTTTTTTTTTTTACATCTTTTCCTGAAATGTCCCTTACCGACATCCTTTTTGGTCTAAAAATCCCAAGATTATAGCTGCCCCACCTCTCCAGTACCTTTTCAATGTGTGTATGTGTATTCTGTGTATATGTATACTGTGTGTGGGGTAGATCCACAGAGCGAGTACGCCGGTGTATCTACTGATACTCCGGCGTACTTTCAAATTTCCGTGTCATATCTTTGGTTTAAATCCTCAAAACAAGATACGACGGCTTCTGGGTTAGATCCGACAGGTGTACGTCTTCGTACGCCTTCGAATCTAAGATGCAATTCTTCGGCGTCTGCTGGGTGGTGTTCACGTTGTTTTCCGCGTCGGGTATGCAAATTAGCTATTTCCAACGATCCACGAACCTACGAGCGGCCAGCGCATTTTTTTATGTCGTCTGTAGTTGGCTTTTTCCGGCGTATAGTTAAAGCAGCTATTTCGTCACGTATAGTTAGACTTGCCATGTTAAGTATGGCCGTCGTTCCCGCGTCGAAATTTGAATTTTTTATTTTTTTTGCGTAAGTAGTCCGTGAATCGGGATGGACGTAAGTCACGTCTAAGTTTAAAAAATTACGTCCTTGCGACGTCATTTCGCGCAATGCACGGTGGGAAATTTAGAAACGAAGCATGCGCAGTTCATTCGGCACGGGGACGCGCTTCATTTAAATGAATCACGCCCCCTAATCGCCGATTTGAATTCCGCCGCCAGAGATACACTACGCCGCCGTAACTTACGGCGCAAAATCTTTAAAGGGGTGGTTCCCCCGAAATTCATTTTTTTTTTTTAATCCTTTCTCCCGCTTACTACATGTACAATAATGTACTCACCCGTCCCAGGAATCTAGGCGCCAGCATTCTTAATTCATCAGAAAGTAAACTTTATAAAATTTCCATCTTAGCTCCTGGCATTCTGAAGCCCTATGCTGGAAAGAAATAGACACGCCCAGCCCCACTCAGACAGACCAGGAAGCGCCTGCTTCACAGACCATAAAGAAAGGTAAACAAACGTTTTAAAAAATTTTGTTTGGCGAACGGTTTTTAGGCTAACTATGCCCCTGTGTTTAAGGTTAAGTTGTTAGATAGGTGGAACATCCACTTTAAGGATTCAAAATTATGCCAGGTAAGGTACGGTGGCGTAGCGTATCTCTGATAAGCTGTGACAATCTATTTCTCTGTGGATCTGCCCCTGTGTGTGTATACTGTGTATGCATACTGTATGTGTGTATACTGTGTATGCATACTGTATGTGTGTGTGTGTATACTGTGTGGCCCCATAATCTATTGCAGGGGTCTCCAAACTTTTTAAACAAAGGGCCAGTTTATTGTCCTTTAGACTTTAGGAGGGCCGGATTGTGACCAGCAGGGGAATTTTTTTTGGCGTCAGTGAGAATAAATATGGCCTCGGGATTGGTGGTCAATTGGAGGGGTAGTGCCCCTATTAGTAGGAGGAATAGTATCCCATCATTGGTGTCAGTGGAAGAAACATTCCCCCCTTGTTGGTCTCAATGGGAGTAATAGTGCCTCATATTAGACATGTGCATTCGTTTTCGTTAGAATGCATTTTCGTCCGAAAATCTTGTTTTTTCGTTATCGTTTTAAAAAACGATAACGAAAGCGCAAGGTACGAAAACCGAAAAATCCGACATAAAAAATTTTTTATTTTCGTTTTCGTTGCGGTAAAAATTCGATATAGAGAGATTCGACATTATAGAGAAAAGATTTGACATCATAGAGAAAAGATTCGACATCATAGAGAAAACATTTGACATCATAGAGAAAACATTCGACACTATAGAAATAATAGATTTGACATTACAGAGAATAGATTTCAATTTATGAGAAAATAGATTCGACATTATAGAGAATAGATTCGACATTATTACTAGTCATATAACATTAGAATTCTTGTAGGCCGAATATTCGAACGGAAATGTACGATTCGGCGTAAAGTTTCGACGTTCCGTCGAATATTCTTTTGACCATTCGACAGAAACCAAGTATTATTGGATTTTCAGACTAAAGCTATTCCCCAACGAAAAACGAAATAAATCAAAACGATTTTCGGGAGTAATTAAATAAATTTATTTTCCAAACGAAAACGAAAAAGCGAAACAAAATATTCCAGTCTGCACATGTCTACCTCATATCAGTGAAAGGAATAGTGCCCCAAGGGCCAGATAGAAGCTAGCAAAGGGCCACAGTTTGGAGACCCCTGATCTATTGCCTGGGGGCCCCATAATCTCCTATTGCCCGGGGGGGCCCATAATCTCTTATTGCCCGGGGGCCCCATGAGTTGTCAGTCCGCCCCTGAGGCCTACAATATAAAACACCAAATTTCCATGCAAAATAATGGCACCAAAAATCTGAAAGAATCATACCGCCAGGGAGGTTAGTAACAAAAAATAAATGAGCTCAGGAAGAAATGCAAATAAAAAATCTACCAGACACAACAATCAAAACACACAAAAATAACCTATAAAAATAATAATAGGTAATAAAAATTAACCCCACCTTCTCTCCCAAAAAATACAAAATTCAGGATTTTAGCCTATTCTATAATATTTGATATATGTATATCATCTATAATCTTTAATAATAATGTTTTTGTTCAATTATCTAAAACAGCTCTCCTGAAACGAAAATAATATTAGTCAATACTATAGATGAGTGTTCTTAACATTTTAAATACTGTTTTGCTAATTTTCAAGCATTAATCTGGAAGAGATGATGGTCTCCCCTCCGAGGCACTTTATAAAACATTTTGTTAAGCCAAAAAAAAATCAAGACAGAATTGTTGGCAAGCAATCTCTCTCTCTCTCTCTCTCTCTCTCTCTCTCTTTTTTGATGGAATGCTTGAATGGAGAATTATGCAACAGATGCTTAGATCACCTCTAAAGAGCTCTGCCTTCTGTTACTGCCAGAAATGCCTTGGCACCAGCAGTGCAATATTGTGCTAAACACATTCTGATAGTTGCCATAGATATTGTTGTTGCTTTGACTGGGGAAAAAAATGCATTTAACCTAAATGTATGTTTCAGCAAAACTTGCAAAAAATGTGTGTTCCTTGTTTGGTGGAGGACGTATGGTTGTATGATCAAAGCTTTGGAGTTCCATTGTTGAGTTGAGTTTACCTTATAACCAAAATCAATTAGAC
This sequence comes from Rana temporaria, assembly GCF_905171775.1. Classification (NCBI taxonomy): domain Eukaryota; kingdom Metazoa; phylum Chordata; class Amphibia; order Anura; family Ranidae; genus Rana; species Rana temporaria. Next base: position 406,300,711 of record NC_053493.1, on the reverse strand, counting down.
AACTAAACATAATAATGTAAATAATATTAACCCCTTGTCTACTGAGGTATGTTTATAAACCTCCTAGTAGACAATGGATTAACCCTTTCATGACTACGCCTATTTCTGACATTTGGGGGTAGATTCACGTAGGGGCGCGCAATGATACGGCGGCGCAGCGTATCGTATTTACGCTACGCCGCCATAACTTACAGGAGCAAGTGCTGTATTCACAAAGCACTTGCTCCGTAAGTCGCGGCGGCGTAGCGTAAATGGGGCCGGCGTAAGCGTGCATAATTCACATGTGGAAGGGGGGGCGTGTTTTATGTAAATGTATGATGACCTGATGTCCGTGTACATATCCCAGTGTGCATTGCTTCCAAGTACGGCGCAACGACGTATTGGTTTCGACGTGAACGTAAATTACGTCCAGCCCTATTCGCAAACGACTTACGCAAACGACGTAAAAAATTCAAATTTTGAAGCAGGAACGATGTCCATACTTAACATTGGCTGAGCCTCCTAATAGCAGGAACAACCTTACGCCGAAAAAGCCTATCGTAAACGATGTAAATACATTGCGTTTGGCGTACGTACGTTTGTGAATCGGCGTATCTAGGTAATTAGCATATTCTAAGCCGACAACAACGGAAGCGCCCCTGGCGGCCAGCGTCAGAATGCACCCTAAGATACGACGGCGTAAGAGACTTATGCCAGACGGTTCTAAGTCATGAAAGGATTATATTGTATTTGTATTAAAATACATTTTAGTGTCTTTTTTTTTTTCCTTTGAAATATGCATTTGATAAACAGTTATGCAAATATTGTGCAACATAAACAATGCAAGTACCACCATTGTATTCTACAGGGCCTCTGCTTTAAGAATATATATATAATTGCTTGAGGGTTTAGGGTCATTAGCCACTTGCCGACCGACTCATGCCGATATAAGTCGGCAAACGACGTATGGGTAAGGGTCATCCCCTTTAAGAGCTGCTGGAGTAGGTCACGGGCACAAGAGCCAGAACGGGGATTTGTGTGTGTAAACACACAAATCCCGGTTCTGTCAAGGGAGAGGAGACAAATTGTTTGGGCCAGATTCACGTACAATTGCGCCAGGGACACGTAAGCCATTTAAGTTACACCGCCGTAAGTTTTCAGGTTTAGTGCTCGATCCACAAAGCACTTACCAGGAAACTTGCGGCGGTGTATCGTAAATGCTTCCGGCGCAAGGCGGGCCAAATAGAATGGGGCGAGTACCATTTAAATTAGGCGCGCTCCCGCGCCGGACGTACTGCGCATGCTCCCGTCCCGTGCTTTGCGCGAAATTACGACGCGCCAACGTTTTGTGAATCGCGACGTCAAAAAAGATTTACGCCGGGAAAAATAAAAGATTTGAAAAAAATTCAAAAGCGACGCGGGAAAGACAGGCATACTTTAACATGGTGGAGTACTTTTACACCATATTAAAGGTGCCCTATCTTTGCGACGGAAATCTAACACTCGCGACGACGTAACGACGGGAAAAATCTTTGTGGATCTCCGTAACTCCTAATTTGCATACCCGACGCTGGTTTACGACGCAAACTCCCCCCAGCGGCGGCCACAGTACTGCATCCTAAGATCCGACAGTGTAAGTCCATTACACCTGTCGGATCTTCTGCCTATCTATGCGTAACTGATTCTATGAATCAGTCGCATAGTTAGAAACAGAGATACGACGGCGTATCAGGAGATACGCCGTCATATCTCTTTTGTGAATATGGCCCTTTGTTCCTAGTAAGTAGGAACAGTGATATGTCTCCTCCCCCAGTAAGTCCAATCATCCCACAGTAAGAAACACTCGAGAGGATTTTTAACGGCACTTTACCATAGGATTTGCAGCGCATTTCAGCCGCTAGCAGGGCGCTTTTAACCCCCTCTAGTGGCCTGAGATAGGATTAAAACCACCCGCAATGCGCCGCTACAGCAGGGTTTTGCCAGCGGTATGGCAGCCCTGCCCATTGATTTCAATGGTTAGGGGCACATTAGGAGCGGTGAGTTCACCGCTCCTAATGCGCTCCAAAGAAACTGCTGGCAGGACTTTTTCTGACGCCCTGCCAGCGCACCGCTCTGAGGGCTTTCACACTAGAGTGAAGGGAGCAGCTGTTTTAGGGCGGATTTCATGCACTATTTTTAACACTATAGTGCCTGTTAAACGCCCTCAGTGTGAAAGGGGTCTTAAAACAGAAATGTTAAAACATGTTCAGATCTAGTGTACAATTGACAATGAGACCTCCCAGCACAATACAGACAGCATTATTATGATATTGATAATATATCAGGGAACTCGAAACTGTCCCATAATTGGTATCACTGGGAGGAATAGTGTCCCATCATTGGTATCAGTGGGAGGAATAGTGTCCCATCCTTGTTGTCAGTGGGAGGAATAGTGTCCCATCCTTGTTCTCAGTGGGAGGAATAGTGTCCCAGTAGTGGACGAACCAATAGGTCCTCTCAATAATTTTGTATGTTTTATTAAATGTGTATTGTATACATATGTATTTATGTGAACTATTAAAAACTTTGTAAAATTGTATATGTGCCTTTAAAGTCCACTGTGTTCAGTGTTCCGCCTATCACGATCGCCCTCTCACTCTCTCGTCTATCACGAACGAGAGGGCGATCATGATAGGCAGAACACTGAACACAGTGTTTGCTGGGAAACCCAGTGTTCCGCCTGTGTTCAGTGTTCCGCCTATCACGATCGCCCTCTCGTTCGTGATAGACGGGAGGACGAGAGGGAGATCGTGATAGGCGGAACATTGAACACAGTGTTTGCTGGGAAACCGAGTGTTCCGCCTATCACGGAACAGCACAAGGAGGAGCGCGATTTTTTAAAACTGCATGGCCGCCGTCTGAATATGTCACGGACTCGGGTACACAGAGCGGATTCTGCAATGGGCACGGTGAGGTCAGGCGTCAATGGACTCTGGCACGCTGACTCGAGTATAAGCTGAGGGGGTCATTTTCAGCCCAAAAAAAAGGGCTGAAAAACGTGGCTTTTACTCGAGTATATAAGGTAAGAATACAAAAAAATTATAATAATAATATTGTGCAGCAGGGGAGCACCAGGGAGGCAGGGGGAGCACTGGGGAAAGAAGGGAGGAGTCTTTAAATTTGCCCTAAATGGACTGTACCAAACAAGCACAGTTTTGATTAAAAAAAAAAATCAAAGTCACCCGTAAGAATTTCAGATATCTGTTTAGGGTAGGATGATACATACGTTGATAACAATAAAAGGCAGTTGATTCAATAGTATAAGAGATCGTACTGTCTTAGTACCAGGGCTCGAGTCCTGCAGGAACGCATGGGAACGGCGTCCAGGAACGCCGTTCCCTTTGCAGGACTAGAGCAGCCTCGAGCAGCCGAGCCGAACCTTCACCAGGCGGCGATGCCCAGCATCGCCGCATAGTGAAGTACTCGACTCGAGTCATTGTCAGGGGCAGGCGAACTGAGCTGAGCAGACTCGGAGCTCCTCCTCCAGGCTCCGACCTCGCCTGCCACCTGTCCTTCAGGACGCGGCCAGTTTTGTGTGACATCACGCGGAAGAGGAGTCACACAGCAACGCTAGGGTGAGCCCACGTCTCCTCTCCTCACACCATCACACGCACTCTGCCCTGACACTGTGTGTGCAGTGAGCTGTAAAAAAAGCCCTTTTTGTACCCTGCTATAATATATATTTATATATATATATAGATTGACCAGCCAGCCAGCACCCTGAGGCCAGCCAGCCAGCACCCTGAGACCAGCCAGGCCAGCACTGAGACCAGCCAGGCCAGCACCCTGAGACCAGCCAGGTCAGCACCCTCAGACCAGCCAGGCCAGCACTAAGATCAGCCAGGCCAGCACTTTGAGACCAGCCAGGCCAGTACCGAGTACCCAGAGGCCAGCCAGCCAGGCCAGCACCCTGAGACCAGCCAGGCCAGCACCCTGTGTCAGGGAAGGTTCCCCCTGCTGGTGTTAATGCCTGGTATTTGGCGTGCAGTACTGTGGCCCACCACCAGGTGTCTCCCGACAGTCTTGGACTGTCGGGGGAGTTCTTCCCTGGTGGTGCTATGTTATCCTTGGGCTGCAGTACTGGCGTCCACCAGCGGGGCGTTCTTGGCAGTATGGAGCATACAGCCCTTCCTGCGTTCAGGTGTGACCTGAATGCAATCAGCACGCCTCTATAAATACCCGGCGTGTGTAATCACTCCTCGCCCTGGTATCGTCATACCTCCTGGACCTGAGCCTGTTATCTGACCCTGCTATTTGGACTCTGTTTCTGTCCCCCATCCTGAGCTTATCCTGGACCCGTTCTTCCCTTTGCCTGTTTACATTGGTTCCTGTTCCCTCTTGGATTCCTGCCCCGCAGCCTGTCCATCCATCCGCTCCCTGATCCGCTGTGTTCCCATCCTCACCCATCTACTGACCTCCCATGTGTATGACCTCGGCTTGGCTCGTTTATGAATACGGTATTCCCCTTTATTTGTACATACTGTTTGTCGTTTTATTGTGCACTGGTGGTTCACACATTTGTAAATAAACACCTTTTATTTCACTACTCACCTTGTTTGGTTCCTCTGTGCGGTCACACAGTCTGATCTACCAGCATTCCTGACACCCTGAGACCAGCCAGGCCAGCACCAGGACCAGTCAGGCCAGCACCAGGACCAGCCAGGCCAGCACCAGTATTTTCTGTGAAATATATATGCATATGAGCGTATCATTTTTTTTTTTTTTTTGGTGGGGGAGTGGATCTTGGGTAGGAGTTTCCACACTTTTTTCCCCAGGACTTGACCCTGTTTAGTACATATGCAAAAAGAGATCCTACAGTCCTATTACATATGCAAGGATAGACATAACCTTTAAATGTCTTATTATATGTCATCATGTATTGTAAAACTGAGAGAAATCAATTTGTCGTGGTGAGTTTTCTGCACGCATATCCATCACCAGAGCACGGAACACTGTAATATTTTTGTTAAATTACCCAAATAACAGATGCCTGACTTTGGGTATACATGAGAAATTGAAGTGGTGAGAATAGCAAGCAGCAAGATGATTGATAGTTAACAATATCATTATTATTCCAGAGAAAATGTGTTTCTTTAGGTGAAGGAGTGACCCTTGCCGGTGACCTGTAAGAACAAATCAGAGCTGAGATTTGGCAGATAAATAAGACTGTGACAAACATCCCTCTACCTGCTATCAGATGGAGAAGACATGACTCACTAGTCAAACTCTGCAGCTGCATGATGAATGGACCTCTTCACAGTATACATTTTATAGAATGAACTGTCACCAAACCGAGAAACCAAAACAAAAAAGAAGAAAAACCCCAGAGATTTGAAAGGGAAGAAGATGGAACATTGGACAGGCGGGGGGAAGTCAGACAAATAGAGATGGAGCTCAGGAGAGAATGAGGTGATCCCTAAATGCTACCAAGTTCACTTTGTGTGTTGTTTCATCAACATACTACAAGACGAGCTGCCGCCAGCGTCTGACATGCTATCTGATCCAATTTAGAAAATCCGCAATACTCGTTACCTAGTGCTGGATGGATAATCTACAACGTCAAGACTCAAGGGCCGTCAGATGGAATTCACCAAGGCAAACATTTTGCAGGGTAACATTTCCATTATATGCACCAGACACATTTTCTTTATTTTTGCAGGAAGACTGCTTGGATTTTTTAAACAATTCACTAAAGAATGTGCTAAAGTGGACCTTGTAAATTTAGGCAAGAACCACTCAATCAATGACACCCCTTCTCCTATTTCCCTAAACACTACATGAAACTGTGTAGGGAAAGATAGTCAGACAATATACTCACATTTTCCTGACTTCCCTAGCCGGGGAGGGGGGGGGGGGGTTAGATCATCATTATCATCCTGCCAACCAGATCCCACCCACACAATGTTGATTAGCCTGAATCTTGTAAGAATATGCTGCAGCAAAGTGCATGATTAGGTTCCTGCAAGATCAGTCAAGGGTGGGGGGAGCGACATAGTATCCTGCCAACAAGATCCCAGAGAATAATGGGTAGCCTGAATCTTGGAAGAAGGTGCTGCAGCAAAGTGCAGAATTATGTTCTTGCAAGATCAGTTGGGGGTGGGGGGGGGAGACATGGTCATCCTGCCAACAAGGTTAGTTTGGAGAGCAACATAATCATCCTGCTAACAAGATTCCAGAAAATGTTGAGTAGGCTGAATCTTGTAAGAAGATGCTGCAAAGTGCAGGATTAGGTTCCTACAAGATCAGTTGGGGTGGGGGGGAGCGACATGGTCATCCTGCCAACAAGATCCCAGAGAATATTGGGTAGCCTGAATCTTGGAAGAAGGTGCTGCAGCAAAGTGCAGAATTATGTTCCTGCAAGATCAGTTGGGGTGGGGGGGGGGGGACATGGTCATCCTGCCAACAAGATCCCAAAGAATGATGAGTAGCCTGAACCTTAGAAGAAGATGCTGCAGCAAAGTGCAGGATTAAGTTCCTGAAAGATCAGTCAGGGTGGGGGGGAGTGACATGGTCACCCTGCCAACAAGATCCCAGAGAAGGAGGAGTAGCCTGAATCTTGGAAGAAGATGCTGCAGCAAAGTGTAGGATTCGGTTCCCGCAAGGTTAGTTTGGAGAGCAACATAATCATCCTGCTAACAAGATTCCAGAAAATGTTGAGTAGGCTGAATCTTGTAAGAAGATGCTGCAAAGTGCAGGATTAGGTTCCTACAAGATCAGTTGGGGGTGGGGGGGGGTGACATGGTCATCCTGCCAACAAGATCCCAGAGAATGATGAGTAGCCTGAATCGTGTAAGAAGATGCTACAGCAAAGTGCAGGATTAGGTTCCAGCAAGATCAGTCGGGGGTGGGGGGAGGGCAACATGGTATCCTGCCAACAAGACCCCAGAGAATGATGAGTAGCCTGAATCTTGGAAGAAGATGCTGCAGCAAAGTGCAGGATTAAGTTCCTGCAAGATCAGTCAGGGTGGGGGGAGTGACATGGTCACCCTGCCAACAAGATCCCAGAGAAGGAGGAGTAGCCTGAATCTTGGAAGAAGATGCTGCAGCAAAGTGCAGAATTCGGTTCCTGCAAGGTTAGTTTGGAGAGTAACATAATCATCCTGCTAACAACATTCCAGAAAATGTTGAGTAGCCTGAATCATCAGGGCTGTCTTAAAGAGAGGGCACACCTGGACCCTGCCCAGGGGCCCCAGCTGCATGGGGGAGCTCCTGCACTTTCCCCAAAGCAGCTGTTCCTTGACCCCACGCTGCCCCGAAATTGGGGGCCCCATGATGGCACTGAGAGTGATAGATACACAGGGGAGGCAGTCTGCCTCCTACCTACTTGATGTCTGGACAATGAAAAAGTAAACAAAGCCGCGCTAAAAACAAAGTGAAACACATATATGAGTGAATATATGAAAAAGGAAAAAACAATAGTCCATAATTGAAGAATAGGTGTATAATTAGCACCATATAGAAAAATCTAGTCCATGAACCACAAAGGAGTGATACTGAGTGGTCCTTCTCAACACCAAGACGGACTTGTGCACCTCCACCACATAAATTGCAGGCTTACCGGAAGGCAAGCTATATGAACTTGCAGCTATAATCCCAGCCAGGGCCTTTATCCGGGAGGTTCAGGAGCAGCGTCTCAGGGTATATGGAAAATTTAAGCAAACCACAACAAACGCCAAGGATGGTCAATCACTCGAGGTCACAGATGTAAGCCTTGCACTTGCACAAAGTATAAACATCAAAGATAAAAAAAGAGAGCTGGCGGGCTAGCGAGTACCGGTCCACTGCAGAGATACAATGCGATGATGTCAGCTAATCACCCTGCCAACAAGATCCCAGAGAAGGAGGAGTAGCCTGAATCATGAAAGAAGATGCTGCAGCAAAGTACGGGATTATGTTCCTGCAAGATTCGTTTGTAAGTATAAATGTGCGCCGTCGTATCTGTGCGCCTGACCCACAAACAGAGATGCGCCTAAAAGAGGCTTCAGCCTGCCGACGTAACTTACTTATGCCGGCGTAGGGTGGTCGCACATTTACGCTGGGCGCATATTTACGCTCCCATTGATCAGCCATTAAAATATGCAAATGAGGGAAATACATCGATTCACAAACATATGTGTGCCCGACGCAGTGCGCGTAAAGTCATACGTCCGACGTAAAGTTATGCCCCATAAAGGAGGTGTAACCCAGCAGCATCCATGCAAATGGCTGCACCAGGGAACCCAAGCCGGCTAAATTTACACTGGACGTGGGTCTGGCTGGGCGTAGGTTACGCTAACGGCGTACACAGTGATCCGGCGTAGCATAGGGATTTGTTCCAACGTGGTTGTGAGCATGCGCACAGGGATGTGTCCACGTCCGGGCGCATGAGCAGTTCATTATATGTATCTGTCTGGCGCTCGGGCCATCATTTGCATGGGGTCACGGCTCATTTGCATGGCTCAAGCCCATTTCCACCTACGGCGACTTACGCCTTACAAACCCAGCCCAGTTTTGGGAGCACTGGCTTTGTTAATTCCGTGCGTTGGCGTAGCATATATTGTTTGCGCTACGGCGGCGTAATGTGCGCCCGCTCTCTGTGAATCCGGGCCTATATCTCTTTGCCATTTACTCACTGCATATGGTGTGGAAGAATCACTGATATACATGAGATCCTTAAGCCCAGTAGCTGTGGGAGACTGATAAAGGGGAGACATCTCTGGAGCACATATTAACCACTTAAGGACCGAGCCTCTTTTTCAGATGTGTTGTTTACAATTTAAAAACATTTTTTTTTGTTGCTTGAAAATTACTTAGAACCCCCAAACATTCTAAAAAAAATTCTAACACCCTAGAGAATACAATAGCGGACATTGCAATACTTTTTGTCACACCGTATATGCGCAGCGGTCTTACAAACGCATTTTTTGTGAAAAAATACACTTTTTTAATAAAAAAATAAGACAACAGTAAAGTTACAGTAGCCCATTTTTTTTATATTGTGAAAGATAATTGTTACGCCAAGTAAATTGATACCCAACATGTCACGCTTCAAAATTGCGCCCGCTCGTGGAATGGCGACATACCTTTACCCTTAAAAATCTCCATAGGTGACGTTTAAAAAACTCTACTGGTTGCATGTTTTGAGTTACAGAGGAGGTCTAGGGCTAGAATTATTGCTCTCGCTCTAACGATCGTGGCAATGCCTCACATGTGTGGTTTGAACACCTTTTTCATATGTGGGTGCTGCTCAAGTATGTGTTTGCGAGCTCGTCAAGACGGGGTGCTTAAAAAAAAAAAAGATTATTTATTTTACTTTATTTTATTTATATTTACACAGTTTTTTTTTTTTTTTTAAATGGGTCGCTGTTGTTATTCCTTTTACACTGAATGTAAACATCCCTTGTAATAGAAAAAAGCATGACAGGTCCTCTTAAATATGAGATCTGGGGTCAAAAAGACCTCAGATCTCATATTTACACTAAAATGCAATATAAAAACAAAAAAATGTGTCATTTGAAATAATGACAAAAAAAATATGGCCCTATATGAGCTATGGGTTGAAGTGACATTTTGACATCGCTTTCGCCCTGCTATGGTATGGAGACGGGTGGGGGCCATCTTCCCCATTCTCATATCCCTACTAAGCAGGAGAGAGGACCCGATCGCCTCCGCCACTACTGACTGCTCCGGTAAGCAGCGGAGGGCGCGTGGGAGAGTGGCAGGAGGAGGGCCCTACCAGAAAATATTTTTTGTGGGGGGGCAATTTATCAGAGAAATGGCTGGTGTTGGCGCCTCAATGATCACGGCACCATAGTTGTTATGGTGCCAGGATGATTGAAGTGCATTATTTATATTATTACATTGTAATATAAAATGAAATGGTTCAACTCACCATAATGTAGAATCAGTGGGAGCTCTGAGTGTGTCACTTGACATGTCACCCGCCACCAGATGCAGCTTGTCACTTGCCACACCGCCTGCCACATGTTGCAGATTGTCACTTGCCACAAGTTGCAGAATGTCACTTGCCTGCCACCAGATACAGATTGTCACTTGCCACGTCACCTGCCACATGTAGGTTGTCACTTGCCACGTCACCTGCCACATTTTGCGGATTGTCACTTGCCACGTCACCTGCCACATGTTGCGGATTGTCATTGACCACATGTTGCAGATTGTCACTTGCCACGTCACCTGCCACGTGTTGCGGATTTTCACTTGCCACAAGTTGCAGAAAGTCACTTGCCATGTCACCTGCCACATGTTGCGGATTGTTACTTACCACGTCACCTGCCACCAGATGTTGATTGTCACTTTCCACACGTTGTGGATTGTCACTTGCCAGGTCACCTGCAGATTGTCACTTTCACTTCACCTGCAACATGTTGCGGATTGTCACTTGCCACCTCACCTGCCACAAGTTGCGGATTGTCACTTGCCATGTCACCTGCCACATGTTGTGGATTGTCACTTGCCTAGTCACCTGCCACATGTTGCGGATTGTCACTTGCCACCTCACCTGCCACACCTTGCAGATTGTCATGTGCTAAGGTGGTGTTTTGCTTGTCAGAGTCAGGCAGCAGAGAGATGATGTAATCTGAAGTTACTGCAGGGATGCAAAGCTGGCGCGGGCGGTGAGAGATGATGTCATCTCTCTGCTCCCCCGGGCTTGTTGATTGGCCAGCTGACCGCCCACTCTCTGACTCTTACTCCCTACGGAGCCGCCTGCTCAGACTCTACGGCGCCCGCAAATTCTGCAACTAAGACTAATTTCTCGATGCCGCCTGCTCCGACACTCTGGCTCCCGCGAATTCCGCAAATAAAACTAATTTCTCGATGCCGCCTGCTCAGACTCTCTGGCTCCCACGAATTCCGCAAATGAAACTAATTTCTCAATGCCGCCTGCTCAGACTTTCTGGCTCCCGCGAATGCCGCAGCTAAAATGAATTTCTCGGGGGTGGTATTTGCCCTGTCTCCCCCCCCCCCCCCGCATCCGCCCCTGCACACAATGGGCCAGATTCTCGTAGTTTTGCGTATCTCTGCGGCGGCGTAACGTATCCGATTTACGTTACGCTGCCGCAACTTAGACGGGCAAGTGCTGTATTCTCAAAGCACTTGCTCCGTAAGTTGCGGTGGCGTAGCGTAAATCGGCTGGCGTAAGCCCGCCTAATTCAAATTTGGATCAGGGGGGCGTGTTTTATGTAAATGTATGTGACCCGACGTGATTGACGTTATTCACGAACGGCGCATGCGCCGTCCGTGGAAATCTCCCAGTGTGCATTGCTCCTAATACGCCGCAAGGACGTATTGGTTTTGACGTGGACGTAAATTACGTCCAGCCCCATTCACGGACAAGTTACGCAAACGACGCAAAATTTTGACGCGGGAACGATCGCCATACTTAACATTGGTACGCCGCACTTATGCCACCATATAGCAGGGGCAACTATACACCGGGTAAAGCCTAACGTAAACGGCATAACTTTACTGCGTCGGCCGGGCGTACCTTTTGGGAATTCGCGTATCTAGCTAATTTGCATACTCTACGCGGAATTCGACGGAAGCGCCACCTAGCGGCCAGCGTAAAAATGCAGTTACGATCCGACGGTGTAAGAGACTTATGCCTGTCGGATCTAACAGCTATCAATGCGTAACTGATTCTAAAAATCAGGAGCATAGATACGACGGTGCAACGCAGAGATACGACGGCGTATCTGGAGATACGCCGTCGTATCTCGGTTGTGAATCTGGGCCAATGGGATTAGCTGACGTAGGACATTTGTTGCCGGAAAGTTTGTCCATTCTTACAGCGAACATTTGTCCGATGAAAAAGCGAAAATCTTTGTCCGATGGAGCGTACACACGGTCGGATTGTCTGTAAAAACAGGTCAGTCAGAGGTTTGCTGTCAAAAAGTCTGATCGTGTGTACGGGTATTTGTTAATACAATGTCCATCTGAATGCCTAGTAATGTAGGCGGCTTTATTTGGGATCTAAGAGCCAGATTCACAGCGGAGATACGCCGTTGTATCTCTCAGAGTATCTATGCGACTGATTCATAGAATCAGTTACGCATAGTTAGCCCTAAGATCCGACAGGTGTAATTGTTTTACACTGTCGGATCTTAGGATGCAGTACCGCGGCCGCCGCTGGGGGGAGTTTGCGTCGTAAACCAGCGTCGGGTGTGCAAATTAGGAGTTACAGCGATCCACGACGGTTTTTCGCGTTCACTACGTCGCTGCTAGTCTAGTTTCCCGTCGCAAATTTAGTCGTCGTTTTGGGTGCCCTAACTTTACACAGCACACGTATGTGCTGTATCAAGTATGGCCGTCGTTCCCGCGTCGAAATTTAGAAATTCACGTCGTTTGCGTAAGACGTCCGGGAATATGGAAGTACGCTACGCACGTCGCCGTTCGAAAAAATTACGTCACTTCGTGCAAAGCACGGCGGGAATTTCGAAACGGAGCATGCGCAGTAGGTCCGGCGCGGGAGCGCGCCTAATTTAAATGGCACACGCCCATTTAAATTACGCGGGCTTACGCCGGAGGCCGCCAGCGTAGGTTTTCATTGCAAGTGCTTTGTGAATCAGGCACTTGCGATGAAAACTTGCGGCGGTGTAACGTATCTACGATACGTTACGCCGCCGCACTTCTACGTGAATCTGGCCCTAAGTTTCATCTGTTCTCTGGTTACCTAGGCAGCATTAGCAAGTTCATTTGGAGATGTCTTTCTTTCGGATTTTTACTCCCTTTTCCCAAAGTACCTCAACAAATGTCTATAATCAACACATACACATCTCCCACAGCTTGTCTTCCAAGAGCCGCCAGCTCTATATGATAAATGGACCTCATCATAGATTGTGTTTTATAGGATGAACTGTCACTATACAGAAACACAGAAATCAAGACCTTCTTTGAAAAGAAAATGTATCACCAGGTGGGGGGAGAGGAAGGAACCGAGATGGAGGTCAGGAGAAAATGAGGTTATCCCTAGATGCTCCCATTTCAATTTCTATGTTGTTTCATCAACATACATAATGGAATGCCATTCCATGTGACATCCCGTCTGATATAGCTGAGCATCTCATAGTAGCTGCTATGGATGTTTAATGTAGTACATTCAGGGGTCAGGGCATGTGGGTATTATTTTTCCGCAGAAAATGTTTATGGAGGCAAAGCTTTTAGTAATAAAGGAAATGTGGACCAGACACCTCTTGTGTATTTATTAAAAAGGAACTTTGGAGGATTCCAAGTCACCGCCCTAAGACACGTACGCAGATCCAAATTTCAATAACTATTTTTAAATGTACAATATATATAGAGCCAGATACCTGTGGATTATTTTGTGGACAATATTATATATATATATATATATATATATATATATATATATATATTGTGACAGGAAGTCAGGTAAATCTGTGGGTGTTGTCACAGACGGGAGATATATTTCTGCCTTGTTTAGACAATACACCAATTACTATCAGGTGTCAGCTGCAGAAGCAGCCAGAAAGATTTAAGAGCGTTGGAAAACTTCAGCTGTTCAGAATGAGGCAATTAAGACCTCTATAAGTAATCCAGAGGATTACTACTGATTGCTGCATCCTGAGGCTTTTTGAGGGAAGGAGAGCAGTGAACAGAAATACTTCTGAAGAGGTGAGGTGCTGTTGATTTTTCTGTGTGATAAAAATCAAAAAGACTATAGGGCAGATCCACAAAAGAATTACGCCGGCGTATCTATTGATACGCTGCGTAATTTCAAATTTTGCGCGTCGTATCTTTGTTTTGTATCTACAAAACAAGATATGACTGCATCTCGGATCGATCCGACAGGCGTACATCTTAGTACGCTGTCGGATCTTAGGTGCATTTTTTCGGCGGCCGCTAGGTGGCGTTTCCGTCGAATTCCGCGTTGAGTATGCAAATTAGCTTGTTACGGCGATCCACGAATGTACGTCTGGCCGGCGCATTTTTTTACGTCGTTTGCGTTCGGCTTTTTTCCGGCGTATAGTTACCCCTGCTATTATGAGGCATACTCAATGTTAAGTATGGCAGTCGTTCCCGCGTCGCGTTGTTCGCGAATAGGGATTTGCGTAGAATGACGTCACCGTCGTAAGCATTGGCTTGTTCCGGTTTAATTTCGAGCATGTGCACTGGGATACCCCCACGGACGGTGCATGCGCCATTAAAAAAAAACGTTGTTTACGTCAGGTCACGACGTATTTACATGAAACACGCCCCCATCACATCCATTTGAATTCCACGCCCTTACGTCGCCAAAGATACACTACGCCGCCGTAATTTACTTCCTTTTTTTGTGGATTCAAAAAAATAATAAATACGGCGGCGTAGTGTATCTTAGTTACGCTGCGCCCGGCGGAGATATGCGCCGAGGTACGTGAATCTGCCCCTATTTGTTTTTCTGCTGTATGACCAGCAGTGTCTGCCCAGCACTAGGCTGTGCCAGACTCCATAGATAGGTTCCTGTGTGGAAGGTAGACGCCCCAAGTGGCCAGGATTTATTTTATGTTTGATTTTGTTTATGCTGTTTGGATGCTTGCAATTGTTTCCAGCAAGATGGAAGAATAAACCAAAATCTTTGTTTTCAACTGTCTTCGGCTGTTTCTCTGTATCGTTCAGTGTGTAGTGAACCCATCCAGGGGGTCACCCCCCCGCTACCAAGCTAATCCCTTACAATATATATATATATAATATACTCGAGTATAAGCCAAGTTTTTCAGCACATTTTTTTGTGCTGAAAATGCCCCCCTCGGCTTATACTCTAGTCACCTATATATTGTATAAATGTCACTGGAAGGGAAGGGGTTAACACTAGGGGGCGATCAAGGGGTTAACTGTTTTCCCTCAGTTTGTTCTAACTGTAGGGGATGAAATACCACCAAAAGAAAGCTCTATTTGTGGGAAAAAAAGGACGCCAATTTTGTTTGGGAGCCACGTCGCACGACTGCGCAATTGTCAGTTAAAGCGACGCAGTGCCGAATCGCAAAAAGGGGCCAGGTCCTTTTCCTGCACAATGGTTCGGGTCTTAAGTGGTTAAAAAAACTTTGATGACTGTGCTCTGGCCCTTGTTTTTTTGCTTGTGGGCCCACATGTAAAGCCCACAAGCATTTAGTTCCGGGATACTGTGCTCCATTCTCGCGCATGCGCAGTAATGCGCCGTAGCTGCGCTGTAAAGTATACAGTTTGCCATTAACAATGGGCAGCAGCGTCAGAAGTGCCTGCCCCGTTGTTATGGCAACCTAGCCCTCGGCGCTGCCCACTGACTCCTGGGAAATGATGACACACATTTTCCAGGAGCAGTAGCAAGCGGAGGCGCCAAGGGAAGTGACGAAATGAGCCTTGGCGATGAAGGAGGGAGATTTTGAGGGACTACAAAGCAACAGCCATTTAAAGGTGAGTAAAAAAAAAGTCTCCAAATGTTTTTTTTTTTATTTCATGCATATCAATGACATTATTATTTGGGGTGGAACTCTACTTTAATGCATAGAATACATTAAGTTAAAAAACCTGGAGACTTTACAATCGCTTAAATGTTGCTAGAAAAATGTAGCATTTTAGCCTATGTTTGTTAGTAATATAAATACATATAGCTAGTTACAGTGGGCCAGATTCAGGTACAATTGCGCCCCTGTAACGTAAGCTGTTTACGTTACACCGCCGCAAGTTTTCAGTTTTAGTGCCCGATCCACAAAGCACTTACCTGGAAACTTGCGGCAGTGTATCGTAAATACGTCCGGCGCAAGGCGGTCCAAATCAAATGGGCGGGTAACATTTAAATTAGGCGCGCTCCCGCGCCGGATCTACTGTGCATGCTCCGTTTCGAAATTCCCGCCGTGCTTTGCGCGAACTGACGTCATTTTTGCGATCGGCGACGTGCGTAGCGTACTTCCGTATTCCTGGACGTGTTACGCAAACGACGTGAAATTTTACATTTTGACTCGGGAACGACGGCCATACTTTAGACAGCAATACATTTGCTGTCTAAAGTTAAGGCACCCAAAACGTCGACTAACTTTGCGTCGTATCTCCGTATCTCTCTAATTTACTCCGTCGTATCTCCTTTGTGAATCTGGGCCAGTGCTTTTTATCTACTTTTGGAATCTTATTAAAAGAAAAATATGGGATACCGGCACTGACAATAGAGGAAGCAGGTCAATGTAAATTCAAGTGAATAGAACATCTGTGCCGTGTCATATTCAGCTGTGTTCCATTCCATTTTGGTGAGCTCCGCGTACCAAGGGAAGATTTACAGGCGGTTAGGAGTACAGATGCTCAATGGCTGGGGTAACCTCCTCACCATCATATTAGAGAGTTCTCAAGAAAGACCATTTCACACGGTTGCAAAACGGAGCACGCCTTGTACCTGCTCTATCCTTCTCTAGATGGTGATGAATGAGTAATTGTAGCATCATCCTGGGTAGACCTACTGCACTTTAATAGCAGGCAGACTGTTCATTGGTGTCTGAGGTTTTACTAAATCTCAAGAAAATGTCTTCTGACTCACATTTTCCTCCATAAGTTAAACACTTAAACATACTGCAGTCTTTTTATATGTCTTTACATGGAAAGTAAAACATTGTATGCAGCTGGTTTCAACAGATTGATACAAATAGATAGATAGATAGATAGATAGATAGATAGATAGATACAGATAGATAGATACGGATAGATAGATACGGATAGATAGATAGATAGATAGATAGATAGATAGATAGATAGATAGATAGATAGATAGATAGATAGATATGAATAGAAAGATATATAGATATATAGATAGATAGATAGATATATAGATAGATAGATAGATAGATAGATAGATAGATATGAATAGAAAGATAGGTACATAGGGCCAGATTCACAAAAGAGATACAACGGCGTATCTCCTGATATGCCGCCGTATCTCTGTTTCTATCTATGCGACTGATTCATAGAATCAGTTACGCATAGATATCCATAAGATCCAACGGTGTAATTGTTTTACACTGTTGGATCTTAGGATGCAGTACCGCGGCCGCCGCTGGGGGGAGTTTGCGTCGTAAACCAGCGTCGGGTATGCAAATTAGGAGTTACGGCGATCCACAACGGATTTTCGCGTTCGGTACGTCGCCGCTAGTCTAGTTTCCCGTCGCAAAGTTAGTCGTTATTTGACCTGCCTTAACTTTACACAGCAATCGTATTGCTGTATAAAGTATGGCCGTCGTTCCCGCGTCGAAATTAAAAAATGAACGTCGTTTGCGTAAGCCTTCTGGGAATACGGAATTACGGTACGCGTCGCCGTTCGAAAAAATTACGTCACTGTGCACAAAGCACGACGGGAATTGCGAAACGGAGCATGTGCAGTAGGTCCGGCGCGGGAGCTCGCTTAATTTAAATGGCACACGCCCATTTGAATTGGCCCGCCTTGCGCCGGACGTATTTACCATACACCGCCGCAAGTTTCCAGGTAAGTGCTTTGTGGATCGGGCACTAAAACTGGAAACTTGCGGCGGTGTAACGTAAACGGGTTACGTTACACGGCCGCAAATGTATGTGAATCTGGCCCATAGATAGATAGATAGATAGATAGATAGATAGATAGATAGATAGATAGATAGATAGATAGATAGATAGATAGAGCACTATGAATGCACCAGTTATCAGGTCTCTTCCAGCTGCAGAGGATCAGAGGACTCCCCCGTGTACGGAATGACATCACAGAATCACAGCTGCTCTTCTCTATAGTAAAGTGATAAGTGGCCCCATTGGCATAGTGAATATTCCCCCGGCGGAGTGAATAATGCGGATGAACAGATGTTTCATCGTGTGTTCCTCTCTAGAGATAGTTTACATTTTATCTTCTTCTTTAAAATTTCCCTCTCAGCTTAAAAGTGATACATGGAGTTCTCCTTTAGGATAGTATTATCTAAAGGAGTAATATGGGATTTTCTGTGTCTGTTTAGTGTTTTTCAAAAGAAAATTGTCCAAGAACATTGAGAATTCTTTCTATGCAATCCTCTTTGTACAGATTGTAGCATTCAGTAAGCCGATCACCTGGAGTATAAATAGCATGGACCCGCTCGCTCTGCTCCCCACATTAATGTCACAAAGAACAGACATAGAAAAGTTTGCACATAGTTGATCTTCCTCCTACATGTCTGCCCTTCTATCCTCCTCTGAGAGTTTGTCTGGAGTGATAATGTGATGCTTTCTGCCAGTTAGTCACCGCTGCCGCCGCCGCCGCCAAAGTATTCTTTTCATTTTTTACATTTTTTTATGAACTTTTAAAGAGCAAGCAAACAAGCCCAGCCTATTAACCACTTTTATGGGGAACTGTGCTTTTAAATGCCCCTGGTCTTAAATGCTTTTGCAAAATCCAGATACACCACGTCTACGGGCCTTCCTTTATCTAGATGGCGGCTCACCTCCTCATAGAAGATTAACCCCTTCAATACCGGGCTTTTATACCCACCTCAATACCGGGCCTATTCCGGCACTTCTCTCCTACATGTACAAATCATCATTATTTTGCTAGAAAATTACGCAGAACCCCCAAACATTATATATGTTTTTTTAGCAGAGACCCAGAACGACGGTCATTGCAACGTTTTATCTTGCACAGTATTTGCGCAATAATTGTTCAAACACCTTTTTTTGGGGAAAAAAGGGTTTCATGAATTAAAAAATAACAAAACAGTAAAGTTAGTCCAATTTGTTGTAAAATATGAAAGATGATGTTACGCCGAGTATATAGATACCTAACATGTCACGCTTTAAAATTGCGCACACTCATGGAATGGCGCCAAACTTCGGTACTTAAAAATCTCCATAGGCGACGCTTTGAAATTTTTTACAGGTTACCAGGTTAGAGTTACAGAGGAGGTCTAGTGCGAGAATTGTTGCTGGCCCTCTAACGCACGCGGCGACACCTCACATATGTGGTTTGAACGGCATTTACATATGTGGGCGGGACTTACGTGTGCGTTCGCTTCTGCGCACGAGCTACCTGGGGACAGGGGCGTTTTAATTTTTTTTTTTTACTTATTCATTTCTTTTTTTACACTTTTTTTTAATTTTATTAATTTTTTTCACTTTTATTCCTATTACAAGGAATGTAAACATCCCTTGTAATAGAAAATGTGTGTGACACATGTCCTCTTTATGGAGAGATGCGGGTTCAATAAGACCCCCCATCTCTCCTCCAGGCTGGAAAACATGAGATTGTGAAAAAAAATTCACCGATCTCATGCTTACTAGCCGCAATTGCGGTTTTGTTTACTTCTGAGTACCCGGGCGTGAAGTCATCACATCATGCCTGGGCCTCCGACGGTCATAGAGATGACTGGTGACCATCTGGTCACCAGTCATCTCTATGCTTCCTAGCCTGTGCCGGACGATTCTTTCTCCGGGCCCCCGATGGCACGGGAGAGCCCGGAGAAGCACCCGATGGCAGTGGGAGGGGGGAATGTCCCCTCCCGCCGCCTACAAAAATCGTCTCTGGACAGCTGCACTCTGAACAAATTGTAGCCTTTATTAAAAGGACAGCACTACAAGTCACAGAAAAATAAAATAAAAGCCGACTGTTGACGTGTTTCGCACTGAAACTAGTGCTTGTTTCAGTGTGAAACACGTCAGCAGCCAGGTTTTATTTTATTTTGCTGTGACTTGTAGTGCTGTCCTTGTTTTAATAAATACTACAATTTGTTCAGAGTGCAGCTGTCCAGAGACAATTTTTGTTTCTGCTTTGTTAAGTGCATTACCTGCACCCGAGTTGTCTGCAGCGGAGGATATTCATCTGGGTTCCCACCTGGAGCGGCTACTCCCTTTTCCCTTGCTAATTTAAAAAGGCTTATATACATGGTATTGTCATAAAAAGTGTTTGAGGACCACGGGTCCTGCCCCAGAGGACAAAAAGTTTTAAAAACTGATGTTTTTTCGGGAGCAGTGATTTTAATAATGCTTAAAGTGAAACAAAAAAAGTGTTTGGAACAGTCCCTGCAGTAAAATTAAATTTCTAAAGTAAAGAAAAAGTAAGCGGCTTAATGAATTGTTGGGTCTCGGCAGTATAGATAAAATTTATTTTAAAAAACGGCATGGGTCCCCCCCCCCCCAGTCCATTACCAGGCCCTTTGGGTCTGGTATGAATAATAAAGGGGAATCCTGAACCAAAACCAAAAAAAAAAAAAAAAAATTGCGTGGGGCCCCCACAAATTGCATACCAGGCCCTTCAGGTCTGGTATGGATATTAAGGGGAACCCTGCGCCAATTTAAAAAAATAATGGAGTAGGGGTCCCAAAAAATCCATTTCAGACCCTTATCCAAGCATGCAACCTGGCAGGCTGCAGGAGAAGAGGGGGGACGAGAGAGAGCGCCCCCCTCCTCAACCGTACCAGGCCACATGCCCTCAACATGGGGAGGATGCTTTGGGGTCTGGCCTCATCCCCACAACCCTTGCCCGGTGGTTGTGGGGGTCTGCTGGTGGGGGACTTATTAAAATTTAAAAATTTAACAAGCGGACCCCCAGATCCCGGCCCCCCACTTTGTGAATTGGTAACGGGGTACATTGTATCTCTACCATTTCACCCCAAAAAGTGTCAAAAATTGAAAAAAAAAACAAGAGCCAGCTTGGGACAATTCCTTTATTAAAAAAGAAAAAAGTCCAGCGATGTAGATCCATCTCGCTCCGGCGGCAATACCGAAAAAAAAGCCACTACTGATGTGCCTCCATAGAAGACTCCCGTCGAGAGATGCTACGCCCGCCATGACAGTTCTTATATAGCTGAGAGCGGGGTCAACCGGTGACGAACATAAGTGACTCCCGCCCCCTTTGACGCCATGGAGAAACCGCAGGATTGAGTAGTTCGAACAGATTTCAACCAATGTAGTCAGGCAGGGCGCCCTGCCAGAGAGTGTTAAACCTCTCTCTGTCCCTTCTTACTACATATGAGGTTCCCACAATACTGACTACTTACAGTAAAGAACCCTCTACACAGTTTAAGGACTGACTACTCAATCCTGACAGAACGGGTCCTGTTGTTTGTGTCTCATCACACTTCAGCTGGACATCCAAATTCTCCTTGGACTCAATCACTATTGCTGGTTACACCAGGCAGGGCACTTTGCGCTTACATATGGGATTCATACACTTTTGTCTATATCTGGTTCTAAGCAGCTTGGCATGCACACTTGAAATCTCCTGAAGAAGCTTTGTTAAAAGCGAAACATGTCGAGAGCGGTAGTGTGTGTACATATGCCATCTGAATAGAACAATTTAATTTTGGACAGGGATGTAATATTTTCCTCATGTTTTTTATTGCTGTAATAAAATGTACATATTTTATCTATTTGTGATTGTTATTACATTCCTCATCTTGAACACCGTAAAAGTCCAGAGGTTCGTTACCTCCCCTCCCTTCTTGTTTTTACAAAAATAAATGCCTACAAATATAAGCATGTACAAAATGTACACATTAAGTAAACTAAACAGTTACTCAACTTAGGGGTCAAGATATCCTTCATGGTCCTTTGCTCAGTCCAACTCACAAACTTCTCGAGCTTTGTCCTTCCAAACACATCTGTTGTCCAAATACATGTTTCTTTCAAAAGCGCTCCAAGCCCCTCCCACCCATTTCCTGCATACACTACCCTCCTGCAAAGAACTTCCGCTCTCAGTTATTTACATAAGAATGGAAGGGGCGGGTGGAGCCTGGCTTAATAATATAACCTAACTCTATATTATTGCAATAAAGTCACTATACAAATGGCCATAGCAAAACATCGTCCCTTCTATAGTACTGGTGACCGACTGAGAAGTCGGCCGGGTCCTCCAGGAACCCAAACCCCTCCTTACTACACCAGCTCCTCAGCCACTTGTTTACTTCCCTAGTCTCCCTCTGCCTTTCTGGTGTGGCTCAAGGTACTGGTAGTATTCCTGAGAATACTACCTTGGAGTTCCTTTTCCTCAATTTAGCTCCCAAGTCCCTAAAAAATATTCTTTAGGAAGGACACTCCATCTGCCTCTGACTTTGTCATTGGTGCCAACGTGTACCATGACAGCCAGGTCTTCCCCAGCTCCTCCCAGTAATCTGTTCACCAGATCCATGATGTGCTGAACCCGAGTGCCCGGTAGACAACATAAAGTTTGGCGCTTCAGGTCTTTGCTACAGATTGCCCTCCCTGTGCCCTACCACCAGAATCTGTCTTTCCTTTCCCTTTGCTTCACCCTCACTATCACTGGAGGAGTTCTTCCCCCGGTAGCTAGGAGAATCACTCAGCTCCAGCAGTGCTGGTCTCTGACTGGTTTCACCAGTGTCACTCAGGGGAGCATACTTATTGGGATGCTCCAGGCCTGGATCAGCCTCCCTGGCACTTCCCCCTTTCTGACTGTCACCCATACCGCAAGATGTTCACCGAGTTGCATCTCCACACCCACCAGGCATTGTACCAATTAAATTAATGAGGATTGGGGATTATACCCTGTCCAAATTACCGAACAACTAGCTTCCTGACACTAATACGCAACAAGACAATACACAGGTACTCAACAAGACAATACACAGGTACAGGTACTCAACAAGACAGTACACAGGTACTCAACAAGACAGTACACAGGTACTCAACAAGACAATACACAGGTACTCAACAAGACAATACACAGGTACTCAAGAGGACAATACACAGGTACTCAACAAGACAATACACAGGTAC
This sequence comes from Rana temporaria, assembly GCF_905171775.1. Classification (NCBI taxonomy): domain Eukaryota; kingdom Metazoa; phylum Chordata; class Amphibia; order Anura; family Ranidae; genus Rana; species Rana temporaria. Next base: position 406,278,013 of record NC_053493.1, on the reverse strand, counting down.
TCAACAAGACAATATACAGATACTCAAGAGGACAATACACAGGTACTCAACAAGACAATGCACAGGTAATCAACAATACAATACACAGGTACTCCACAGGACAATACACAGGTACTCAACAGGACAATACACAGGTACTCAACAGGACAATACACAGGTACTCAACAAGACAATACACAGGTACTTAACAAGACGATACATAGGTACTCAACAAGACGATACACAGGTACTCAACAAGACAATACACAGGTACTCCACAGGACAATACACAGGTACTCAACAAGACAATACACAGGTACTCAACAGGACAATGCACAGGTACTCCACAGGACAATACACAGGTACTCTACAAGACAATACACAGACACTGAACAAGACAATGCACAGGTGATCAACAACACAATACACAGGTACTCAACAGGACAATACACAGGTACTCAACAAGACAATACACAGGTACTCAACAAGACAATACACAGGTACTCAACAAGCCTAAGAAAGAAAACAAATGCAGTGGTCACAAGAATCAGTAAGCTGCAATATAATAGAAGTTTGCTTTTGGGTTTAACACCACTTTAACTTGTTAATGTCATATCAGAAAAAAGTTGTTTTCTAAATATTTGTTTTCATTTGTGGTTTTAATTTTTAACAACAATTTTTAACATATGGCCATGACAGTCCTTGTTCAGGCATTTCCTTTTATAGGATGTCAGCGCTTTGTCCATGTCTCCCATTTATTTTCCGATGTTGTTACCCAGACTACCAAAGGGAGAATCGGGTATTGTAGGTACTCTGCCATATTTCAAGGGGTAATTGGGTTAAACAATTATTCCAATATATTAATTACCAAATTAAATAAAAAATGTTTTTTTGGTTCCTCTGTAGCCAGTGGTGTAGAATGTGATTGTCTGTTTTGTGTCTCACAGGCTGCAGGCTCTACTACTCCTCCCTGCCTTCTAGTAAGTTCTAGAATGTAGTGGGCTGAAAGAGGCAGGTCCTGAGTATGAATATTTATGGAACGTTAGCCAATCCCTGGCGAGGTGTGTCCAGAAGGTGGTGAGTAGACATGTGCAATTCGTTTCGTCCCAAATTCTTTTTTTTTATGAATTTAGACAAATTCGTTAATTAGGAAACATCAGAATTAACAAAAACCTGTTTAACAAATTTTTCCAAATATTTGTAAATTTGAATATTTGAAAATCCGTAAAATCATAAATTTGTAAATTTGAAAATTAGTCAATTTAAAAATTTGTAAATTCATAAATTTGAAATTCGTAAATTTCGTAAATTTGTAAATTAAAAAATCTGCAATAATAACTAACTATTAATAACTTAACTATTACTAACCTTTAAATCCTAGGTATTGAAATTTCCTTTCAAATTTGGCTGTTAATGAATGTAATAAATACATATTTATCCAAAGTTACGAATTATCAGAAACAAATGGAACATAAGGCATTAATAATAATAAATAACAATAATAATAATAATAATAATAATAATAATAATAATAAAATGTTATTATTAGTGCTTGTTATTAATTCATTCAGTTCCATTTTTTTAGATGCAGCATTCATTATTTTGGATAAATTGTAACTTTGTATATATTCATATTCGCTACGTTCACTAACAAATTTGAAAGGAAATTTCAATACCTATATTTTAATAGTTAGTTATTATTAGTTAATTAGTTCGTTAATATTTAGAATTTTAGAATTTACAGATTTTCAAATTTTCAAAATTATGAATTTTCTAATTTATGAATTGCGATCATAACGAATGACGAAAAACAAAACAAAAATGAATAATACGAAAACAAACACATTTTTTGGCAATTTACATGTCTAGTGGAGAGAGACCCCCTAAAGAGGAACTGCAGTCTGCTCACATAATTTGTAATAAAAACATATTTGCATCCTGAAGGGATTAATACTAGGGGGCGATCAAGGGGTTAATGTGTTCCCTAGGGAGTGATTTGCACTGTAGGGGGAGGGGACTGACTGGGGGAGGTGACCGATCGGTGTCCCTATGTACAAGGGACACAGATCGGTCTCCTCTCTCCCTGACAGGACGGTAGGGGTGTTGAATATAATCGTCGAATCAGTGCATCGCGATTCGGGGGCCCCCGATGCGGCATCAATGCATGCAACCCCAATAATCGATGTCCGTGATGTAATCCGACATGCCCCTCCCGGGAGATCGCTCCGAGCGTGTCTTTTAAAATACCCGTTTTGTAATAAATGCGCGTTAGAATCCATTAAGTGGCCGCCGCTGTATGTGCTTTTTTAAAATATCTGCAGATTCATACCTCATAGCTCCGTGTGTATATAACTGTACATGCGATCATGTGACTACATGGTCTAGCCTTCCTCTCTCCTCCCTCCTCTCACATTCCTCGTCTCAAGTTTCTTCTGACGTCAGCCCCGCCCGCCTCTCTTGTGATCTGATACTTGTTTAGCTACAGATAGTGGGCGGGGCTGAGAACGGACGTCAGGAGAGATGTTAGACTTCAGAGGAGAGAGGCAGGCCGGACCATGTAGTCACATGAGGGGCATATACAGTTATATACACACTGAGACATGAGGTATGAATCTGCATATGTTTTAAAAAGCACATTACAGCAGTGGCCACTTAATGGATTATAACAGCATTTATTACCACAGGTATTTTATCAGCAGTGTGTGACTCCTACAAATGCTCTGTCTGTGCCGGCATTTCTCTGGCACTTTGCACATTCCACTGTGTTAACTCCTAGTGTGCTGGAATGTGCAAAGCCCAGAGAAATATCACACAGACAGTACAGTGAAACTCACAGGGCTGTTTGTCAGTTGTGGATTCTAATCACTCCTGACCTCCCAGCAGCCACATGCCTGAATTGCTGTACCCTGTAGTGCACTTTTTAAAGGGGAGTTCCACCCTATTTTTAGTTTATTAAAAATCAGCAGCTACAAAAAGTGTAGCCGCTGACTTTTATTAAACCAACACTCGCCTGGCCCACGGTCCATCGATGCGGCCGCACGGAGCCCCCCTCCTCTCCGCCGTCAAATCTACTGTGGGCACCCGGCCATGACAGTTACGGCTTCATGGCCGAGCACGCACTGCGTTCTGCCAGGGGCCGCCTAGGGCAAGAGGAGTCGCCTCCTAGGTGGTTGGGACAGTGGGACAGGAAGTCCGACTATAGAAAGAGGCCCCCCCCTCTAAAAAATTACATGCCAAATGTGGCATGTCAGGGGGCAAGGAGGGCTTAAAGCGGAAGTTCCACTGGGTGGAACTCCGCTTTAAGGGAGTGAGGTTATTTTTAATTTAAAGCAGTTCCAGTAAATGTTTTGTTTATTAAAAGTCTGCAGCTACAAAAAAAGACTTTTAATAAAAAGACACTCATCTGTCCCACAATCCAGCGACGTGCCCACCCGAACATTCCATCCTCTCCCCTGCCTGTCCACGGCACTGGCAATCCTACTGTGGGCATCCGGCTGTGACAGCTTGCACCTTCACAGCCGGGTGCGCATGTCTCACTGAGCTGTCCTGCATAGCCGGGCAATCTCCTGGGACCTGTGATGTGTCCAAGAAGATTGCTTTGAGGAAGGGCGGCCCAAGCGGAAGCGCATCAGCAATCGTGATGCATCGTGGAATCGAATCGAATCGTGGACTTGATAATCGTAATCGCATCCAATCGTGAGACCGGTGAAGATGCGCAGCCCTACAGGACGGGGATCTCTGTGTTTACACACAGAGATCTACGGTCCTGCTCAGTTACTATGCAATGGTGGGTGCCCGGCGGACATCGCGGACGTCGGGGACGCGTATCGGGTTCCCAGTAACGTGGCACGCGCGCGCCCCCTAGTGGCTCGGGAAGATGCAACGTCATATGACGTCCGCCCAGAACGAGAGGCTCATCGTCCTGCCGTCATATGACGGTGGGCTAGTGGTTAAATCAGAAAGAAGAAAATAATGTTTTATTTTCAAAATATATATTGTAAAAAATAAAAAAAACAGAGTCGTGAATAAATACCACCAAAAGAGAAAGTTCTATTTGTGCAAACAAAATGATAAAAATTAGATTTCGTTACAGTGTATCATGACCGTGCAATTATTGAACGAGCGATGCAAGCTGAAAATTGGTCTGGGAAGGAAGGGGGCCCAGTATTGATATGGTTAAAATCCATACCAGACCTGAAGGGGCATTCTTTTATTTACATTCAGCTGTCAGTGGGGAAACCCTCTGTCCAATCATGAGGCATCAGTGCTGAAAGGAGAGAAAGTTATATGATCACCAATACCCAAAAGTAGGAAGTTTTAACTTCACTCCCAACATCATGGTCAAAGATGAGGGTCATAGTTTGCTGACAACATTTCCTAATATATACCGTATTTATCGGCATATAACACTCACCGTCGTGCTCGCCCCCTCCCTTGGACTACGGGAGAGTCAAGACGCCCACTTAGGCCTCGTACACATGGACGGACTGTCCGCTGAAAACGGTCCGCCGGACCGTTTTCAGCGGACATGTCCGCCCGGAGATTTCTGTCTGATGGTTGTACACACCATCAGACAGAAATCCGCGCGGACACGATATGCGGTGACGTGCGCGGCCCTGGAAGTTCAATGCTTCCACGCATGCGTCGAATCACTTTGACGCATGCGAGGGCTTTCGGCCGATCGGACATGTCCGGTGAGTCTGTACAGATGACCGAACATGTCCGACGGACAGGCTTCCAGCGGACATGTTTCTTAGCATGCTAAGAAACATTTGTCCGCTGGAAACCTGTCCGATCCGCCGGAAAATTGTCCGGTCGGACGTACAGACGACCGAACATGTCCGCTGAAACTGGTCAGCAGACCAGTTTCAGCGGACATGTTCGGTCGTGCGTATGGGGCCTAACACACAGCTCCTTTCTCTATCTGCAACGTAGAGAGCGTCCTGACTCTCCGGTAGTCCAAGGGAGGGGGCGAGCACGACACTCCACACCGGGGAGAAAGCCTTGCATTACTGTGTGGAGTTACAAACAGAAGAACAGGAAGTGAGGATTTCTCAGAAGAAATAAGGACATTTAAAAGCAAAATGAAAGGATGAGGTAAGTGAAGGAGGACTGCACTAAGGTAAAGGAAGCTATTTAGAAAAAAAAATTACCTTTACAACCCCTTTAAGTATAACAGGTTTTTCAGCCCCAGTTTTCCAGGAAGATTCAGCCACTGAAGAAAATTGAAATATATGAAGATATTTATAAGGATTTTGATGGAAAAGACATGTTTTATGGAGAAAGGCTTTTGAAAGACGACGTTGACCCTTAACAAAGTTAATTCAGAGCAGATGTGTGAGGTCATCGGATAACTTTTCTGAAAAGCTAATTAAAATTGAGAGGTTCAAAAGGTCCTCTTCACTTTGCCTGCTCATCAAGATGTCTCTGTGTAATGACACAAATGATGAGCTCGAGTGGATTCTCTGACGACTGACCAGTGATTCAAATGTGCTCATGGGCTAAAAATATTTGTAATGTATTCTACAGTACAATTCTTTAATACATTGTGGGGGGGTTGTTTTTTTTTCTAAAACTGGTGAATGCAAAATCTGGTGCAACTGTGCATAGTAACCAGATTTTATTGCCAAAGTTTACAATGCACAGCTCAACCAGATTATGTCTGGTCCAGATTTAGGAAATCCCCCCGTGTACCTTGGCTAACAATTAAAAAGGTTGTAAAGGAATTTTTTTTCCCCTAAATAGCTTCCTTTACCTTAGTGCAGTCCTCCTTCTCTTACCTCATCCTTCCATTTTGCTTTTAAATGTCCTTATTTCTTCTGAGAAATCCTCACTTCCTGTTCTTCTGTCTGTAACCACACACAGTAATACAAGGCTTTCTTCTTGGTGTGGAGAAAGCCTCTTGAGGGGGGAGGGGGTGAGCAGGAGTGTCAGGATGCCAACTAACCCACAGCTCCTTTCTCTATCTGCAAAGTAGAGAGTGTCCTGACTTGCCTGCTCACCCCCTCCCCCCTCAAGAGGCTTTCTCCACACCAGGGAGAAAGCCTTGCAATACTGTGTGGAGTTACAGACAGAAGAACAGGAAGTGAGGATTTCTCAGAAGAAATAAGGACATTTAAAAGCAAAATGGAAGGATGAGGTAAGTGAAGGAGGACTGCACTAAGGTAAAGGAAGCTATTTAGGGATTTTTTTTTTCCTTTTCAACCCCTTTAAAACGGCAGCAAATAATGTAGCAATGTAATAAAAAAAACATTATTTAACTGCCCATCTTTAATTGACGGCAGCAGAATGGCACTGCTGCGCAAATCACCGTAGCTGTACGGCAAACGCTTTAAGGAGTATAGGGGGCGTCCGCCCGCCACATCCCTAAGGAGCCAATGCACGTGCCTGGTGGCCGCGATGTCCACTGGGCACCCGCTCACAGGGTGCTATGAGAGTCCCTAGTATTTAATTTTCCTTTTGCCCTGCAACTAGATCTACCAGTTCACTAGTATGCCAAACAAATGGAATATTTGCCTGGTGGGGTGTGTACTGAACTGCACTTTGCAGAATCATTGTGGTAGCAGATCGTATTATTCTCTAGGGCCTAATCTTGTGCAAATTCAGATTTTTAGAGAATCTGCATGTTAACAGACCCCCTGGGGTCATGGAGATCTTCGCATAAATCTATGTAAGTTTTTTGGATATCCAGTTCCAAAACCATGTGAATTAATATGGAAGTGGCCCCACTTGGTGGCTTTAGCAACCTTTATGCAAAGGAGAAAATTGGCCATGGGACTTTAAATGAAACATGTCACATCACAAATGGTAATACAAAGAGTATGTAAAAAATGTATTAACATATAAAAAATTAACAATTCGTATTTTTTTAATTCATGGTATAATATAGCCATAATTGGCCTTTGAAAAAAGCTGACATATCACATAATTGGTATAACATGGATATACAAGTACATGATCAAATTTACATGAGAGGCAAGTTAAAATGTAGAAATCAGACCATCTTGACAACTCTACGCGTTTCATGGCTCAAGGCCACTTGTCAGGAATACTATTAAAGGTACTTCTATAGCACTGTCAATCTACACAGCGCTTTACATATACATTGTACATTCACATCAGTCCCTACCCTCAAAAAGCTTACAATCTATAGATTGGACTCAGATTCATATACTAGGGCCAATTTAGACAGAAGCCAATTAACCTACTAGCATGTCTTTGGAGTGTGGGAGGAAACCGGAGCACCGGAGGAAACCCACACAGGCACAGGGAGAACATGCAAACTCCAGGCATGTAGTGTCATGGTTGGGAATCGAACCAGCAACCCTTTTAACTGCTAGGCAAGAGTGCTATCCACTACACCACCATATGCCTTGGTTGTTAGGGTCATCGAAGTTCTTACTCGAAGAGGCTGACTACAAGTATAAGGCTGGCCGAAGGCTAGCCTGGATTTGTAGGCAGAGTCTGCTGAGTATTTAATCCTCCTCCCCTGTCGGGTCCGGTGTTGGCGCCACACAGGCACAGGGAGAACATGCAAACTCCAGGCATGTAGTGTCATGGTTGGGAATCGAACCGGCGACCCTTTTAACTGCTAGGCAAGGCAAGAGTGCTATCCACTACACCACTGTATGCCTTGGTTGTTAGGGTCATCGAAGTTCTTACTCGAAGAGGCTGACTACAAGTATAAGGCTGGCCGAAGGCTAGCCTGGATTTGTAGGCGGAGTCTGCTGAGTATTTAATCCTCCTCCACTGTCGGGTCCGGTGTTGGCGCCACACAGGCACAGGGAGAACATGCAAACTCCAGGCATGTAGTGTCATGGTTGGGAATCGAACCAGCGACCCTTTTAACTGCTAGGCAAGAGTGCTATCCACTACACCACTGTATGCCTTGGTTGTTAGGGTCATCGCAGTTCTTACTCGAAGATGCTGACTACAAGTATAAGGCTGGCCGAAGACTAGCCTGGATTTGTAGGCGGAGTCTGCTGAGTATTTAATCCTCCTCCACTGTCGGGTCCGGTGTTGGCGCCACACAGGCACAGGGAGAACATGCAAACTCCAGGCATGTAGTGTCATGGTTGGGAATCGAACCAGCGACCCTTTTAACTGCTAGGCAAGAGTGCTATCCACTACACCACTGTATGCCTTGGTTGTTAGGGTCATCGCAGTTCTTACTCGAAGACGCTGACTACAAGTATAAGGCTGGCCGAAGACTAGCCTGGATTTGTAGGCGGAGTCTGCTGAGTATTTAATCCTCCTCCCCTGTCGGGTCCGGTGTTGGCACCAAGGCAGTATGCCAAAAACAGCTCATGAAATGGTCCAGCTTTTAAAGAGGGGAATGAGGGTGTCACAAGCAGTGTCACACCCGGGACTGATGCAGGAAATATCCCATCCAGGCTAAAGCCTCATACACACGTTTGGATTTTCTGCGGACAAAGTGTGGGACTTTTGTCCGAAGGGCGTTGGCCAGGAACTTGTCTTGCATACAAACAGCAAAGAATTGTTGGTCAACAAACATGAAACTGTGTGGTTTTTCAGCTCTTTAGCGTAACCCTTTGGGGAACTTCTGCTAATGTTGTGTTATGGCGAGCATTGCTTCTGAGCATGCGTGTTTGTACTTTGGAGTTTTGTCCGAAGGACTTGTGTACACACGATTGGAAAATCCGACAACACACAATTGTTGGCAGACAATTTTATTCACTTCCAGACCTGCGCACGACGATATACGTCCTCTTTTTAAAGATGGATATCTCGGTAACGGCAGAAGCTGCTGCCACAACTGAGGTATCCATCTTTAGTGTGAGCGGTCCTGTACACAATAACGGCGGTCTTTGCGGCAGATTCGCCGCAAGATCGCCGTTATTGGTGGCGGGAGAGGGCCCCCCTCCCGCGCCCTCCGCCGCTTACCGGAGCCATCGGTAGCGGCGGAGGAGATCGGGTGCACTCGGCTGCTGACTGGGGACGCAACTGAAGGAAAAATCTCCTTCGCCCGTCCCCATAGCTCTGCTGGGCGGAAGTGACGTCAAAAAGTCAGTCACGCCAGCCTCTTAAAGAAATATTTTTTTTTTTTGTCATTTGAAAAAATGACAGTTTCAATTATTATTTTTTTCTTGCATTTCAGTCTAAATATGAGATCTGAGGTCTTTTTGACCCCAGATCTCATATTTAAGAGGACTTGTCATGCTTTTTTCTATTACAAGGGATGTTTACATTCCTTATAATAGGAATAAAAGTGATCACATTTTTATTTTAATTTTTGTCAGTGTAAAAAGTAATAAAATAAATAAAAATAAATAAGAAAACAAAAAAACATTTTTTTTAAAGCGCCCCGTCCCGACGAGCTTGCGCGCAGAAGCGAACGCATACGCGAGTAGCGCCTGCATATGAAAACGGTGTTCAAATCACACAAGTGAGGTATCGCCGTGATCGTTAGAGCGAGAGCAATAAGACCTAGCCCTAGACCAACTCTGTAACTCAAAAAATGCAACCTATAGATTTTTTTAAACGTCGCCTATCGAGATTTTTAAGGGTAAAAGTTTGACGCCATGCCACGAGCGGGCGCAATTTTTAAGCGTGACATGTTGGGTATCATTTTACTCGGCGTAACATTATCTTTCACAATATATAAAAAAATTGGGCCAAATTTATTGTTGTCTTATTTTTTAATTCAAAAAAGTGATTTTTTTCCCAAAAAAGTGTGCTTGTAAGACCGCTGCGCAAATACGGTGTGACAAAAAGTATTGCAATGACCACTATTTTATTCTCTAGGGTGTTAGAAAAAAATATATATAATGTTTGGGGGTTTTAAGTAATTTTCTAGCAGAAAAAACTGTTTTAGTCTTGCAAACACCAAATCTGAAAAACACCTAAGGTCTGGAAGTGGTTAAAGCATGCTGTCCCACATTTGTCCGTGGAAAATCCGACAACAATTGTCCGATAGAGCGTACAAACGGTCAGATTTTCCAACAACAGCCTGTCATCACACAATTCCCGTCGGATAATTCAATTGTGTGTACGAGGCTTAAGAGAGAAGGCAAGGAACGGCCTGATTGCCACAGCACAATCCATGGGGGACAATTGGAAACACATCTAACCCATACAGATCTGAAAAAAATATGTGACAAAGTGTAAATGAGTTTATACTATATGTCAACATAATTGTTTCAGTATAGGTGTATGGACTGCCCACTACAGGTATAGTGGTATGAATAAAAAAGGAACCCGGTGTTAAATGAGAAAAAGTAACTGAACAAGAGTAAGAAATATAATAAAAGAAAGAAAAAATATTGAATGGGCACGCCACAATATTCTTGTGCACCATTACGCTTTTTCAGTCTCCTTCACGGATGCACATTGCATCCATGAAGGAGACTGAAAAAGCGTAATGGTGCACAAGAATATTGTAGATAGTGAAGGAAGTAGAGTACTGGAATCACCAGACCCCCAAAGGGAACCCAGCAGTAAAGGAAAGTGCTCCAATCACCATAGATATAGAGTGACCCAGTGATGGGAAGCCCCCAGGGAAAACTTACATTGGTGTCTCCATGGAATGAGCCAAGAAAAGCATGCTTGTGTTTTGGAGGAAGCATGGAGAGTGGTGTGCGGACAGACCCTGACTCAGTGCCGATCCTGACCTCCCTGGGGCCCTAAGCAAAATGACATGGCACATTAAAAATGAGAAGCGGGGGGGCGCTGACGACAGTGACATGTCACATTAAAGAAAGTTGAGAAGCGGGGGGAGGGGGTGTTCTGCTGTCGGAAATGACATCTTACATTAAATTGAGAAGCAGGGGGTGCTGACTTCTTACCTCTTCTCCCATTCAGCCAGCGAGTTGAAAAAAGCGGGGTGAGGGGGGCGAAAATGACTTCTCACCAGGCGGGGCCTCTAGTAATTTGGGGGGCCCTTTGCAGCTTTGCGAGGCCCTAAGCGGCTTGCATAGTGAGCCTATAGGGCCTGCCCTGACTAATATACCCAAGGCTGAGGGCAGGTCCCCACCAATGTCATACCAGCTGCCAATTGTGAGAAAAACACAGGTGACACATCCCACCTCCGGAAGTGCTGGAAGTAGATTCGCAACCACCCACTCGATTGAACAACAACAGCCCCTGTTCTGTCAATATCTCCAACCCATCAGAAACTCCAACCATGTCACTTCCGGTTTATTTAAAGGGGTTGTAAAGGTACAATTTTTTGTCCTAAATTCCATTCATTTACCTTAGTGCAGTCCTCCTTCACTTACCTCATCCTTCCATTTTGCTTTTAAATGTCCTTATTTCTTCTGAGAAATCCTCACTTCCTGTTCTTCTGTCTGTAACTCCACACAGTAATGCGAGGCTTTCTCCCTGGTGTGGAGTGTCATGCTCGCCCACTCCCTTGGACTACAGGATAGTCAAGACGCCCACTAACACACAGCTCCTTTCTCTATCTGCAACGTAGAGAGCGTCCTGACTCTCATGTAGTCCAAGGGAGGGGCGAGCAGGACACTCCACACCAGGGAGAAAGCCTCGCAATACTGTGTGGAGTTATAGACAGAAGAACAGGAAGTGAGGATTTCTCAGAAGAAATAAGGACATTTAAAAGCAAAATGGAAGGATGAGGTAAGTGAAGGAGGACTGCACTAAGGTAAAGGAAGCTATTTAGGGAAACAAAACTTGTACCTTTACAACCCCTTTAACCACTTGCCGCCCGCCCTATTACAAATTGACGGCGGCAAAGTGGTTTCAATATCCTGACTGGACATCCTCAGGATATTGAGCCGCTGCCGCTGTTGCGGCACCCCGCAACACCGATCTAGGTAAAGAGTCTCTGACGTAGACTCTTTACCACGTGATCAGCCGTGTCCAATCACGGCTGATCACGATGTAAACAAGGAGAGCCGGTTATCGGCTTTTCCTCATTCGCGTCTGTCAGACACGAGTAGAGGAGAGCCGATCGGCTGCTCCTCTGACAGGGGGGGGTTTGTGCTGATCGATTATCAGCACAGCCCCCTCAAGGATGCCCCACATCAGACCACCAGGGATGCCACTAGACCACCAGGGATGCCACCAGACCACCAGGGATACCCACCACCAGGTATTCCACCCTAGACCACCAGGGATGCCAATCAGTGCCCACAATGGATGCCAATCAGTGCCCACAATGGGCATCACTGATTGGCAGGCAGTGTTGTTTGGCACTGATTGGCATCCATAAGTAAAATATAATACAGTACATCCGTGCCACCTATCAGTGCCCATCCATGCACACCTGTGCCACCTATCAGTGCCCATCCATGCACATCCGTGCCACCTATCAGTGCCCATTCATGAAAATTGGCATGGGCAGGAAGTGGTTAAGCAATAAAAGAATTTAACGCCATGTGTGCAAAAAATGCAAAACACGGTTTTAGCAGCAAAAGAGTTTAATAAAAGCTGCAGAATAAAAAAAAATATTGAACATGTATTTTGAATTGACATTAACTTATAAAAAGGTATGACATTTTAGTGATTGGATTCTTATATTTTAAAATTTTAATCTGTAGCAATATGTGTTCTACTGACCCAGCGATAATGTAGAACTATTGTCTGCAGAAAGTTATCAAGCAAGTTGGGAAACAATTTAAGCCAATCTCTCCCATATCTACTGGCTACCAATAACTGTTGTACCTAAAAATATTGATGATAATATTAATAATAATAATAATAATAATAATAATAATAATAATAATAATAATAATAACAATAATCATAATAATAATAATAATATTGATGATGATAATAATAATCATAATAATGATGATGATGATGATGATGATGATGATAATAATAATAATAATTTATTACAAATTGTAATAGTATTATTTGAGATTTTCATATATTTTTTTTTTCATTGCCGTGTAATTATACCTCAAGCATGACGTACTGTACCTTACAAACAAACTGAATTCTTATTATATACACGAAAACATGATAGATATAAAATCTGAAAGATATAAAACACAGTTAACAAAGGGATATGTTTGTTAATTGGAACACAATGTCTGTGTGATAAAAAATAATTACAAACCAGCATAAATCCATTTTTTATGAGATCTGCTAGGAACATCATGGCTGGTATTGCAGATGACATTTTAGGGAGGTGACCTAATTAAAATCCTTTTGGCTTGCACAAATAAAACACAACATGAGAGTAGAGTACACATAACACAAATTTAATACAACAGATAAATCAAAATCCATGTAATTAGCTCTCTTATGATTAAAAAGGCAGCAACTCATTCATCAAACTTGTGCTCAAATGATTTCGACCACAAACAAATTTCAGATTGTTAATCAAATAAATATAAGTGTTTATTTAAGTTTCTGACAATGAAAAATGGAATACAATATACATATTGGGCCAGATCCACAAAGCAGTTACACTGGCGTATCTATTGATACGCCGCGTAACTGCTAGGTTGCTCCGGCGTATCTTAGTTTTGTATCCACAAAACAAGATACGCCTGAAGCTGGGCTAGATCCGACTGACGTACGTCTTAGTACGCCGTCGGATCTAAGGTGCATATTCACGCTGGCCGCTAGGTGGCGCTTCTGTCGATTTCCGCGTCGAGTATGCAAATTAGCTAGATACGCCAATCCACAAACGTACGTGCATTTTTTTACGTCGTTTCCGTAAGGCTTTTTTCGTTGTAACGTTACCCCTGCTATATGAGGCATAGCCAATGTTGAGTATGGACGTCGGGCCAGCGTCAAATTTTCCGTTGTGTACGTCGTTTGCGTAAAACGTTCGCGAATAGGGCTTTGCGTAGAATGACGTTCACGTTGAAAGCATTGGCTTGTTGCGGGTTAATTTGGAGCATGCGCACTGGGATACCCCCACAGACGGCGCATGCGCCGTTCAGAAAAAATGTCATTTACGTCGGGTCAAGACGTATTAACATAAAACACGCCCACAACTTAGCCATTTGAATTGCGCGCCCTTACGCCGACACATTTACACTACGCCGCCGTAACTTACGGCGCAAATTCTTTCAGGATACGGAAAATACGCTGAAAGTTACGGCGGCGTAGTGTTTCTGAGATACGCTACGCCGGACCGAAAAATATGCGGAGGTACGTGGATCTGGCCCATTGACTGTACAATGCATAGAAAAAAATATTCTAATTAAAATAAAATGTTACTTTAAATTATATAAACTCAAATCAGAAAGGGCAAGTCAAAAATAAGGTGTGTCTTTAATTAAATGTAAACTAACATTTTTGGTTCTTTTTTTTTGTGGTTTTTCCCGTCATTTGCCTCTTTTTTTTTTTTTTTCTTTTCTTTACATAAATGTTCCTTCTTTCTTATATATAAAAGAAAAGTCATTCATAAATGAATAACCAAAATTAGTTGTAACCATCATTCCCTCGAAGCAACCCTCAATGTTTTCTACCAATTCATCACCATCTACGTCACAATGTTGTTTTCTTTTCTTTCTTTCTTTTTTTATATAAATTTAAATCCAACCTAATAAATTAGATGTAAGCCAATCCATTAAAATGTTATAAAAGCTTCAAAATGCTAATAACATTATTTAAACTTAAAATCTAAACAAAAATGATATCTGGTGGTCATGCCATAAATAAATGTCCTTGTTCAGGGAAGTTACAGCGGCGTAGTGTATCTCTGGCGGCGGAATTCAAATCGGCGATTAGGGGGCGTGTTTCATTTAAATGAAGCGCGTTCCCGCGCAGAATGAACTGCGCATGCTCTGTTTCTAAATTTCCCGCCGTGCGTAGCAAGGACGTCATTTTTTAAACTTATACGTGACTTACGTCCATCCCGATTCACGGACGAGTTACGCAAAAAAAAAAAATCACATTTTGACGCGGGAACGACGGCCATACTTAACATGGCAAATCTAACTATACGCCGCAAAAAAAAGCAGCTTTAACTATACGCCGGAAAAAGCCGACTAGAGACGACGTAAGAGAATGCGACGGCCAAGCGTATGTTCGTGGATCGTCGGAAATAGCTAATTTGCATACCCGACACGGAAAACGACATGAACGCCACCCAGCGGACGCCAAAGTATTGCATCTTAGATCCGAAAGGCGTACGAGGGCGTATACCTGTCGGATCTAACCCAGATGCCGTCGTATCTTGGTTTGAGGATTCAAACCAAAGATACGACGCGGGTAATTTGAAATTACGTGGCGTATCAAGTGATACACCGGCATAATTTCTTTGAGGATTTGCCCCAAAGTGACTGCAAAAAAAAGGTTGCAGGAGATCAACAGCACAAGATGCGATAAGGAGTGAAAAATGCTGAAAACAAGTATTTCATACCCCAAAAAAAATACAATTGTTTATGATACATGTGGGGCTGATTTATTAACCACTTGACCTATGGAAGATTTACCCCCCTTCATGAACAGCACTGTGTTAGTTTAACTGAAAATTGCGTCGTGCAATGCTGTACCCAAATTAAATTTATGTAATTTTTTCCCCACCAATAGAGCTTTCTTTTGGTGGTATTTGATCATCTCTGCACTTTTTATTTTTTACGCCAAAAAAAACCCCCAAAAAAAACAATTTTTTATTTTTATTTTACATTTTTTTACTTACTGCTATAAAACATAGTTACATAGTTAGTCAGG
The DNA here is from genome assembly GCF_905171775.1 of Rana temporaria. Lineage (NCBI taxonomy): Eukaryota > Metazoa > Chordata > Amphibia > Anura > Ranidae > Rana > Rana temporaria. Next base: position 406,262,419 of record NC_053493.1, on the reverse strand, counting down.
TTGAAAAAAGACATCCAGTCCAACCACAAAAGAATAAAAATAAATACCGTATTTATCGGCGTATACCGGGAAAAATCGTGGGTGCGCGATATACGCCGATACCCGCTTTCCCGCACTCAGTTTGAACACTGCGCCGGCATATACCGAGCGCAGTACACTCGTGTATAGTCGGGCAGGCTCGGCTCCTCTCGCGCTCACGTTCCTGGACGTACAGGACGTGAGCGTGAGAGTAGCCGAGCCTGCCTGACTATACACGAGTGTACTGCGCTCGGTATATGCCGGCGCAGTGTTCAAACTCGGCGCGGGAAAGCGGGGATCGAGCGGAGAGGACACCGCAGAAGGACACCGGACCCGATGAAGAGGACACCCGAAGCCGCAGACGGACGCCGGACCCGACGAAGAGGACACCTGAAGCCGCAGAAGGACGCTGGACACGACGAAGAGGACACCCGAAGCCGCAGAAGGACGCCGGACCTGATGAAGAGGACCCCCGAAGCCGCAGAAGGACGCCGGACCCGACGAAGAGGACACCTGAAGCCGCAGAAGGACGCTGGACCCGACAAAGAGGACACCTGAAGTCGCAGAAGGACGCCGGACCCGACGAAGAGGACACCCGAAGCCGCAGAAGGACGCCGGACCCGACGAAGAGGACACACGAAGCCACAGACGGACGCTGGACCCGACGAGGCCGCCGATGGACGCCGCGCAAGACACCAAAACTGTAAGTACTAAAATGTTTTTTTTTACAGGAATGCGGGTCCACTTTAGGGGTGCACGCTATACGCCGGAGCGCGCAATACCCCGATAAATACGGTAAACAAACAAAATAAAAAACACAATACAATCCCATACACCCAACTCCATACCCACAGTTGAGGAAGGCAAAAAAAAAAAAGAGCGATGGTCCAATTTGCTACAGCAGGGGAAAAAATTCCTTCCTGATACCCCGAGAGGCAATCGGATTTACCCCGGATCAACTTTACCTACAAATCTTAGTACTCAGTTATATTATGTACATCTAGGAAAGTATCCAGACCTTTCTTAAAGCAATCTACAGTACTGATCTGGCCAGAACCACCTCTGGAGGGAGTCTGTTCCACATTTTCACAGCTCTTACTGTGAAGAAACCTTTCCGTATTTGGAGATGAAATATATTTTCCTCTAGACGTAAAGAGTGCCCCCTTGTCCAGATTCAAAAAATAGAAAAATCAAATTTCTTCATAAAATGTATTTTTTTTTGGTAAAAAAAAAATCCCAATAAGCATATATTGGTTGGTTTACATGAATGTTATTGCGTCTACAAACTACAGTATGGGATATATGTATTGGAATTTCTATTTCTTTATTCTTTTATACTAGTAATGGCGGCAATCAGCAACTTATAGCAGGAATGAAATTATGCAGTGGAAATTCTGACACTAATTGACGCTATTGACACTTTGTGGGAATCAGTGACACTAATACAGCGATCAGTGCTAAAAATATGCACTGTCACTGTACGAATGACACTAGGGTTATCGAAGGGTTAAATATGTGCCTAGCCAGTGTTTGTGTGTTAACTGTGTACTGTTTTTACTCAGAGAAGTAATGGTTCCTTGTCCCTGCTTTGCAGGAACACAAAATCCACCCCCCCCTGTTAGAACTGAGCTATGGAATAGGAATATCTCAGTTAGACATGTGCAATTTGTTTAGTTTCAAATTAGTTTTTTTAACAAACTTTGACAAATTTGTTAATTCGAAAACATCAAAATTAACGAAAACCCATTTAACAAATGTTTCCAAATACTTGTACATTCATAAATTTAAAATGTGAAAATGTGAAAACCCGAAAATATGAAATAATAACTTATAATAGCTAATAACTATTACATTTTAGGTATTGGAATTTCCTTTCAAATTTGGCTGTTAGTAAACGTAACAAATATAAATTTATCTGAAGTTACAAATTAATCAAAATAACGAATGTCTAAACAAATGAATAATAATAAAAAATAATAATAATAATGTTTTATTATTATTATTATTATTATTATTTATTCATTCTGTTCCATTTGTTTAGATGCGGCATTCATTCTTTCGGATAATTTGTAACTTCAGCTAAATTTGTATTCGTTATGTTCACTAACAGCCAAATTTGAAAGGAAATTCCAATACCTATAATTTAATAGTTAGTTATTATTAGTTATTATTTAGAATTTTAAAATTTTCTGATTTTCTTTTTAATTTTCGGATTTTCTTTCTTATTTTAGAATTTTCTAATTTTCGGATTTTCAAATTTACAAATTTTCTAATTTACGAATTTGCTAATTTTCGAATTTACAAATTTACAAATTTACGAATTGCGTTCATAATGAATGACCCGAAAAACGAAAAAAAACAAAAAAACAAATGAAAACTAAAATGAAAACGAACATATTTTTCAGCAGTGCAATTTTAAAATTTTCTGATTTTCTTTTTAATTTTCGGATTATCTTTCTTATTTTAGAATTTTCTAATGAAACGAAAATTAAAACAAACACATTTTTCAGCAGTGCAATTTTAAAATTTTCTGATTTTCTTTTTAATTTTCGGATTTTCTTTCTTATTTTAGAATTTTCGAATTTTCGGATTTTCAAATTTACAAATTTTCTAATTTACGAATTTACAAATTTACAAATTTACGAATTGCATTCATAATGAATGACCCGAAAAACGAAAAAAAAACAAAAAAACAAATGAAAACTAAAATGAAAACGAACATATTTTTCAGCAGTGCAATTTTAAAATTTTCTGATTTTCTTTTTAATTTTCGGATTATCTTTCTTATTTTAGAATTTTCTAATGAAACGAAAATTAAAACAAACACATTTTTCAGCAGTGCAATTTTAAAATTTTCTGATTTTCTTTTTAATTTTCGGATTTTCTTTCTTATTTTCGAATTTTCGAATTTTCGGATTTTCAAATTTGCAAATTTACAAATTTTCGAATTTACGAATTTACAAATTTACAAATTTACGAATTGCGTTCATAATGAATGACCCAAAAAACAAAAAAAACAAATGAAAACGAAAATGAAAACGAACAAATTTTTCAGCAGTGCACATGTCTAATCTCAGTTCTCTGTGTATTGCTCGCGTTCAAGGGGTGCTGGAGGACACAAATTATCACAGCAAAGCAGTCAGCCGGCGGTGCGCTCCCTGCAGGCAGAAGTCCGGAATCACGGATGTATCTGCCACCCTGTAGTAGTAAACTGGTATAGGGCGGTCGGCAGGCGGTTAAAGGAAAATAGACTGTTCACTTTGCAAAGGAATTTTCCCCAGAACTTAGTGAATGTGCTGAAATTTTACTTTGCAATGTGCTTTTCTGCTTGCAGATGACTGGAAGGTAGACATCAGCATAGCTTCCACTTATTGAATAAGCTAAGGGAACATTTCCTTGCAAAGTGCAACTTCCCTTGCAAAGTGAATGTATTATTTGCCTTTAGTAAATCAACACCAAGGGGTCAAATGTTCTCACAATCTTAAAAATAAATACAGTATGCAAGTTTTAACCCTTTAACCACTTAAGGACCGCCTCCTGCAGATATACGTCGGCAAAATGGCACGGCTGGGCACAGGCACGTACTTGTACGTCCCCTTTAAGTGCCCTCAGCCGTGGGGCGCGCAAGCGACCAGATCCGAAGCTCTGTGACCGCGGCCACGAGACCCGCGGACCCGATCGCCGCCGGTGTCCCGCGATCGGTCACAGGAGCTGAAGAACGGGGAGAGGTAAGTGTAAACACAGCTTCCCCATTCTTCACAGTGACAGCTTCATTGATCGTGTGTTCCCTGATATAGGGAAACACGATCAATGACATCACACGTCCAGCCCCGCCCCCCTACAGTTAGAAAAACCTATGAGGTCACACATAACCCCTACAGCTCCCCCTAGTGGTTAACTCCTAAACTGTAATTGTCATTTTCACAGTAAACAATGCATTTTTATAGCACTTTTTGCTATGAAAATGACAATGGTCCCAAAAATGTGTCAAAATTGTTCGATGTGTCCGCCATAATGTCACAGTAGCGACAAAAAAATCGCTGATCGCCGCCATTACTAGTAAAAAAAAATATTAATAAAAATGCCATAAAATGACCCCCTATTTTGTAAACGCTATAAAATTTGCGCAAACCAATCGTTAAACACTTATTGCGTTTTTTTTTACCAAAAATATGTTGAAGAATATGTATCGGCCTAAACTGAGAAAAAATATGTTTTTTTATATCTTTTTTGGGGGATATTTATTATAGCAAAAAGTAAAAAATATTGTTTTTTTTTTAAATTGTCGCTCTATTTTTCTTTATAGCGCAAAAAATAAAAACCGCAGAGGTGATCAAATACCACCAAAAGAAAGCTCTATTTGTGGAGAAAATAGGACGCCAATTTTGTTTGGGAGCCACGTCGCACGACTGCGCAATTGTCAGTTAAAGTGACGCAGTGGCGAATCGCAAAAACTGGCCAGGTCCTTTACCTGCATAACGGTCCTGGTCTTAAGTGGTTAATACCCCCAATCCCTCCATAAAGAGAACCTGTCACTGCCTATTACTGTTCCAAGGGATGTTTACATTCCTTGTGATAGCAATAAAAGTGATCCATTTTTTTTTTAAAAGGCAGTGTAAAAAAAATAAGAATTTTATTTTTTTTAAAGCGCCCCCCATCTCCACGTGTTCGCGCACCAAAGAAAATGCATACATAAGTCGCGGCCACAAATGTAAACAGTGTTCAGATCACACATGTGAGGTATTGCTGCGATCGTCAAAGTGAGAGCAATTATTCTAGCAAAAGACCTCCTCTGTAACTTTAAACTGGTAACCGTTAAAAATCCCCATAGGCAACGCTTTAAAAATGTTTAAGTACCGTAGTTTGTCGCCATTCCAGGAGTGTGCGCAAATTTAAACCATAACATGTTTGGTATCAATTTACTCCGTGTAACATCATCTTTCACAATATACAAAAAAAAATTGGGCCAACTTTACTGTTTATTTTTTTATTCAGTGGATTTTTTTTTTCAACAAATTGTTTACCCTTTCATGACTAAGCCTATTGCTGACATTTGTTGCTTGCAAGTTAAAATCTGTATTTTTTTGCTAGAAAATTATATATATATTTATATTTATAGAATAAAATGGCCATTGTTGCAAAATTTTATGTCACACTGTGTTTGCGCAGTGGTCTTTCAAATGCAATTTTTTAGGAAAAAATACACTTTCATGAATAGTAATAATAAACAAAAAATAACAGTAGACCATTTTTTTTGTATAATGTGAACAATTATGTTACGCTGAGTAAATAGACACCCAACATGTCATGCTTTGAAATTGCGGACACTCGTGGAATAGCGACAAACTACTGTACCTAAAAATCTCCATAGGCGACGCTTTATGGTTACCAGGTTAGAGTCACAGAGGTGGTCTAGTGCTAGAATGAGTGCCCTTGCTCTGATGACTGCGGCAATACCTCACATGATTTGAACACCGTTTACATATACGGGTGCGACTTACGTGCATTTTCATTGTTGTGCTAGCTCGCGGGGACGGGGCACTTTAAAACATTATAAGTGGTGACAGGTACTCTTTATGGAGGGACTGGTGGTCTAAAAGATTAGCGCAATTCTTTTTCCAATCAATCCCATTGCCTGCTATAAGAGTGTATTTTTTTTGTGCAATATTTTCTAAAAGAGTAATATTTTTTACGGACATCTTTTTTACTTATTCAGAAATTATTAAAAAAAAAAAAATGTCTTTATGTAACCCCATCTGAGTCTAATTGCCATTGCCTAAAATCACTAGATGTGTCATTGCAATAAAATTGTTTGTAAGTGCAGCAAAAATAAACAACATTGGGCCAGATTCACAAAGAATTGCCCTGGCGCAGCGTATCAGAGAAACGCTACGCCGCCGTACCTTACCTGGCGGAATTTCGAATCCAGGAAGATTTTGCGCCGTAAGTTACGGCGGCGTAGTGTATTTCTCGGCGCGTATTTCAAATTGGGCGGGTAGGGGGCGTGATTCATTTAAATGAAGCGCGTCCCCGCGCCGATTGAAATGCGCATGCTCCGTTTCGAAATTTCCCGCCATGCTTTGCGCGAAATGATGTCGCACCGACGTCATTTTTTGAACGTAGACGTGAGTTACGTCCTTTCCTATTCACGAACGACTTGCGCAAAAAAAAAATTCAAAATTCGACGCGGGAACGACGGCCATACTTTAACATGGCAAGTCTATCTATACGCCATGAAATAGCAGCTTTAACTATACGCCGGGAAAAGCCGTCTAGCGACGACGTAAGAGAATGCGACGGCCGCGCGTACCTTCGTGGATCGACTAAAAAAACTAATTAGCATGCCCAACGCAAAAAACGATGGGAACTCCACCCAGCGGGGGCCAAAGTATTGCACCTACGATCCAAAGGCGTACGAAGCCGTACGCCTGTCGGATCGAAGCCGTTGTATCTTGGTTTGAGGATTCAAACTTAAGATACGACGCGGCAAATTTGAAAGTACGCCGGGGTATCAGTAGATACGCCTGCGTACTCTCACTGTGAATCTGGCCCTCTATGTTTTTTTTTTTATATTTTTATTGTATTTCATTTTTATATTTTTAATTTTTTTCTGTTTTGTAGAAGACATACTTTTAAGCTAGATGGCTCTCCTGCTACATACTTTCCATTGGATGCACCTGAGCATTGTCCTACCGGGTCTTGTCATGCTGTACTTAAGCAAGCGTGCAATATTTCCACGTGGGATTCTGGCACAAAGAAGAGCTTCCTGCCTTAATAAAATGATACCTTGTTACAGCGATGTGTGAGGGGAAGGTTTAGTAAGTAAAACTGATTTTTTTTTTTTTTTTTTTGCAGTGAGATTCCCATAAGTGCATTACCAGGGTCGTGTTTTGCTCGCACCATCTGAAGTGCTATGCACTTTCCACCTCCCGTCTAGAAACCTCTGGGCTCCGCTGTGTAAGGAGCGCAAAGTGCGGTGCGTGCCTTGTGCGCCGCCTTTTAATTGATGTCTACAACTGGAATTCATTCTCCAAGGGGTGATCAATTTTAATGAAGGATTAGTGACACGCAGATGAGGATTTGTTCGGTGAAAACATGACCTAATAAAAGTAGAGTTTACTTTTCATGTTGTTGCCTGAAAAAGAAAATGACCTTAAAGCTGAAGGTTAGATAGGATTTTTTTTTACCGAGTTAAATTGGTCTGGCTTAGACCAATGTAGGTATGCATGTGCCATACCTGTAGGATCCCTCTAGAACAGGGGTGTCAAATTCAAATTCATTGGGGGGCCACATCAGCAGTATGGTTGCTCTCAAAGGGCCGGTTGTATCTGTAGGACTATGCGTCCACTATTTATTATCATAAATAATTGTCACTGCATTTGTTTATTCCTGGTTTTAAGGAGTGCAGGGTTCGGGAGTGCAGGGTTCAGGAGTTTGCTGGGTACGGAGTGCAGGGTTCAGGAGTTTGCTGCATACGGAGTGCAGAGTCCAGGAGTTTTTTCCTGCGTACGGAGTGCAGGGTTCAGGAGTTTGCTGCATACGGAGTGCAGGGTTCAGGAGTTTGCTGCGTACGGAGTGCAGGGTTCAGGAGTTTGCTGGGTACGGAGTGCAGGGTTCAGGAGTTTGCTGGGTATGGAGTGCAGGATTTAGGAGTTTGTCACGTATGGAATGCAGGGTTCAGGAGTTTGCTGGGTACAGAGTGCAGGGTTCAGGAGTTTTCTGCGTATGGAGTGCAGGGTTCAGGAGTTTGCTGTATACGGAGCGCAGGGTTCAGGAGTTTGCTGCATACAGAGTCCAAGATTCAGAAGTTTGTTGCGTACAGAGTTTAGGGTTCAGTAGTTTGCTGCGTACGGAGTGCAGGGTTCAGGAGTTAACTGCGTATGGAGTACAGGGTTCAGGAGTTAACTGCGTATGGAGTACAGGGTTCAGGAGTTTGCTGGATACAGAGTAAAGGGTTCAGGAGTTTGCTGGGTACGGAGTGCAGGGTTCAGGTGTTTGCTGCATACGGAGTGCAGGGTTCAGGAGTTTTCTGCGTACAGAGTGCAGGATTCAGGAGTTTTCTGCATATGGAGTGCAGGGTTCAGGAGTTTTCTGCATACGGAGTGCAGGGTTCAGGAGTTTTCTGCGTACGGAGTGCAGGATTCAGGAGTTTTCTGCATATGGAGTACAGGGTTCAGGAGTTTGCTGGATATGGAGTGCAGGGTTCAGGACTTTGCTGCATACGGAGTGCAGGGTTCAGGAGTTTGCTGCGTACAGAGTACAGGGTTCAGGAGTTTGCTGGGTACAGAGTGCAGGGTTCAGGAGTTTGCTGGATACGGAGTGCAGGGTTCAGGAGTTTGCTGCATACGGAGTGCAGGGTTCAGGAGTTTGCTGGATACGGAGTGCAGTGTTCAGGAGTTTGCTGCATACAGAGTCCAAGGTTCAGGAGTTTTCTGTTTACAGTGTGCAGGGTTCAGGAGTTTGCTGCGTTCGGAGTGCAGGGTTCAGGAGTTTGCTGCATACGGAGTGCAGGGTTCATGAGTATGCTATGCACCGTGTGCAACATCTGCACCCTCCACTCTCCTAAGCTGCTAATAGATTAATTTAGATTTGTGTGGTTACGTACACTTTAATACAGAGACTACCTTTTTCAGTCAGGTCAGACCCATAGACTTGCACCGAGAAGATCATTTGAACATGCTCATTGTACTTTGCTACAAACACGGAAGCAGCTATGGAATAAGGATCGTGATCATAAAAATTGAAATAGTGATTACAAATGTTACTGGAAAATAACTGCTATGCTAACAAAATAGATTGTTAAACCCTGTTAATAGCTTTATATTGAAAAAACTGATCTAAAATGTAACAGTAAAGAAAACAGGCATTTATAGGTAATCTATATTTTTTAAAGATTTTTAAATAAATGTGTAAATTTTACCCTAGTAATGTGAATATTGTCATCACAGTACTGTCATTGGAAGATCTGCTCATCACCAGTGGTGGTCGGTTGTGCACCTTGCAGCACCGTGGACCCTTCATTATGTTATAGGTACAGTATATGCATATCCTCTTGGCTTTCTAATTTTCTTCCACAACAACCTATAAATACTGGTTCTTGTACCTTAATTTGCTTGTGTGTGTGTCTATGATTGTGTCATTAGGCAACACAGTTGGGTATTAGCCATCATACTTTTTTTTTTTGCATTAACAGTTAGTTTTCAAGACAACGGGTGAGCTTGAGTTCGATCTGAACCCAGAAGGTAGATGTATTGCTGGGCCAGTGAGCTGGGGCCAGGAGATTATACAATGCATCATGGATGCTCTTGACATCATTAAACTATGTGGCCATGTGATACTGACATTGTCAATGATGTCACAAGTATCCACCCACCCCAAGCAGCTCATTAACCAGAAAGGGTGCAACCATGTGAAAGCTTTCAACGTATTCAGGCGCACTGGGTTCTTCTGACATAGTTCAGATCCAAACCCAGTTTATCCCTGTTCAGGACAAGCTTTCAAGTGTCCACCCCCTTCTTTTTAGGTCTAAACAGTACTTTAATTCCGCGTACACACGATCAGTCCATCCGATGAGAACGGACCAATGAACCGTTTTCATCGGTTAACCGATGAAGCTGACTGATGGTCCGTCGCGCCCACACACCATCGGTTAAAAAAACGATTGTGTCAGAATGCGGTGAGGTAAAACACAGCAACGTGCTGAAAAAAAATTTCAATGCTTCCAAGCATGCGTCGACTTGATTCTGCATTAGGATGCATTAAGGTGAAAAAACACAAACCTTTACCCCTAACCCCTTTAAAGAATAAGTTCACCTTTTCACAAAAAATTTAAAGGTAGACTGATTCCAAATATCCTGACCACTCCTCCAGACACATAGGCCGGGTACACACGAACAAACATGTATGGTGAAAGCGGTCCGTCGGACCGTTTTCACCATACATGTCTGCCAGAGGGCTTCTGTACGATGGTTGTACACACCATCGTACAGAAGTCCGTGCGTAAACAATACGCGGGGCGTGTCCGCGGTGTCGCCGCGTCGATGACGCGGTGTCGCCGCGACAATGACGCAGCGACGTGGGCGGCCCGCCTTTAAAATGCTTCCACGCATGCGTCGAAGTCATTCGACGCATGCGAGGGACGGCGGGCGCCTGGACATGTACGGTAGGTCTGTACTGACGACCGTACATGTCCGAGCGGGCAGAATTCCAGCGGGCTGTTTTAAAACAAGTCCAGGAATATTTGTCTGCTGGGAAAAGGCCCGGCGGGCAAATGTTTGCTGGAATTCGGCCCGCTTGCGCCCACACACGACCGAACATGTCTGCTGAAACTGGCCCGCGGACCAGTTTCAGCAGACATGTTTGGTCGTGAGTATGGGGCCATAGTGGTCCGAATACCCCATGCTGACAATGGAGCAGTTCCAATACTGTACACAGCAATACACAGCCGCAAAGTGAGTAGCTTTCCTAAGTGCTCATTTGACAGCACAGCTACTTAATCTTGCTGGCCAATGAGAAGATTATCTGAGGCTTCTTCTTCTGGTAAGGTGTCTCAGAAGAATTTTTTTTCCCATTGGTCAACGTCGGGCGCGTGATGGTGCTGACCCATGTCTCACAATGACATTGTGAGCATTCTGATGGATACTGCCTCCAGGGTTGTATATTGCTGTGTATAGTGTACAGGCCACTTAACCCGCAGCATGGGACATCATGGTGGCTATGTGACGCAGGACCAGAGAGGTGGGTTGGATATTTTGAGTTAGGTTACCTATTAATTTTTCATTAAAAGTTGAACTTACCTTAAGGGCTGAATACCAGGGGAAAAAAAACTCCTCCCTTGCAGTCCGTGAAAAGGACCTTTTTCTTATCTGGTCCTCCACTCCCACAGGCTTCCTAAAGGTTACTAGACCAGTGCCCCAGGCTATTTCCCCTACATTCCAGCTGTCACATGCCCTCTGACAACAAGTTCAATGCAGTGCCTATAGCCCTATATTGGATGTGAGGACACCAAGGGACAGTCCACAAGCTGGGTCATAGGGCAGTAGAGGAGGGTACCATTTGCCAGTGGAGTGAGTGATGAGGTAAGTAAAAATAAGTTTTACGCTACCGTAGGCATTAGACTCTTGCAGTGCAGAGACAGCACTACTACCTTATGTTTTTCCCAAAGATTGGAACTTAGGGAGAAAAAATTGATAACACCTTTTTTCAGGTTAAATCTCTCTGGGAACACAGACAGCAAAAAAAAAAAAAAAAAATTCTATCTCTTCTTTACTTTATCCCAAAACAAACATTTTTGGCTAGAGATACACTTTAATTTCGCCTTCTTGATTTCAGAACCATTATTTGACTTTTTGTCCTAATTTCCTTATTGATTTTGTTTCCGCTCTTTATTTTTCATTTGGGACCTTAGATACTGCTTAAAAGTTACCTTTCCACTGATACTGGGCCAATATTATTCTTTTTATTCGCAAGGCTTCATGTTTCTGCTGAGGTTGCCATTGGTTTATCACCGTTCTATATATAGCGATCTTCGATTTCCTGCATACAGATTTTGTTCATAATAAATCACCCGGTGCAAAATAATCGTGATTTGCTGCAGCCATTCCAGCTTGTATCTCTGCCAAAATTTCATTATTTTCTGTTATTAGCAATTCGAGACACTTAAAGATGGAAGCTTGTGAGCGGAGTCTTCGGGTCATTGATGCTCCTGTCTTGTTTTGTTTCTGGAGACTGTCATATATTTATTCTTCATAATGATTACTGTATTTATTGGCGTATAACACTCACTTTTTTACCCTGAAAATAGAGGAGTAAACTGTGCCTGCTTGCAGGGCCGGCCTTAGGTATTCAGGCGCCCTGTGCGAGATAATCCTGTGGCGCCCCCCCATCTTCACCCCTCGCCCCCTGGTCACCTAAACATACACAAAGAGGAAAAAAAATATTAAGTCCCTTTATCCTCCTCCCCTTCTGTGTGTAGGCTGGCTATAAAAAGTAAATACTTTTCTTATTTCTTTTTATCTGAAAAAGTAAATGCATGCAGGGCCAGGGGCTCAGTGTGACTTACCTTTCGGTGGATGGTGTGGCTTTGCATTTAAAATGGCGCTGCCCGGCCTTTAGACGCCACTGTGCATGCGCCGTCTGCTCGAGAATAGCCAAGCGTTTTCCGGCTTTCCCCAAGCAGCAGCGGCGCATGCGCAGTGTGTGTGAGTAACTGACTGCGACTCACATTCTTCGAGCTATGATGGTCGCACGGCGCCCCTGTTGCCCAATGGCGCCCTGTGCGGCCGCACAGCTCGCACACCCCAAAGGCCGGCCATGCCTGCGTGTTATACGCAGGGGGCTGTGGAAAGTTTTTTTCATGAAACATCCCTCTTAAAGTTAGGGTGAGTGTTTTACGCCTGTGCTGTTATACGCCAATAAATACGGTACTTCCCTGATTGCTTTGTTGGTTGTACGCAGAAGACTCCCCAACATTTCTACCAAATTTTGTACTGATCTATTATTCCTGTATTCATGATGCTTCATACCCTATAGGCCAGGGGTCTCCAAACTGTGGCCCATGGTTGGGATACAGCCCTTCCCATACCTTTTGGTTGGCCCTTGGGGCACTATTCCTCTTACTGGCAAAAATAATGGGGTTTTGTTACTTCCACTGACACCAAAAATGGTGCACTATTCCTCCTACTGACAAGGTTAACCAGTTCCCTACCGAGCCATAGTAATATGACGTTGGCAGGAACCTTGTCTCCCTCCAGGTGGAGGTCATATGACGTCCTGGGTTTCCCAGACGCTAGAGGGGTGCCTGCGCCGCCGGCGGGGCTCGCGCGCACCCGTGGCATCGCTCGGGACCGGTGCACATGACCGGCGGCCGCAATGTCCGCCGGGCACCTGCGATTGCCTGTGATCACGGCAGGAGCGTGAATCTGTCAGAGGTGAGGAGACCGATGTGTGTTCCCAGCATAGAGGAACACAGATCGGTCTCCTCACCTTGTGAATTCCCTCCCCCTACAGTAAGAATTACTCCCAGGGAACATAGTTAACCCCTTCAGCGCCCCCTAGTGTTAACCCCTTCCCTGCCAGTCACATTTACACAGTAATCAGTGCATTTTTATAGCACTAATCGCTGTATAAATGTGAAAGGTCCCAAAAATGTGTCAAAGTGTCCGATATGTCAGTCGCAATGTCATGGTCACAATAAATATTGCAGATTGCCGCCATTACTAGTAAAAATAAATAAATAAATAAAAATGCAATAAAACTATCCCCTATTTTGTAGACGCTATACATTTTGTGCAAACCAATCAATATACGCTTGTTGCGGTTTTCTTTACCAAAAATATGTAGAAGAATACATATCAGCCTAAACTGAGGAAAAATAAGTTTTTGGGGAAAAAAAATGATATTTATTAAATCAAAAAGTAAAAAATATTGTGTCTTTTTTCAAAATTGTCACTCTTCTTTTGTTTATAGTGCAAAAAATAAAAACGCAGAGATGATCAAATACCACCAAAATAAAGCTCCATTTGTGTAAAAAAATAAATAAAGATTTCATTTAGGTACAGTGTCGCGCAATTGTCATTTAAAGTGTGACAGCGCTGAAAACTAAAATTTGGTCTGGGCAGGAAGGGGGTGAAAATGCCCGGTATTGAAGTGGTTAAACAGGAGAATACTGACTCTCTGAAATTTTTGTTCATTAGAACACTGAGATTGTACCAGGTGACTATAATGAACCAAATCTAAAGTCAAAGAGAAAACCGCTCTGGATTACATAGTTACATATTTGGTTTCCTCATGAGATATTCATGTAACAAATGTGGGGAAAAAGAAGGGAATTAGGTTGCGCTAGATAATCTACACAACATAAGAAACTGTGCAAAATAGGTATAAATGAAATAAATTGAAACCAATACCCCTCCCAGGGGATAGAGACAATAAAACACACAAAGTCTAGAATAATTTATAAAAATATGTCCAGAAATTGATAAGAAATGTGTGTCCAATTCACAATCGTGACACCAAAAGAGCTGTAATAAAGTGAAAGGAAAATCCACCACCAAGTTGATTGAAAGTAACTGCTCCTCACGATCACACTAGGAAGAAAAGTGAGTGAGTGCCCTTACCAGAATTGTTGGACCCCCTGTTATATGAGGTCATGAAAGCCTGAAAACATCCCTTTTCTGAGGTGATGAGAGATCTCAGGGGATGTGCGTTGCTCCACTCCCAGCAGTTCCCAAGGCTATGCATGTCCGGTCCAAACAAGACCCTTAGGTAGGTAATTCTCCCTTCAAAAGGCAATCTACTCCTGTATACGTCAGTCTCTCTGTGATGTGCTCCGTATTCCCGGGGAGTGGCGATGTCCCCGGATGATCGCAGTGACAATACACACACGTCCTGGCTGCGAATACCGATCAGCTGCTATAGGGAAGTGGAGGGCGGAAGTCACGTGACTGTGACGACACACGTAGGACATACGGACACCGTAAGTGACGCCCCTGGCCGCGAGCTCGCTGCTCTTTTCACTCGGTGCAATTGTATACTGTTTTTATTGTGAATACCTCAATAATTTGGGCTTTTATCAAAATAAACCGTTTTACCTAAACATACTACACTATAGAGGCTTCTTGCTTTTTCCACATCTCCCTTTTCCTACAGTATGTCCGGTTTGCTATATTTGTGAGGACCTTTTTTGCTGACCTAATCCTGGGAGAAAAGAAACGTATAGGAAGCACTTTCCACCTATTGAAGATTTACAGACTGTTATCTGCACAAATATTCCCTACAGATTGCTATTTGCACTATATTCCTTAGCACTTTATTTATTAATAGATGGGTTATTATTATATTTAAATTACATGTTTTATATCAATCTATTCCTTATGAATTTTCACATATGACTACTATTAGTTTTTATTATATGTATTTTTATATTATTTATGTCACATACTAGCACTATACTATCTATTGTGGAGCGCAACACCATCTTTAGATTTTTTACATGTATCACCCTTGGGTAGTGTTTGACCCATACAGTGTTTGCTACACCAAAACTCGCTCATTTAATCTCCTACCTGTAGTAGCGCAGGAATATCTATCACTACATAGTTGATAAGGTTAAATAAAGACAACAGTCCATCCAGTTTAACCTGTGTAGGTGTGTAGAAAAAATAATTTCCCATATCCCCTTATATTGTTTTCGCTAAGATGCTCATTCAAGAGTCTTTTAAAACTATCCATACTTCCTGCCGACACCACCGATTGTGGAGGAGCGTTCAACACCCTTACCGCCCTGACAGTGAAAAGCCCCCTATGCAGCTTAAGGTAAAACCGCTTCTCTTCCAGTCTCATCGTGTGACCCTGTGTTTGTATATTGCTATCAAATCTCCTCTGAAGCGTCTCTTCTCCAGGGAGAATAAATTTAGCACTTGTAGTCGTTCCACATAATTGAGGTCCTCCAGTCCCCATAATAATTTAGTTGCCCTTCTCTGGACTCTTTACAGCTCCAGCACATCCTTTCTGAGGATTGGTGACCGGAACTGGATGGAATACTCCAGATGCAGCCAAACCAGAGTTTTATACAGTGGTACAATAATCGTTTTATCTCCTAGAGTTCAGTTTCTTTTTTAATGCATGCTAATATTCTGCTGGCTTTGGTAGTCACAGCTTGACACTGCATGTCATTACTCAGTCTGTCTACTAGGACCCCTAGATCCTTCTCCATCCTGGAAGCCCCTAGGGACTCTCCCCCTAAACAGTAACTTGCGTTTATATTTTTACCCCCTAAGTGATTTTCTCTGCCGCATTAAAAGATGGAATTTGTAGTAACTTCCATTTAAAGGGCAGGTTCACCCTAATAACATGTATATCTGACCAACTTCCTTACATTCATAACAAGTATAGTCCGTAGTTTTTTTTCCATGCTTTACATACCTTGTAATCCATCTTTTCAATCTACTTCTCCCCGCGGGAGTAGGCGTTTCTATGCCTAGGGGTTGCGGGGTTTCCGAAAGAAGCCGAACATGCAGAGATGTGAGTCGGCTCTATACGGCGCCTGCGCTCTCCATGTTCGGCTTCTTTCGGAAACCCCGTAACTCGTGCGCGCCTACGCAATACGGGGGGCGGGGCCTTAACTGCCGGGGGTACAGACATTAGTCATCTGGGCGACCTCCCAGATGACAATCCCCTAGGCATAGAAACGCCTACTCCCGCGGCGAGAAGTAGATTGAAAAGATGGATTACAAGGTACGTAAAGCATAAAAAAAAAAATTGCGGACTATACTTGTTACAAAAGTAAGGAAGTTGGTCAGATATACATGTTATTAGGGTGAACCTCCACTTTAACATTCCTGCATGTTCAGCTGTGCTAATTTGCCATGCAGTAGCCCACTCCATTAATTTATTCAGGTCCTCTTGTAAAGTTTATATATCCTATCCTTTATCATATCCCCCTCTCAAGTGTCTCTTCTCCAGAGAGAATAATTTTAATGTTTCTAGTCGTTCCTCATAGCTGAGGTCCTTCGGTCCCCTTATTAGTTTTGTTGTCCATCTCTGGACTTTTTCCAGTTCCAGCATATCCCTCCTGAGGACTGGTGCCCAGAACTGGATAGCATAGTCAAGATGCGGCCAGACCAGAGTCTTGTAGAGTGGGAGAATTATCATTTTATCTCTCGAATTAATCCTCTTTTTAATGCATGCCAATATTCAGTTGTCTTTGCTTGCAGCAGCCTGGCATTGCATGCCATTGCAGAGTCTACTAGAAAGCCTAGGTCCTTTTCCATCCTAGATTTCCCCAGAGGTTCTCCCCCTAGCATGTAACTTGTGTTTGTATTTTTCGCACCCAAATATAATACCTTATATTTTTCAACATTAAACCTAATTTTCCATGTAGTTGCCCACCCAATTATTTTGTTTAGGTCTTCTTGTAAGGTTTCCACATCCTGCGTAGAAGTTATTTCCCTGCTTAGCTTAGTATCATTCGTAAATAATGAGATTTAGCTGTTTATTACATCCTCCAGATCATTTATGAATAAACTAAACAGGATCAGTCCCAGCACAGATCCTTGGGGGACCCCACTTTCCACACCAGACCATTCTGAGTCGCCATTTAAAAGTGTGTGAGCTAAAACCTGTCCCTCCCCTCCTGTCGCTATTTTGTGCGGCAGTAAAGTCAGTGAGGACCATTACTGTCAGCCCCTCTGTTATAACAAGGTATTGTATAATACACAGTGTCAATGTTTCTTATAAAATGATGCTGCTAACAAATTATTTTCAAAGTGACGCTGTGTAGTCACTTGACTTCCCGCTGCTCTCCTCCCCCAATCGAAGGACTACAGCAGACAGCACAGTGGCCATGTGACCTCCCGGCTGATATCAGAGGAGCATCTCAGCCCCTTCCACTGTAGTCATTAGATCAGGGGAGGAGAGCGGTGGGAGGTCACGTAACTGCACAGCGGCGCTCTGAAATAAGGTATTTAGCAGCATAATTTTACAAAAACATTGACACTGTGTATTTGGCCTTGTTATAATAGAGGGGCTGGCAGGAATGGTACTCACTGACTTTACAACCACTTTAAGTGGGGGCCTTTTTGGTTCCTTTTACCCTACCTCACTATGACCTGTCTGGTTATTCCCCTTTGTTGCAAAGACTGTTAATTCTCCTCCAACACCTTTGGGCATCTTATAATTGCTGATTATATATGTTACAGTTATCGCAAGCAAGACATAGTTATAATAAGTATTTAACGGCGGAATATCCGTAACTATAGCACGTAATGGGGCAAGTTTTATACAGTATTCTGACTTTATCATGCATTCTCTTTGTTCCTAGCAGTATGTCCTCCGCATCACATAATATCATTACATGTACATCAAGATTTGACTTGGTGTGAATTCTAGAGGCCGTGGGCAGACGGAGATGACGGCTTCTTCGGCAAAGCAGATACATAATTGTTATTATTATTATTTTCTGTCTGTATGAGCCGCTTGCCTGACATAGGTTGCTCTGGTAACCAAAGTACTGAGCCTGTCCTTACTTTAATAAACTTTTTTCTAAAGATTTCAGAATATTGGTTAGGTATAACAGGTCTTTGTTAGTCACATAGAATGCATTTGATTTTTTTTTTAGAAATCAAAATCTCTCCTAAAAAAAAAGAAATTCCTATAATTTAAAGAAACTAGCAACTTTAAAACCAGAACTAAGTTTAAATCAGAACTCCAGAGAAAATTTAAACTGACACTTTATGTAGGGCTCCGTCTACATTTCAAGAGTTAAATGCTCCTTTCTTTTCTAGGGTACCATTAACCCCATTTACACATATAACTAGCACAGTGCGTGAACTTTAATGGGTTTCTCCCACATATGCCATGGCTGTGTTTTTCCAAACAAGGGGCCGGTTTACTGTCCTTCAGATTTTAGGAGGGCCAGACTGTGGTCAGTGGGAGTAGAGCATGTCCTGTTATCAGTAGTAGTAAACAATGCCACATTTTTAGTGGGAGGAATAACCATGCCCCTGTTGGTGATGTCAGTGGGAGGAATAGTGTCCCATTGTTGGTGTCAGTGGCAAGAATTATGCCCCGATTGTTGGTGTCAATAGGAGAAATATTGTTCTCTACATCATATCACTTTGAGCATGTAGGGATGTATTAGGCCACTAAGGAAGTTAGTATGAAATACCATCAACCCTTAGCATAGAAAGGTTAGAACGAACATGTTCAATAATTTAGGACAAGGCCTTTAAGCGATTTGTACTTATGTCAAGCTCGTAGTAATTAGGAGTTTTAGTGACAACTAGTAGTTGCGTATGAGAGGCAATATAGCTCAGGTAATAGTAGTTGCATTTAAGAAGCAATATAGCTTAGGTAATTATTATAGTTGCATATGAAAGGCAAATATAGGTAATTTGGAGGTAGATGGCCCTTTAAGGTATTGGGGAGCGATGGCACCAATATTAGTAGCGTGGCCGAGCTATGGCTGACAACACCGCTCCAGCCTGCAACTACTACTTTAGTGCTGTTACATCTATTGCAACAGAGAGCCATTGCTGGGGACAACCTTGAGGCCTTCCTTGCTGAACACCTTATACCACGGAATCCCTGCTACTACACTGAAACCTGCAAACGGATAAGTAGCTATTGTGTCACTTATAGTGCCATAGGAAAAGCTGCTGCTTGTGTTCCATCTAATACTATTGCTATTACTTACTATGCCTTGTGGATATCAACATATTATTTGGGAGATATTATTGTGCTAAGGACTGTTTGCTAAGGAATACCTTAAAGGGCCATCTACCTGAGCTATATTTGCCTCTCATATGCAACTATAATTACCTAAGCTATATTGCTTCTTATATGCAACTACTATTACCTGAGCTATATTTGCCTTTCATATACAACTATAATTACCTAAGCTATATTGCTTCTTATATGCAACTATTATTACCTGAGCTATATTGCCTCTCATACGCAACTACTAGTTGTCACTACAACTCATAAATTACTACGAGCTTGATATAAGTACAAAATCGCTTATAGGCCGTGTCCTAAATTATTGAACATGTTCGCTCTAACCTTTCTATGCTAAGGGTTGATGGTATTTCATACCAACTCCCTTAGTGGCCAAATACATCCCTATATGCTCAAAGTGATATGATGTAGAGAATCCCCAAACTCCTGTTTGTCTGGAGTGACACCTGTGGTCCCGTACGGATAATCACTTGCATATAGAGGTGTATTGGAATCTTGATCTTTAACTTAAATAATATAATTTTAAACGCTAAGCCCTGCTCGCATGTTGTAATGCGTCCATGCTTAGTAGCTCAATGCCTTTCTTTAAGTGAGAGAGAGATGATGTAGAGATCCCCCAAACTCATGTTTGTGTGGAGTGACGCCTGGGGCCCAATACTGAGTTCTCACATAAAGAAGCACATTGAAATCCCTGCTAACCGCAGTTGTGGTTCACTCCGTTCACCAGTGCCGTTACAGAATAATAGAACCTTAAAATGAACCCAGCGAAACTTGCAAACCATGTTGTCACCCTTACCCAAAGGGTAGACGCTCTTGCTCAAACGGTACAAAATCTACAAGCAGAAAATCAGGCCTTGTAAGATTTAGTTGCCCCCCCTGAACCTAAGGTTAACCCACCTTCTTCTTTTTCTGGTGATCGAATGACCTATAGAGAGTTCATTAAGGCGTGTAAACTAATGTTTGAACTCTGCCCTCGCACTTTTCCCAATGATAGTATTAAGGTGCTTACCCTTATATCCTATTTACATGGTGAACCTCATGCTTGGGCAAATACCTACCTAGAATAAGAGGATCCAATCCTAAATTCCTGTCAACAATTTCTAGCAACTATGTCTTTGCTATATGATGACTTCAATAAGCAACTCACTGCTGAACATGCGATTAGGAATCTCAAACAAGGTAAACAACCAGTCAACAATTTAATTGCGGAATTCCAGAGGTGGGCTATTGAAACTGAGTGGAATAATGTCACATTGCGTAATCAATTTCGTCTTGGCCTTTCCGAAGCACTCAAGGATGAGTTGGCTCGAGCATATCTCCCTCCTACTCTTAATGACATCATACAACGTTCGATCACCATAGATCGTAGGTTAAGAGAGAGACAAGCTGAACGTCAATTAAGTCCAAGTACATCTGCCCCAATGCCTAAAAAATTGAGTTTAATTCCCTTCGATGAAAAAATGGACATTGGAACAACACGTGCCCCACTTACCTCTGCTGAAAGACTTTGCCATCGCTCATTGAAACTTTGCCTTTATTGTGCCTCATCGGAACATGCCATCCCTTCTTCTCCTCTTGTAAAAAAGAAAAAGGACTAACGTAAGCCTATTCACCTTTGTAAGTTGGCTCATTCTGTTCTTATGTTACAGTGGGAATTCCTGTCAAGGCAATGTTGGATTCAGGCGCATGTGGTAACTTCATCGATTCAGGCCTTGTTTCTTCACAAAAAATTCCACACTTGAAGAAGTCGTCCCCTCTTTCTGTGAGTTTTATTGACGGTACAACTTCTGCTTCTGGACCTATAATGTATTAAATTCAACCTTTATTGACTGTTTGTGGAGATAATCATACTGAATTTTTGACCTATAATGTTTTCCATCTCCACTATTCCCTGTTGTTTTGGATTTACCTTGGCTTAAACAGCATGGGCCAGATTTACAGTCAGCTTACGCCGACGTATCTGTTGATACGCCGTGTAAGTTCTGTGATGCGTCGTCGTATCTATGCGCCGTATTCAGGGAACAAGATACGCCTGAATTTTGCCAAGATACGACCGACGTAAGTCTCCTACGCCGTTGTATCTTGGGTGCATATTTACTCTGGCCGCTAGGGGCGCTTCCGTTGATTTACGCGTCGAATATGTAAATGAGCTAGATATACGCCGATTCACGAACTTACTTGCGCCCGTCGCAGTAAGCTACGCCGTTTACGTAAGGCGTACATCCGGCGTAAAGTTACCCCTGCTTTATGAGGCGCAGCCAATGCTAAGGTATGGACGACGGAACAGCCGTCGGATTTTACGTCGTTTATGTAAGTCGTACGTGAATGGGGCTGGGCGTAGGTTACGTTCACGTGGTTGCCATTGAGCCGTTGTATCTTAGGGCGTAAATTCAACGTGATTCTGAGGCATGCGCGCGCATGCGCCGTTCGTACGGGCGCCCCGTGCGTTCCACCATGGAACACGGAAGTGCGCCGCAGTATACGTTGCTTCTTTGCAAATTACTGCCAGTGCACTACAGCTGTCTGGTACTATAAAGCCATCCTGCCTATAAAGGCATTCACCTGATACACTGACAGCATTCTATTATTGTCAGCCGTAGCGCGGCCACGCTACTGATATTGGTGCCATCGCTCCCCATGCTGCAACACCGCTCCAGTCTGCAACTACTACTTTAGTGCTGTTACATCTATTGCAACAGAGAGCCATTGGCTGGGGACAACCTTGAGGCCTTCCTTGCTGAACACCTTACACCACGGAATCCCTGCTACTACACTGAAACCTGCAAACGGATAAGTAGCTATTGTGTCACTTATAGTGCCAAGGAAAATCTGCTGCTTGTGTTCCATCTAATACTATTGCTATTACTTATTATGCCTTGTGGATATCAAAATACTATTTGGGAGATATTATTGTGCTAAGGACTGTTTGCTAAGGAATACCTTAAAGGGCCATCTACCTCCAAATTACCTGAGCTATATTTGCCTCTCATATGCAACTTTAATTACCTAAGCTATATTGCTTCTTATATGCAACTACTATTACCTGAGCTATATTTGCCTCTCATATGCAACTATAATTTCCTAAGCTATATTGCTTCTTATATGCAACTACTATTACCTGAGCTATATTGCCTCTCATACGCAAATAAGTACAAATCGATTATAGGCCTTGTCCTAAATTATTGAACATGTTCGCTCTAACCTTTTTATGCTAAGGGTTGATGGTATTTTATACCAACTCCCTTAGTGGCATAATACATCCCTATATGCTCAAAGTGATATGATGTAGAGAACCCCTAAACTCCTGTTTGTCTGGAGTGACGCCTGGGGTCCCGTACTGATAATCACTTGCATATAGAGGTGTATTTGAATCTTGATCTTTAACGTAAATAATATAATTTTAAACACTATGCCCTGCTTGCATGTAGTAATACCTCCATGCTTAGTAGCTAAACACCTTTCTTTATGTGAGAGAGAGATGATGTAGAGATCCCCCAAACTCCTGTTTGTGTGGAGTGACGCCTGGGGTCCAATACTGAGTTCTCACATAAAGAAGCGCATTGAAATCCCTGCTAACCGCAGTTGTGGTTCACTCCATTCACCAGTGCTGTTACACGGACAGATCGGACACTTTTGACACATTTTTGGGACCATTGACATTTATACAGCGATCAGTGCTATAAAAATACACTGATTATTGTGTAAATGTCACTGGTAGGGAAGGGGTTAAAACTAGGGGGCGATCAAGGGGTTACATTTGTGTTCCCTAGGTGTGTTCTAACTGTATTGGGGTAGGACTGACTGGGGGAGGAGACATATCGTTGTTCCTACTTAGTAGGAACAAATGATATGTTTCTTCTCCCCTGACAGAACAGGGATTTGTATGTTTACACACACAAATCCCTGTGCTGGCTCTCGTGCCTGTGATCGCATCTGCCGGCCACTTGCACCTCAGTTCCCCCACCGAGCAGCAGACGCGCGCTCTCTGGCATACAGGGTTTCGCCCAACAGAGCCATTCTGCCAAGGTATATCGGTGTGAGCCAGTCGGCAAACTGTTAAATATGCAGTCCAATATGGTCGGAGGGTACGGGGAAGTCCACTTAAGGGTGATTTGTCTTTGAGCCACAAACAGCGCACGCAAAACACTTTAGTGGCTTAAGCATTATAAGAGCCTAAGTTTTTGTGAAAAAGAGTGTTGTTTGGAAATCCAAGTATCCCATTTAGTAGAAAACTGAGAAATTCAATTGTATAGGGTGTAGAAATTTCTTTCCATTAACACAGTAGTATCAATTCTATCAAAAATGGAAGAAAAGGGGATAACCAAAGATTTCCGGTGCAGCTCTTTAGAGTTAAAGTTATGGTTTGACTGGTTAATCACTTCTAAATGATGCAGACCCTGTAACTTAGACATGTGCAATTTGTTTCATTCCAAATTCGTTTTTTATAACGAATTTCGACAAATTTGTTAATTTGAAAACATCCGAAAACTTGTTTAACTAATTCTTCTGAATATTCGAACATTCAAATTTTGGAAATTCGTAAATCCAAAAACCTGAATATTGGAAAATCTGAAATAATAACTAATAAGTTAAAGGTATTGCAATTTCCTTTCAAATTTAAACATCCCTTGTAATAGAAAAAAGCATGACAGGTCCTCTTAAATATGAGATCTGGGGTCAAAAATACCTAATATTTAGACTTACATGCAAAAAAAAATAAAAAAATTGTCATTTAAAAAAATGACAACAAGAAAATATTGCTTTAAGAAGCATAGGCGGAAGTGACGTTTTGACGTCACTTCCGCCCTGCTATGCTATGGGGACGGGTGGGGGCCATCTTGCTCTCATTCGCATCCACAGCAAGCAGGAGAGAGGACCCGATTGCATTCTCCACCGCTGCCGACGGCTCCGGTAAGCGGCGGAGGTCGTGGGAGAGCCGCTGGAGGGGTGGCCTCTCCCGCCACCGATAACGGTGATCTCGCGGTGAATCCACCGTGGAGACCACCGTTATCGTTTACAGGACTGCTCAAGGAAAAGATGGATATCTCGGTTGAGGCAGCAGCTGCTGCCGTTACCGAAATATCCATCTTTAAAAAGAGGACGTATATAGTCGTGAGCGGGTCCTTAAGTGGTTAATTGTAAGGACAGAACACACAGTGGGGAGAAGCCGGAAAATACTCAGAGGCTCTGAAAACAAGAAGTTATATTGCTGATGGAATGAATAATTCATACTTTATCTGATTGAGGGAATATTTTGGTTTTGGGAAAAGCAAACTTAAATTCCCACCTCTCTAGAAACCAACAGAATGTATTTTCCACCCTTGAAAGGAATGGTTCTGAACAGATTTAATGCAGTGTATCATACAAATAAATGACAGCTATGTGTAATTATTTACTAATTGCCATTGCAGCACACAACAGTTTCTTTCAACAATTTATAGTACAATTACCGTGTGATCTGCAGGCATTAATAACCTTCTAATCAGTACATAATGTGCAATTAAAAATGAAAGCCGTGGAAATCGGAGCTAGTCACCGGAGAGTCAGCTCCGCCGCGCAAGTTCACAGGCTGGAGTTTTTCATTTCCTGACAGACTCTTTTGAGCCTCTGTGTGAAAAGTATTTGTGAGATATTTCTAAAATCATAATCGACATCTACAAAAGAAGAAAAATGTATTCAGAAGCGTGAAAAACAAAAGTCGAAGTCGTGGGATTAGTTGGTTTCTACTAGGAAAAACAACAAAACATAAAACAAAATAGTTTGTGCATATACAGTATACAGCATACTATGCAAACATCTTAAAACCGTTTCACACAGGGGCGACTTGGGATCCGACTTGAAGTCGCCCCAAGTTGCGTGGTTCAGAAAATAAATAGAAATGAATGGACCCGTCTTAAAGGGGTTGTAAAGACAAAAATATTTTCCTCTTAAATTAAAGTCTGACAGTAGCTGATAAAGTAAAAAGTAATGTTTTGCATTATAACTAGTTTGATACCTGTTGAAATCGAGCTGTTTTATTCACCTCCAGCACTCCTGAATCTTTATTCTCACTGACTTCCTGGTTTGCGGTGCGCATTCATTCTTGCTACATCACGGCCTAATGGGAACTACAGTTCCCATTAGGCTTAGCCTCCATGCCTGTGAGGGATAAGAGAGCATCTTCATGCAGGGCTGTAGTCAGAGGGAGGGGGCGAGCACATTCTGCTTTCCACCATGCAAAACGGCTCAGATGCTGGTGGAAAGCAAGAAGAGGAGTGACAGGAAATGGCATTTTCAAACCTGGATTACTGTATTTTGGAGGTCAAAAGGAAAAACGAGGTAAGTGATATTTAAATGCTCTAGCTTACAGCAATCAATTGATCTAATAAAAAACGAACCTTTAGTGTTCCTTTAATGCACACTACTGAAGTCGCTCCCACTTCAAAAAAGGTTCCTGTACTACTTCAATCCGACTTCTAGGTGACTTGTACCCATTGATTTCAATGAAAGTCACCTCCAAGTCCCTGTCTTAAAGGGGTTGTAAAGGTACAATTTTGTTTTTCCTAAATAGCTTCCTTTACCTTAGTGCAGTCCTCCTTCACTTACCTCATCCTTCCATTTTTCTTTTAAATGTCCTTATTTCTTCTGAGAAATCCTCACTTCCTGTTCTTCTGTCTGTAACTTCACACAGTAATGCAAGGCTTTTTCCCTGGTGTGGAGTGTCGTGCTCGCACCCTCACTTGGACTACTGGAGAGTCAGGACGCCCACTAACACACAGCTCCTTTCTTTACCTGCAACGTAGAGAGCGTCCTGACTCTCCCGAGGGAGGGGGCGAGCACGACACTCCACACCAGGGAGAAAGCTTCGCATTACTGTGTGGAGACACAGACAGACAGAAGAACAGGAAGTGAGTGTTTACACTGACATCTCCCCGTTCTTCAGCTCTGTGACACGATCGCGGGACACCGGCAGATATCGAGTCCACGGGTTCCGCAGGCACGATCACGAAGCTTGCGGCAGAGTCACAAGTGCGCCGCCAGCGCGCGTGACCACAAGGCGGCAAATTTAAAGGGATGCACCTGTAATCCCATTTGCCTGTCCGTGCCATTCTGTCAACGTATACGTTCGTGCAGCGGTCGGCAAGCGGTTAAACCAGCAGCAATTCTTAAACTTGCATACTTTATACACTTGCACAAAGTCAGGGATTTTGTAGGATTAGAGTCAAGTGTATGATTAACCAGTTATAACAAGCAGGTGCCAATGATCATCAATTTAATATGTAGGTTGAAACACAGTTAACTGAAACAGAAACAGCTGTGTAGGAGACTGGCAACTGGGTGAGGAGCAGCCATACTCTGCTACTAAGTTGAGGTTTTGGAAGGGGGTTCATGTCACAGGTCATACAGCATGGCAGGACTGAGCAGAGCAACAAGACACATGGTAGTTATACTGCATCAGCAGTCTCTCCTAGGCAAACATTTCACTGCTGTTTCAAGATGTGCTGTTCAAGCTCTTTCAAAGAAACACAAAGAAACGGGCAACGTTGAGGAGTGTAGACACAGTGGTCAGCCAAGGAAACTTAATGCAGCAGATGAGAGACACATCATGCTTACTTCTCTTCAACATCTGAAGATGTCCAGCATTGCCAGCAGCACAGAACTGGTGAAAACCAATGGAACCCAGGTCCACTTATCTACTGTCTGGAAAAGTCTGGCCAAAAGTTGTCTTCATAGAAGAATTGTGGCCATAAAGCCACACCTCCGACAAAGGCTAAGCGACTCAACTATGCACAAAAACATAGGAACTGGGTTGGAGAAAATTGGCAGCAGGTGCTCTGGACTGATGAGTCAAAATCTGAACATTTTGGCTGTATTAGGAGGCAGTTTGTTGGTGAAGGGCTGGAGAGCGGTACAATAATGAGTGTCTGCAGGAAACAGTGAAGCATGGTGGATGTTCCTTGCAAGTTTGGGGCTGCATTTCTGCAAATAGAGTTGGAGATTTGGTCATCATCAATGTTGAGAAATACAGACAGATACTTATCCATCATGCCATACCATCAGGGATGCATGTGATTGGCCCCAAACTAATTCTGCAGCAGGACAACAACCCCAAACATACAGCCAATGTGATTAAGAATTATCTTTAACCGCTTCCCGACTGCCGCACGCCGATATACCGCGGCAGAATGGCACGGGCAGGCAAATGGGTATACCTGTACGTCCCTATAAATTTGCCACCTGCCACCTGCCTCGTGAGTGTGCCCGTGGGTCCTGGGAACTCAATGTTCCCGGGAGTGGTGTATTTAGGCTTTGTGCTGCCCTAAGCCTGACTAAACTTGTGCACCCCCTAATTTAAATATGACCCACCCCTTCCTGTCAAGGCCACACCCCTTTCTGTTTAAGACCCACACTGAAATTTTAGATTGGGGACACTAGTTCTTAGTGCCTGGGGGGAGGGGGCAATGGATTCCATTAATTTCCATAGATTTCCTATCACTTCCTGTTTGGCTATGGGGCAGGATGTGAAGGGAAATCTCTGAAATGGGTCAGGGGTGGTAAAAAATAAACTGACAGGGGCTATAACCCTCCCCTACTCTATCCAAAATGAAAAAAAAGTGTTGCCTACAGTTCTTCTTTAAGCGCAAATTTCTGATAATTTTATGGAGAGGACTAAGAAGATATAACCATGCCAATGGTGCAGCAGAAAACATATAGCACAGGTTTGTAGTCCAGGATGATAGGACAGTCAAAAATAGAAGCAGCTTGCGCTACACTAACAGTAAAGCACAAGCCGGCGGGGACTCTTTCCGTGCTGCCCCCTGCAAAGTGCTGCCCTAGGCCTGAGCCTTGTTATCCTAGGCCAGGATACACCGTTGGTTCCCGGGCAGCCTGCGATTGCGGTCGGGAGAAGAAGAACGGGGAGATGCCAATGTAAACAAGGCATGTCCCTGTTCTTCCTAGTGACAGGACAATGATCTCTGCTCCCTGTGATCGGGAACAGAGATCACTGACGTGTCACTCGCAGCCACGCCCTCTCACAGTTAGAATCACTCCCTAGGACACACTTAACCCCTTCAGCACCCCCTAGTAGTTAACTCCTTCACTGCCAGTGTCATGTTCACAGTACACAGTGCATTTGTATAGCACTGATCGCTGTATAAAAGACAATGGTCGCAAATATGTGTCAGAATTGTCCGATGTGTCCGCCATAAAGTCGCAGTCATGAAAAAAATTGCAGATCTCCGCGATTAGTAGTAGAAAAAATAATAATAATAAAAATGCCATAAAACTACACCCTATTTTGTAGACGCTATAACTTTTGCACAAACCAGATCAACATACGCTTATTGCAAATTTTTTTTACCAAAAATATGTAGAAGAATACGTATCGGCCTAAACTGAGGAAAAAAAAATTCTTTTTTTTTTTAAACCACCTAAGACCCAGACCAATATGCAGGTAAAGGATCTGGCCAGTTTTTGCGATTCAGCACTTCGTCGATTTAACTGACAATTGCGCGACGTGGCTCCCAAACAAAATTGGCGTCCTTTTTTTCCCACAAATAGAGCTTTCTTTTGTTGGTATTTGATCACCTCTGCGTTTTTTATTTTTTGCGCTATAAACAAAAATAGAGCGACAATTTTGAATAAAAAAATCTATATTTTTTACTTTTTGCTATAATAAATATCCCAAAAAAATATCCCAATTTTTTTTTTCCTCAGTTTAAGCCGATACGTATTCTTCTACCTATTTTTGGTAAAAAAAAATCACAATAAGCATTTATCGATTGGTTTGCGCAAAATGTATAGTGTTTACAAAATAGGGGATAGTTTTATGGCATTTTTATTAATATATATTTTTTTACTACTAATGGCGGCGATCAGCGATTTTTTTCGTGACTGTGACATTATGGCGAACACATCGGACAATTTTGACACATTTTTGGGACCATTGTCATTTTCACAGCGAAAAGTGCTATAAAAATGCACCGATTACTGTGAAAATTACAATTGCAGTTTAGGAGTTAACCACTAGGGGGTGCTGAAGGGGTTAAGTGTGACCTCATCTGTGTTTCTAACTGTAGGGGGGCGGGGCTGGACGTGTGACATCAGTGATCGTGTTTCCTTATATCAGGGAACAGACAATCACTGACATTGTCACAATGAAGAACGGGGAAGGTGTGTTTACACACACCTCTCCCTGCTCTTCAGCTCCTGAGACCGATCGCGGGACACCGGCGTCAATCGGGTCCGCGGGCATGGTCACGGAGCTTTGGACTGGGTCGCGAGCGCGCCGCCAGCGGCACGCTTGCGACCGCACGGCTGGGCTCTTAAAGAGGACATACAGGTACGCGATTGTGCCCAGCCGTGCCATTCTGCCGACGTATATCGCCGTGAAGGGGTCCTTAAGTGGTTAATTGGGATATTTATTATAGCAAAAAGTAAAAGATATTGGGGTAGATTCAGAGAGAAGATACGACGGCGTATCTCCAGATACGCCGTTGTATCTCTGAGTGCGGGCCGTCGTATCTATGCGCCTGATTCAGAGAATCAGTTACGCCTAGATTTCCCTAATATCCGACCGGCGTAAATGTCTTACACCGTCGTATCTTAGGCTGCATATTTACACTGGCCGCCAGGTGGCCCTTCCATATATTTACGCAAGGTATATGCAAATAAGCTAGATACGCCGATTCAGAAACGTACGTCCGGCCGGCGCATTTTTTTACGTTGTTTACGTTAGGCTTTTTTCGGCGTATAGTTACCCCTGCTATATAAGGGGGGAAACTTATGTTAAGTATGGCCGTCGTTCCCGCGTCGAGTTTTAAAATTTTTTTGTTGATTGCGTAAGTCGTGCGCGAATAGGGCTGTACGTAACTTACGTTCACGTCGAAAGCAATGACGATTTGCGGCGAAATTTCGAGCATGCGCACTGGGATTTTTGGGATGTTCGTAAAAAAACGTCTAGTACGCGGGGTCACAGTTAATATACATAAAACACGCCCACATCATCCACATTTGAATAAGGCGGGCTTACGCCGACACAGATACGATACGCCGCCGTAACTAAGGGCGCAAGTTGTTTCTGAATACAGAACTTGCACCCTAAATTACGGCGGCGTAACGTATCTAAGATACGTTAGCTGGGCGGATAGATAGACCATTCCATCTGAATCTAGCCCATTGTGGTTTTTTTTTTTTCAAAATTTACGCTCTTCTTTTTTTTATAGCACAAAAAAACAAAAATCGTAGAGATGATCAAATACCACCAAAAGAAAGCTCTATTTGTGGGAAAAAAGGACATTAATTTTGTTTGGGTACAACGTCACAAGACCGCGCAATTTTCAGTTAAATCAACGTAGTGCCGAATCGCAAAAAGCGGCCCGGTCATTTGGCAGCCAAATGGTCCAGGGCTGAAGTGGTTAATGTAAAGAAGAACAAGAATTCATGGAAGTTATTGTTTGACCCCCGCAGAGCCCTGATCTCAACATCAAGGAGTCTGTCTGGGATTACATGAAGAGACAGAAGGATTTGAGGCAGCCGACATCCACAGAAGATCTGTACTTAGTTCTCCAAGATGTTTGGAACAACCTACCTGCCGAGTTCCTTCAAAAACTATGTGCAGGTCTACCTAGAAGAATGGATGCTGTTTTGAAGGCAAAAGGTGGTCACACTAAATATTGATTTGCTTTGGAATTCTCTTCTGTTCATTGACTTTCCTGTTTGATAATTGATAAAATATTAACACTCCTATTTCTGAAAGCATTCTTAATATACAGCATTTTCTCACACATCCCTATGATTTTTTTATTATTATTATATTATTCTGGCACATCAAACGGGTATTTTTTTGTACTTGCATTGTGTTTAAAGTGAGAGATGTATGAAATAACTTTTCTTTTTTTCTGTGAAATATACTTTAACACAAGGACAACAATCTTTGTATTAGCCTGTGACTAATGCCTAGTACACACGATCGTTTTTCCCGTCGGGAAAACTGTCGTGTTTTCCTTTGGCCGGGAAAACCGGCCGTGTGTATGCTCCTTAGCAGTTTTCCCGACTGGAAAACTGCGGTTTAAAAAATTAGGACACGTCCTCTTTTTTCTTGCCGCTGATCGCAGCTTTTTTTCCCCGCAGTTTTCCTATGGGAAACACTGCGAGGGAGCATAGTTCTCCTGGCAGTTTTCCTGTCGGGAAAACTGGCCGTGTGTACAGGGGAAAAGGGACCGAGCCGGTCTTTTGACCGTCGGGAAAACCGATGGTGTGTACTAGGCATTAGGCCCCATACACACCATAGAATCTATCCGCAGATAAATCCCATCGAATGGGTTTCAGCGGATAGATTCTATGGTGTGTACACTCCGGCGGATATTTATCCGCGGATATTTCCGAATTCCAGCAGATAGATATTTGTCGACATGCACAGAATATCTATCCGCTGGAATCGGATCCCACGGATGGATCCGCTGGTCTGTACAGACTCACCGAATCCATCCGTCCGAAGGGATCCCCCGCATGCGTCGCAATGATTCAACGCATGCGTGGAATTCCTTATATGACAGCGTCGCGCCCGTCGCCGCGTCATAATCGCGGCGACGGCGCGACACGTCATCGCCAGAGGATTTCCGCGCGGATTTCAATGCGATGGTGAGTACACTCCATCGCATAGAAATCTGCGGAAATCTATGAGAGGATTTATCCGTGGAAATGGTCCGCTGGACCGTATCCGCGGATAAATTCTCTCGTGTGTATGGGGCCTTAGCCTGTAATTTTGTTGATTTCTTTGGACTTAAAATAACTGATACATTTTAGGATAAAACCTGATGGACTTTTTTTTTTAGGGTGATAAGGTGGTATGGCATGTGCAACAAAAGATTTTATAGAATCCTCTGAGATACCTACAGTAAAATCATTTTGTTACGGATTTGGTCTTTGGGGATTTACACTCATCCAGAACTGGAACTGGAACGAACAAACAAAAAAACTCTATACTGTACGGCCCAGATCCACAAAGATCTGCCTATCTTTAGGCATGCGTAGCGTATCTCAGATACACTATGCCGCCGTAACTTAGAGCTTAGTTTCCTTATCCACAAAGAATTTGCGCAGTAAGTTACGGCGGCGTAGTGTAAATGTGTCGGCGTAAGGGCGCGCAATTCAAATGACTAAGATGTGGGCGTGTTTTATGTTAATTCATCTTGACCCCACGTAAATGAATTTTTTTTTGAACGGCGCATGCGCCGTCCGTGGGGGTATCCCAGTGCGCATGCTCGAAATCACGAATAGTCAATGCTTTCGACGTGAACGTAATTTCCGCAAAGCCCTATTCGCGAACGTTTTACGCAAACAACGTAAACAACGGAAAATTCAACGCTGGCCCGACGTCCATACTTAACATTGCGTACGCCTCATAAAGCAGGGGTAACGTTACGTCAAAAAAAGCCTTACGTAAACAATGTAAAAAAATGCGCTGGCCGAGGATCGCCGTATCTAGCTAATTTGCATACTCTACGCGGAAATCAACGGACTCGCCACCTAGCGGTCAGCGTAAATATGCACCTAATATCCGACGGCGTACTAAGACGTACGTCAGTCGGATTCAGGCGTATCTTGTTTTGTGGATACAAAACAAAGATACGACGGGGCATCGTAGAAATTACGCGGCGTATCAATAGATACACCAGCATAAGTTCTTTTTGGATCTGGGCCCACATGTATATCTCTGTATACTGATCAGTATGAAGGATTAGCCACTAGGACATAATTCTCTTTTTGAAATGTAATGTATTTGGTTACAATGTTGTGTTTATATGAAAAAACTAATAAAGATACTGTATATATATTAATAAAAAAAAACAGAATCTAGTTAAACATTTAAAACTAGAACAGCAGTGTCCAATTGGACAGCTGCTTTCCTAAAGAGACCTATGAGGCTTCAGAGGGACTGGGATCCCCCTTGTCCTCCACTCTCTCTGCACAGCACCCTCTGAATAGCGCTACCCTGAGGCCTCGTACACACCACCCAACATGTCCGATGAAAACGGTCCACGGACCGTTTTCATCGGACATGTCCGCTGGGATCATTTGGTCTGATGTGTGTACACACCATCAGACCAAATTCCCTGCAGACAGAATACGCGGTGATGTGGCGACGTGCGCGCACCAGGAAGTTTAATGCTTCCACGCATGCGTCAAATCACTTCGACGCAGGCGTGGGATTTCAGGCCAGCGGACATGTCCGATAAGTGGTACTGACCATCGGACATGTCATGTACACGGCCTGACAGGGAGACTGCACTGCACCTACCTGCCAGATAGTAAAAACATTTGAATTATAAATTGTGTGATACATTTAAGTAATATAATCTGTACAGGTTAAACCCATTTAGCACTTTTAGCTCTAATTTCTTACAAGAGTAAGCCTACAATTTATTATAATACTGAACTGAATATTTAAATCCACAAAGAAGCCTAATTGGGACTGGTCCTCTTAAAAATACATTTACTGCGCTTGTATACAAACATGGCAACAGGATTTGTGCATCAGTAATCTCATTGTTAATTCATCATAAGAAGTGCTCTTCATTGTCTGATGGAATAATTGCTAAGAGTATGTTGTTTAAGATCTTCAGTTCAATTACCAAAGTACCAAATGTACATTTAAATGTGATGGTATTCTATTATGCTCTTGTCTCCCATTTCTCTTTATGATAAAAACATGTAATACAGTAGTTTCTGATTATTTAAATTTATGTGGGCATATATATAAAAAAAAAAAGAAATAGGTATTTCTACACAAGGCCACTGTATTTGCATGTTACAGTGCGTGTTTTAAAATGTAAAGTGTAAAGTCCTTCACTTTTACAATAATACATTCTACATACAAGCTCAGGATTTTTGTAAAACTTTAAAGTGGAGGTTCACCCTAAAAACAAATTTTTAACAATAGAGCCAGCATAGTAAGGGCATATACTTTCTCCATACATACCTTTATATTCTGATTTGGTGCGTTCTGATGACTCTGGGACTGGGCGTTCCTATCCCTGTCTCAGGGTTCCGATGACTGCGGGACTGGGCGTTCCTATCCTTCGGTTCGATGATTGACGGCTTGTGAAACAGGTGACCTGTCGCACAACGTGCGTCACCAGATTTCCGGACATAGCCGAGCTGCGAGTCGGCACTAAACGGCGCCTGCGCCCGCTGTGTAGAGCTGACTGCGCAGGCGCCGTATAGTGCCGACTCGCAGCTCGGCTATTTCCCGACATCTGGTGACGCGCGTCACCTGTTTCACAAGCCGTCAATCATTGAACGGAAGGATAGGAACGCCCAGTCCCGCAGTCATCGGAACCCGGAAGCCCTGGACAAAAACAGAATATAAAGGTATGTACGGAGAAAAAAAAAAAAAAAACCCTGAAAGTAAATGCCCTTACTTTGCTGGCTCTGCTAGATGTAATATTGCATTTTTTTTTTGGGTGAACCCCCGCTTGAAGATCTGCTAGCAAAAAAAACACACCTAATTTAAGCATACCATGGAGGTCCTAAAGTTATTGAGCTATTTTCATTTAGTATACACTACATGGCCAAGTATGTGGACACCCTTTCAAATGTTTCAGTGTTTCCAGTAAAGGGTACTGTTAATATTATAAAATTAAAAGCCATTTTTACCCAATTACCATGCAAATATGGTGCCTCTCGGTGGGTGGGCCTTTGCGTACCATATAGCAGACATAACTAGTCCGAGGCTGCATGCACTGCGAGCTACCAGTACAGTTACTGGTGGCTGAGGCCGCGTACACACGGTCGTTCCAAACCGATGAGAATGGTCCGACGGGCCATTTCCATCGGTTCACCGCTGAAGTGGCCTGATATGCGTACACACCATTAGTTCAAATTCCGATCGGGTCAGAACGCGGTGATGTAAAACACACGACATGCTGAAAAAAATGAGGTTCAATGCTTCCAAGCATGCGTCTACTTGATTCTGAGCAGGCGCGGGTTTTGAACCAATGCTTTTGTGTACTAACCATTGGTTTGGATCGATCGGGCAGTGGTCCATCGGTTCGATTTTGAAGCATGTTTTAAAATTTTGGACCGAAGGACAACAGACCGATGGGCCATACACATGGTCGGTTTGGACCAATGAAACTGAACTTCGGTCCATTCTCATCGGTTTGGAATGACCGTGTGTATGCGGCCTAACAGAAAGCTTTCCGAGCCTGTGACCACCATCACAGCCAATCACGACGGTCACATGATCATAAACCCCACCTCCCGGCATCTGAAATCCCTTAAAAGGCCAGGAGGCACCGGCGCTAAGGGGTTAACCAACCTTGAGACAACAGTTTGGGAAAGATAATTTTCTGTTTATGAATTATTGAGACCATACTGTATGCACAAAGCCAACCCCATAAAGAGATGGTTTGACCAGTTGGCTGTAAAGAAACTTGAGAGGCATTCACAGAGTCCTGGCCTCATTCCCTACTGAATGCCTTTGGGATAATTGGAATGGCAATTGTGAGCCAGGTCTTCTCATTGAACATCAGTACCTGACCTCACTAATTTTCTTTTGATACTGTTCACATTCAAAATCTTTGGCTTGAAAATCTTGTGGAAAGCCTTCTCAGAAGGGTGGTTACAGCTGAAAATGTGAGGTAATTCCATAGCCCATGTCTATGGATTTCGAATGGGATGTCCAACAAGCTCATACATGTGTAATTACAATTAGGTGTCTTCAATTATAATAGTGTAGCCTAGTCCGTGGCTTCTTTTAACTTACCTGTGGAACAGTTGGACTACTATCTTTGGGCTCTGTACCAGTTGGTTGTAAAGAAACTTGAGAGGCCTACACAGAGCCCTGGCCTCAACTCTACTGAACACCTTTGGGATGAATTGGAATGGCAATTGTGATATTGACATCTTTGCTGCCATTGTGCAATGTGCTGGGTCTAGTGTGTTCCTGCGCCTTTAAGGAGGGTTGGGCTCCCTCCTGTCTACAGGATACAAGGTGCCTTGGTGGGGCCTGCATCTAATGCATGTATTTGCAAATGTGTGCAACTAAACCCATGTTGTTAATGCATACTGTTAGGCAGGTTAATTTGGTTGGTCGCAGGCTGGTTGGTAAGTTGAGCTTGGAAATTCTTTGGTTTTATTTGACAGGCGTTTGCCCTTCCAGTGCTCCTTGCTGTGAAGACCAGTTATAGGTGGGGGCAGTGACCTTTTTTTGTCTCCTCATCCAACATTAGGGATGACTAGGGATGAGCCGAACACCCCCCAGTTCGGTTCGCATCAGAACATGCGAACAGGCAATAAATTTGTTCGAACATCTGAACACCGGTAAAGTCTATGGGACTCGAACATGAAAAATCTAAAGTGCTAATTTTAAAGGCTTATACAGTATGCAAGTTATTGTCATCAAAAGTGTTTGGGGACCCGGGTCCTGCCCCAAGGGACATGTATCAATGCAAAAAAAGTGTTAAAAACGGTTGTTTTTTCAGGAGCAGTGATTTTAATAATGCTTAAAGTGAAACAATAAAAGTGAAATATAGAGTTGAGCGAACCCGAATTGTAAAGTTCGGGTTCGGTACGGACTTTGGGTTTTTCCCAAACCCGGACCCGAACCCGAATAATTGGAAAAAGTTCGGGTCCGGGTTCGGAGTTCGGAAAAAAAAATGTGCGGAGGTCCCCGCAAATTCAATAACTAGACCCTTTAGGTCTGGTATGGATATTAAGGGGAACCCTGTGGTCAATTTAAAAAAAAAAATTACGTGCCGTTCCCCCTAAATATCCATAACCAGACCCTTCAGGTCTGGTATGGATATTAAGGGGAACCCCGCCGTAAATTTAAAACAAAAATGACGTGCGGTTCCCCCTAAATATCCATAACCAGACCCGTTATCCGAGCACATTGACCTGGCCGATGGCAGAAAAGAGGGGGGGACAGAGTGCGGCCCCCCCTCTCCTGAACCGCACCAGGCCACATGCCCTCAACATTGGGAAGGTGCTTTGGGGTGCCCCCCAAAGCACCTTATCCCCATGTTGATGGGGACAAGGGTCTCATCCCCACAACCCTTGCCTGGTGGTTGTGGGGGTATGCGGGCGGGAGGCTTATCAGAATCTGGAAGACCCATTTAACAAAGGGGACCCCCAGATCCTGACCCCCCCCCTGTGTGAAATGGTAATGGGGTACACTGTACCCCTACCATTTCACGAAGGAAGTGAAAATAGTTGTCTGAAAAAAAACACACACACCGTTGAACAAAATACTTTATTAATTAAACCAAATAAAAATCCAGCGGTGAAAATAGACGATCCATGCTGCTCCCTGATCCATCGTTGTCTTGTATCCCGCGGCGGATGAGTTCTCCAACGACGGGTGTACGGGTGTTCTCGCCCACGATTGGTCCAGCGATGAGCAGATCCGTCCATTCAGAGCACAGCTCCGCGAATGATGCTCCGGAGCTTGACGCTTCTTTTATAGGGGAGGTGGGCCACGCGTCACGTGACCCCGTCCCCCTCTGACGCACACTGTGCTACGTCACTGGGAAAGCCCTATTCCTTACTAAGCACCCTCCCAGTGTTGAGGGCATGTGGCCTGGTGCGGTTCAGGAGAAGGGGGCCGCACTCTGTCCCCCCCTCTTTTCTGCGGCCGGCCAGGTCAACATGCTCGGATAAGGGGTCTGGTGTGGATTTTAGGGGGAACTCCACGCCATTTTTTTTTAAATTTGGGGTGGAGTTCCCCTTAAAATCCACACCAGACCTGATGGGTCTGGTTATGGATATTTAGGGGGAACCGCACATCATTTTTTTTTAAATTGAAGGCGGGGTTCCCCTTAATATCCATACCAGACCTAAAGGGTCTGGTTATTGAATTTGCGGGGACCTCCACGCATTTTTTTTTAAAAGTCTGTGTCCCATTGACTACAATGGGGTTTGGAGTTCTAGTGAAATATTCCTTTAAATTTCGTACCTGGGGGGTGTGTATATTATGCCTGTAAAGTAGCACATGTTTCCTGTGCTTAGAACTGTCCCTGCACAAAGTGTCATTTCTGAAGGAAAAAGGTCATTTAAAACTACTCGCGGCTATAATGAACTGTTGGCTCCCGGCAACAGATATAAAAGTCATTGATAGTCATTGATTAAAACAAAATGTGTGGAGGTCCCCCCAAATTCAATTACCAGGCCCTTCAGGTCTGGTTTGGATATTAAGGAGAACTCCGCATCAAATGACGTGGGGTTCCCTCCAGATATCCATACCAGACCCTATAGCTTCTTAAAGTGGCCGACGTACAATGACGGCGATTGGCTTATCCATGCCAACCTGCCGCAGTACAACTGCGGCGGCTGGTCGACAAGTTGTTAAAGCTGAATTCCTGGAATCCAGCCACTTTGTAAAAAGTCCAAGGAATTGCATGACTTCTCCTGGCCATATCTCTATTATTTATATATGACAGGTTTATACTACTCTACCGTGAAAAAAACTGATGACACTCGGGCTGTGAGAGAGGAGAAAGGCACACAGAGCTAAAATGCCCACTCTTCCCCTCTGCTGTCCATTCAGCCTTTGTATTTTGTGAAGGTTTTCACATAATACAAAGGCTTCTGTAAATGGGTAGGAGGAGGGGACAGGCGGGCATAGCAGCTGCAGTGACTCTCCTGTTCAGGATGCAGAGCTCAGAAGGATCAGCATCAGTCTCCTGGAACTACAGCAATAGCTGTCTTCTGGGAGTACTATAAAGATGTCATATATAAATAATAGAGCTGAGCCCAGGAGGTGTCATGCACCTCGCTGGATTTAACTTATAGTGTACCTTCATTATTTTCCCTGGAATTCAGGTTTAACCTACCTGTAGTACATTTGGACAGGACATTGACCACATGTACTGCATATTGATGAGTTTCTATAGGATACAAAATAATAATAACAGGTAGTTAACCACCCTCAACCAACCTCTAAAATACTGCATTTGTTATTACGAAAAGTCGGTAAAAAAGGAAAAAGGAAAAGTTGTGTTGAAGTCTACTTAACCAGTAATTGTTTGCATATTAGTTCTTCATGGTCCTTGTAATTGTGGATGTGGCCTTTGTCTACATCATTTGTGCCACATTGTGTCCCTTCTTCCCATGTCAAATAGTTGGGAGCAGTGGCGTCACTAGGGTTTGTGTCACCCGGTGCGGTAAAACACAATGTCATGCCCCCTCCACCAACTATAGTTGCCTCTCAGTACAGTCCCCCCTCCACTAAGTATAAACCCCCCTCCCTCCGTATAGACCTCCCTCTGAGAATAGCCCCCCCCCACCCCTCAGTATAGACCTACCCCTCAGTATAGCCCCCCCTCCATCAGTATAGACCCCTCCCTCAGTATAGACTTTCCCCTCAGTACAGACCCCCCTCCATCTGTATAGATCCCCCTCCCTCAGAATTGACCCACCCCTCAGTATAGACCCCCCTCCATTGGTATAGACCCCCCTCTCTCAGTATAGACCTACCCCTCGGTATAGACCCCCTCCATCAGTATAGACCCCCCTCCCTCAGTATAGAATTCCCCCTCAGTACAGACCCCCCTCCATTAGGACAAACCACACCAGTCCTCTAATAGTACAGAAACCCCTCAGGACAAACTACCCCCTCCATCAGTATAGACCCCCCTCCTGCCCTCCTGCAGCAGAATCGCATGTGATTTGAACAGGAATGCAATGTGATTCCTGTCCAAATCACTTGTGGTTTCGGTACAGCACCATTATAAACTGTGACTTACTCTGAATGAAGGAGCACAGGGGGCACGGCAGACAGTAGCATTGTCAATCTGTGATGGGGTGTGTTAGGTAGATTATCAGATTTAGATACACTAACACACTGATGCCAAACTCCAGATCACACAGCAGTTACACAAGTTGCAGCAACAGTTTTTTTTTTAGGGCAGTAGTGGCCGCTCCATTAGGGGCCCCCTAAGCTATGCGCCTGGTCCCTAATCTACATGTAGAGTGCCGGAAGCATGGATTTCAATGTTTTTTTTTTAAGCACATGATTAGAGCCTGAGGCTCTAATTGGGATAAAAAAGAGTAACAACGGGGCACAGAGCACTGCGCGCTGAACCCATCCAGTTGTGTGACAAAAGTGAATTAATATTCCCTATTGTCTTACCGCTTCTCCCGGACAATCAGGAAGTGGGTCTTAAGACCCGATTGGCCGTGAGGCAGGGGGAAGCCACCGAAGCTGCCCGCAACCTAGATGGGGTAAGTGCGGGGCTGGTGGGCGGACAGGCGAGCGATGGAGGGGGGATTGTTGGGTGTTTTGCAGATTGACCAAGTGACGCAGGGATGGGGGGTTGGTTTGACAGATGGACCGACTGAACGGGGGGTGATACTGACGGTCCTAACAGAAACAAACCACCCCCCACCCCTCCAAAACAATGGAGCACCACCCGCCATGGCATTTGGGATAAAGGTTTTGGATGAATAAAGAAGAGCCGATCATTATAAGCACCCTAAATGGTTTGTCTCAACACTATTAACTGCTACAGTTGTTGGACAGTTTGTTCTTTTGAAAAACAACAAACTTATGGGCCACATCACTACGTTAAAATGGGGGGAAAAAAAGAAAAAAAAAAAAACAAATGCAACCATCACATCTAAGATTTGGTAAGAATTGGTAAGCTGCACTATAATAAATGTCTGCTTTTGGGTTTAATATCAATCTCTTTTAACCACTTAAGCCCGATTTGGCACTGCGTCGCTTTTACTGACAATTCCGCGGTCGTGCGACGTTGCTTACAATTCAATATTTTTTTACTTTTTGCTATAATAAATATCCCCAAAATATATATATAAATATTCCTCAGTTTAGGCTGATACGTATTCTTCTACATATTTTTGGTAAAAATAATCGCAATAAGCATTTATTGATTGGTTTGCGCAAAAGTTATAGGGGATAGTTTTATGGCATTTTTATAAAAAAATATTTTTTTACTAGTAATGGCGGCGATCAGCGATTTTTATGACTGCGACATTATAGCGGACACTTTTGACACTATTTTGGGACCATTGTAATTTTTACAGCGACCAGTGCTATAAAAATGCACTGATTACTGTGAAAAAATTACACTGGCAGTGAAGGGGTTAACCTGTAGGGGCACTGAAGGAGTTAAGTGTGACCTAATGAGTGATTCTTACTGTGTGGGGGCGTGACTTGGCGTGTCACGTCACTGATTGTCGTTCCCTATGACAGGGAACAGACGATCAGTGACAGTCTGACTAGGAAGCACGGGGAGAGGTTTGTTTACACTTACCCCTCCCCGTTCTTCAGCTCTGTGACCCGATCGCGGGACACTGGCGGCGATTGGGGGCATGGTCTTGGAGTACCTGTTCGGGTCGCGAGGACGCTGGCGGTGCACGCGACCCACGGCTGTGCATATTAAAGGGGACGTACATGTACGCCAATGGCCCAGATTCACAAAGCACTTACGCCAACGTAAGTGCCAATGTGCGCCGGCGTATGTATGCGGCAGACCCACGAACCAACATGCGCCTAAAAACAGGCAAAACCCCGCCGACGTAGCTTGCACACGCCGGCGTAGGGTGGGCGCACATATGGGCTGGGCGCATGGTGCTTCTCCCATTGATTAGCCATTCAAGCATGCAAATGAGGGAAATATGCCGTTATGTTCACGGCGTAGGCGGTGATCCGGCCTAGCTTAGGCAGTTGTGCCGGCGTGGTTGTGAGCAGGCGCAGGGGGGGTGCTGTGCGCATGCGCAGTTCGTGTTACGTACCTGTAACGGTCACCTCCGTTTACGACCTTCCATCCCATTCACGACAGCTTATCGACACTCCACAATCAGGCAAACGAACACGACCCATAAGAATTCCCCCCAGACACGAGACACACAGCTCTGTGCTTCTGGTTTCAAATGTAATGACACTTTAATGGTTTCTTCTCAGCTTTTTATGCGGTTACAATCATGTGACAGTATTCAAAGGCACAATGAGATCTCCACCCCCCTAATCACGCACCAAGGCTATTTACTAACCATTCTAGACGTGTCGGCGCCGGCCTATAATTATCATGATCCAATCACTGCACATTCCTTCATTAACAGCATAACAAACACAACACCATCACACACTGAGTTCCCTAGGCAGACGTTCCATCTCCGCATACAGCTTGACACCTATTCACACCTCTGAGCATCAATAGGCTTTAGACAGTGTTATCACACAGTTAAAGGCCTTTCAAGAGCCAGCCTTATTTAACATGTTAACAGTCTTCACAGAGAGATGAGTCACTATTGACTGGTTGGGTCACAATAAACCAACAACTTGCAATCTCTCAAGATCCTGCAATATGAACTATTATTAATGTCCCATCTCATGTAATACATGAATTATGATTAGCCACCCTATGCCCAAAAGGGGCACAGGGTGAACTTAGACCCAAGAGTTCTTAGGGCCGCTGGCACAGAAGTATCCCCCATCCCTCAAAAGTCTCTGGGGGTCACGGGTCATCCTGTTACAGTACCTGTCTGGCGCTCAGCCCATCATTTGCATGGGGTCACGCCCACTTCCACCTACGCCGGCGCGCGCCTTCGAAACCCACGCCATGCTGGCGCAGCGTTGGGAGCACTGGCTTGCTGAATGCAATGCTTGCCTCTCCGCACTACGTTGGCGTGCTGTGCGGTGTGTGCTCTACGGCGGCGTAATGTGCGCCTTGCTCTCTGTGAATCTGGGCCATTATGCGCAGCCGTGCCATTCTGCCGAGGTACATCGGTGTGCGGCGGTCGGCAAGCGGTTAATTACAAATAATAAGGATTACAGTTCACCATTGAAAAAATAAATAAAAAATTCTTGAAAAATAAAAAGTACAAATATGTCAACTATCATGGAGCTTATAAGCACAACATTGTAATGCTTTTCCCTTGGGGAGTACAATAATTAGCTTTTGCTTAATTGGCATCCTAAAATGTACTCTACAGGTAGTTTCTTCCAGCAGAAGATTTAAAATTCCATTAATGGCAATGACAGAAATTCAGCTAAGTAGCGTGTGAATAGGAGCTCTGTGATCATTGTCTAGAATGTTCAAAGTAATTGATGATTAAATGGGAAACCATTAGTCTAATGATTGATATCAGTTGCAGGCTAATTATATCAGGACTTCACAGCAAAGACAGGTCAGAAAAGTTATAGATTGACCGCTGCGGGTTTCGTTTTCCTTTTTTTTTTTTTTTTTTTTACAAATAATTATAATCTGAAACCCTATTATTAATAGCTGTGGCTAATGACAGTGATTTTTTATAAAAAAACAATTCATTGTGTTGTAGCTAGCTGGAGCACAAATTTATCACACTGTAAAGGAAACAAACTGAAACTATGGGCAGAATCATATATGACATATATGCTGTCATTAGTATTAACAGCAGTTTTAATTTATTTTTTTATTTTTAGTTCTCCTGTACTAAAATCATAGGCAGGGGCGGACTGACCATTTGGTCACTCGGGCACTGCCCGACGGCCCCATGCCACTAGGGGGCCCCATAAGGGTTGCCAGCCTCTGTAAAACTAGGGATAGTATGTAAAAATCTATGGGCCAGATTCATAAAGACTTACGACGGGCGTATCAGTAGATACGCCGTCGTAAGTCTGAATCCGCGCCGTCGCAACTTTAAGCGTATGCTCAAACTGAGATATGCTTAAATGTTGCTAAGATACGACCGGCGTAAGTCTCCTACGCCGTTGTTTCTTAACTGCATATTTACGCTGGCCACTAGGGGCGTGTACGTCGATTTACGCTGAGAATATGTAAATGACGTAGATACGCCTACTCACGAACGTACGCTCGCCCGTCGCATGTAAGATACGCCATTTACGTAAGGGGTTTTCGGGCGTAAAGATGAACCACCAAAAAGATGGCGCAGCCAATGTTAAGTATGGACGTCGGAACCACGTCGAATTTTTTAAATTTTACGTCGTTTGCGTAACTCGTTCGTGAATGTGGCTGGCCGTAATTTACGTTCACGTCGAAAGCATTGACGATTTGCCGACGTCATTTGGAGCATGCACACTGGGATACGTCCACGGACGGCGCATGCGCCGTTCGTTAAAAACGTAAAATACGTGGGGTCACTAGTATTTTGGATAGAACACGCCCCCAACCAGCCTATTTTGAATTAGGCGGGCTTACGCCGGCCCAGTTACACTGCGCCGCCGTAAGTTACAGCGCAACTTCTTTGTGAATACATGACCTTCTGCTCTAACT
Organism: Rana temporaria; assembly: GCF_905171775.1. NCBI lineage: Eukaryota > Metazoa > Chordata > Amphibia > Anura > Ranidae > Rana > Rana temporaria. Next base: position 406,217,942 of record NC_053493.1, on the reverse strand, counting down.
TACGGCGGCATAGTGTATCTGAGATACGCTGAGCCCGCCGAAATCTATCTGAATCTAGCCCTGTGTTTTTTAAAAAAATCCCAAGATTATAGCTGCCCCACCTCTCCAGTATCTTTTCAGTGTGTGTAAACTGTGTATGTATAATGTATGTGTGTGTAAACTGTGTGGCCCCATAATCTACTATTGCCCGGGGGCCCCATGAGTTGTCAGTCCGCCCTTGGTCATAGGCATGCACAAAGGGTGTGCCAGGTGTGCGCAGATTCCCTCTGTTTAGACCCATGATTTTTCACCAAAGCCTCCTAATGGGACAAAAAATAAATAAAATAAAAAATAATATTAATAAAAAAAAAAATTTAATTGTAAAAAAAAATTAAATATTAAATAATAATAAAAAAAAAAAATACTGACACCTTCCACTGCCCTACTGACACAAATATCTACCCTATCGACATTTTCTACTGCCACTAGTATATATACAGTGGGGCAGATTCAGGTACCTGCGCGCCTAGTTACGGCGGCACAGCGTATTGTATTTACGCTACGCCGACGCAACTTACAGGAGCAAGTGCAGTATTCACAAAGCACTTGCTCCGTAAGTTGCGGCGGCGTAGCGTAAATGGGGCCGGCGTAAGCCCGCGTAATTCAAATGTGGAAGTGGGGGCGTGTTTTATGCTAATGTGTTATGACATGACGTGATTGACGTGTTTTACGAACGGCGCATGCGCCGTCCGTGTACATATCCCAGTGTGCATTGCTCTTAAGTACGCCACAACGACGTATTGGTTTCGACTTGAATGTAAATTACGTCCAGCCCTATTCGCTAACGACGTAAAAAATTAAAATTTCGAAGCGGGAACGACGTCCATACTTAACATTGGCTGCGCCTCCTAATAGCAGGAACAACCTTACGCTGAAAACGACTTACGCAAATGACGTAAAAACTACCGCCGGGCGCACGTACGTTTGTGAATCGGCGTAACTAGGTAATTTGCATAATCTACGCCAAAAACGATGGGAGGGCCAGCGTGAGAATGCACCCTAAGATATGACGGCGTAAGAGACTTATGCCAGTCGTATCTTAGGCTAATGTTGGCATATCTTGCTTTCTGAATACAGAAAGAAGATACGCGGCGCAGATTTGAATTTGTGCGGCGTATCTATAGATACACCGGCGTAAATTCTCTCTGAATCTACCCCAGTATCTCACAAAAGTGAAAAAGTGAGTACACCCCTCCAGTGACAACCTGTGAAGCTCTGGTGACCTCCATGCCCAAGAGAGTTAAGGCAGCGCTGGAAAATGGTGGCCACACAAAATATTGTCACTTTGAGCCCAATTTGGACATTTTCACTTAGGGGGTGTACTTACTTTTGTTGTCAGCGGTTTAGACATTAATGGCTGTGTGTTGAGTTATTTTGAGGGGGCAGCAAATGTACACTGTTATACAAGCTGTACACTCACTACACAACATTGTAACAAAGTGTCATTTCTTCAGTGTTGTTACATGAAAAGATACAAGGAAATATTTACAAAAATGTGAGGGGTGTACTTACTTTTGTAAGATATTGTATATACGTGATCCCGTACTTCCTGGTGGGGGGTGCGCGAGCGTGACACCAGCACGCCGATTCTGCTGGGATTATTCCCAGCAGAAGCGGATCAGCGGGTGCCAGCCAATGGATGGCTGCCAGCACCCGCTGATCATCTAGCAGAGACACAGGACGGAGCTCTGCAAGCAGGAAAAGAAAAGCCATCACTTCCCTTAGTGAAAGCAGCACACATAGTGCACACAAACACAGGCTAGGCACACATTTAACCCTTTGATTTCCCTAAATTTTGAACCCTTTCCCAGCCAGTGTCATTAGTACAGTGACAGTGTATATTTTTAGCAACGATCTCTGTAAAAGTGTTACTGTTTCTCACAAAGGGTCAAATGTGTCAGTTAGTGTCAGACTGCTCACCGCATTAACACAGTCCCACTATACGTTACTAACCTTCGCCATTACTAGTATATATATATATATATATATACCATATTTATTGGGGTATAGCGCGCTCCCGCGTATAGCGCGCACCCCTAAAGTTGCAGCGGATTCCTGTGGAAAAACGTTTTTTTGTACTTACAGTTTTGGTGTCTTGTGCAGCGTCCATCGGCGGCCTCATCGGGTCCGGCGTCCGTCTGCGGCTTCGGGTGTCCTCTTCGTCGAGTCCGGCGTCCTTCTGCGGCGTCCTCGCGTCCTCCCCGCTCGTTTCCCGCACTGAGTTTGAATACTGTGCCGACATATACAGAGCGCAGTACACTCATGTATTGTCGGCAGGCTCGGCAACTCTCGCGCTGACAACCTGTACTTCCAGGACGTGAGAGCGGAAGGAGCCGAGACTGCCCGACTATACCCGAGTGTACTGCGCTCGGTATATGTCGGCGCAGTATTCAAACTCGGTGCGGGAAAGCGGGTATCAGCGTATACCACGCACCCACGATTTTGCCCTGATTTTCAGGGCAAAAAAGTGTGCGGTATACGCCGATAAATACAGTATATAAAAAAAAATTCCAGTGTATATACCATAGTTTGTAGATGCTAGAACTTTGTGAAATCAATATGCGCGTATTGGGATTTTTTTTACCAAAAATATGTAGCAAAATCCATATTTGCCTTTTACATTTTTATTACACATTTTATATAGCAGAAAGTAAAATATATATATATATTTTTTTGCAACATTTTCGGTCTTTTTTTATTTAAAGTGAAAAAAAAAATCAGTAGAGGTGATCAATTACCACCAAAATAAAGTTCTATTTGTGGGGAAAAAAATACATAAATTGAATTTACAGCATCGCATGACCACGCAATCGTCAATTGACCACTTGCCGACCTGTCGCCGTCGTTTTACGGCGGCAGGTTGGCTCCCCTGCGCGAGAGCACGTAATATAACATCGGCTCTCGTGCAGGCCACTAGGGGCGCTTGCCCCCGACCCCCCGTGCGCATGCCCGGCGGGCGCGATCGCCGCCGGGCACACGCGATTGCTTGTTACAGAGCGGGGACCGGGAGCTGTGTGTGTAAACCGGTCCTGTCAGGGGGAGAAATGCTGATCTTCTGTTCATACAATGTATCAACAGAAGATCGGTCATTTCCCCTAGTGAGGCCACCCCCCCTACAGTTAGAACACACCCAGGATACATACTTAATCCCTTCCCCGCCCCCTAGTGTTAACCCCTTCACTGCCAGTGGCATTTTTATAGTAATCAATGCATTTTTATAGCACTGATCGCTATAAAAATGCCAATGGTCCCAAAAATGTGTCAAAAGTCTTCGAAGTGTCTGCCATAATGTCGCAGTACCGAAAAAAAAACGCTGATCGCCGTCATTACTAGTAAAAAAAAATATTAATAAAAATGCCATAAAAATACCCCCTATTTTGTAAACGCTATAACTTTTGGGCAAACCAATCAATAAACACTTATTGCGATTTTTTTTTTACGAAAAATATGTAGAATACGTATCGGCCTAAACTGAGGAAAAAAAATGTTTTTTATATATATATTTTTGGGGGATATTTATTATAGCAAAAAGTAAAAAATATAATTTTTTTTCAAAATTGTCGCTCTATTTTTGTTTATAGCCCAAAAACGAAAAACCGCAGAGGTGATCAAATACCACCAAAAGAAAGCTCTATTTGTGGGAAAAAAGTATGTCAATTTTGTTTGGGAGCAACGTCGCACGACCGTGCAATTGTCAGTTAAAGCGACGCAGTGCCGAATCGCAAAAAGTGCTCTGGTCTTTGACCAGCAATATGGTCCGGGGGTTAGGTGGTTAAAGTAACGCAATGCCATATAGGAAAAACAAAGGGCTGGCCATTAAGAGAGGGGAACATCTTTCAGGGTTCAAGTGGTCAAAATGTTTATATACTCAGGCTGGCCATGCATTATACAATTTATTTGTACAATTTTCCTTAAGATATTCCAAAACCATATAATATGAGGTCATTTGGATGCAATCAGGCAGGCCCTTGCTCTACATAGTTGAAGATAAATCTAATGGAAATTGAAGAAGAAAATTGTAGAATTTATGGTCAGCCTTACAATGTACTATGGACTTGTCCAGTAGGGATGAGCCGAACACCCCCCCCCCCGTTTGGTTTGCACCAGAACCTTCGAACGGACCGAACGTTCGCGCGAACATCTAGAACCCCATTGATGTCTATGGGACTCGAACGTTCGAATTCAAAAGTGTTAATTTTTAAAGCCTAATATGCAAGTTATTGTCGTAAAACCTCTTTGAGAACCTGGGTCTTGCCCCAGAGAACTCCTGAAAAAACGACCGTTTTTAAAAAAAAAATTCCATTGATACATGTTCCCTTGGGCAAGACCCGTGTTCTCAAAGACGCTTTCACAGGCATACTATAGACACCCAGCAGGTACAATATCTAAATTAATTTTTCATTTCAGGACACAGGCAATAAACCACGTAAGAATACTGCAGCTAGCACAATCACCTGCCTGCCAGTAAATTAGGAAGAACTGATCTAGCTAAACTATACAGTGTATAAATACATGTACAATACCTAGGATGTATATATATCCTCTACACACTGTAACATTAACTGACTAGCCTGCCTGCTCTATCTACCTGCAAAAAATGACACTCTCTCTGTCCTCTCAACCACCGTAACACACTACACAAGGCCGACCTGTAGACGGCCTTTTATAGTGTGGGGCGTGTACTTAACCCCCTGAGCCATAATTGGCCAAAGCCACCCTAGCTTTGGCCAAGTATGGCTCTCCGTTTTTTGCAAGCTGTGATTGGCCAAGCATGCGGGTCATAGTGCATGCTTGGCCAATCATCAGCCAGCGATGCCACAGTGAATTATGGTCTGTGAAAGGTAACTCGAATTTGGCGCGAACGACCCGTTTTGTTCGTATCTTGACAAACGATCGAACATACGATGTTTGTGTCGAACATGAGTTCGACTCGAATACGAAGCTCATCCCTATTGTCCAGTAATCTCCTGTTATTGGACCCACTCCTTTCCTTGATTTCATGTCCTATTTCATTCACTCTGGAGGTCTTTCTGCTAGGTCTAGGGTAAGGTGACCAGATTTTTTAAATGAAATCCGGAGACATATTTAATTTTTTACTAGTAATGGCGGCAATCAGTGACTCCCTGACCGTCGCCGCCCACCTCACAGCCTGTCAAGTCTAGAGCCCTATACACATGGGCCAGAATCTCGTCTGGAAAAAAACATTGTTTTTCCCGACGAGATTTTTGGCAAGAATCTCTTGCCGCCCGAGCTTACAGACACTCCTTTCAAACGAACCGCGGTTCTTTTGAAAGGCAGGAATGCGGTGACGTCATCACATATGACCAGCATGCGCTCGTCACATTCGATGCCGTCGCCGCCATCTTGCTGCACCCTACCTATGCCTTGGAAGCTACCGCGCATGCGTCAAAGTCATTTCGAGCATTCAGGGGTTTCCACGGCGACAGGTAAGTATACACACTCCCGGGTTTATCGGCAGGAAAACACTGCCGAGAATCACAATGAGAAAATAGAGAGCAGGTTCTCTATTTTTCTCTTCGAGATTTTAGGCAGTTTTCTTGACGAGAAACCTGAAAGCCTCGTACACATGCTCGGTATACTCGGCAAGAAAGCTCTTCTTGCTGGTTCTTGCCGAGTAAACCGAGCGTGTGTACGAGGCTTCACTCTCCGGGCTCCGGCTACTACTGGGTGGGGAGCGGAGGAAGATGACTCCTCCAGGGAAGGCAAGAAGAAAAGCAGACAGGCGGCTGGCCGGGACTTGAGCCAAGGCAGAAGAACATATGAGTGGAGCTGAATGGGCATGCACCCAAAACTGAAGAAATATTCCCTCCGCTCCGACCAGCACATGATCATCAGAAAGGGGCACAGATAATGGAAAAAATACACCCCCTAAGCTAGTGGGTGCAGTAAAGCGGGGGTGAGTAATTCAGAATTTATTTTATTTATTCTGTACTGACAGTCTTTGAAATTGCCCCAGCCCCTGTTCAAATCCAATCTGGGGACAAAACCGGGTCCAGACTTGGTGCTCAATACGGGGGCTGTCCCCGGAAAACGGAGATGCCTGGTCACCCTAGTCTAGGAGATCTGGCCTAGGTATATTAGAATTTTCCCACAAGAAACACTTCTCACCTGAATCTCTTATGCTGTGTACACACGATCGGAAAAACTGATGCCCTGTACACACGATCGGTTCGTCTGATGAAATTGGACCGATGGACCGTTTTCATCGGACGAACCGATCGTGTGTGGGCCCCATCAGTTTTTGTCCCATCGGTAAAAAAAAATAGAACCTGTTTTAAATTTTTCGTATGGTTAAAAAAACGATAGAAAAAATATGATCGTCTGTGGGGAAATCCATCGGTCAAAAATCCACGCATGTTTAGAATTAGGTTGACGCATGCTCAGAAGCACTGAACTTCATTTTTCTCTGCACGTCGTTGTGTTTTACATCACTGCGTTGGACACGATCGGATTTTTAACCGATGGTGTGTAGGCAAGACTGATGAAAGTCAGCTTCATCGGATATCCGTTGAAAAAATCCATTGGTTTGTTTTCATCAGACGAACTGATCGTGTGTACAGGGCATAACAAGAAATCCGTGGATCTTTTTCAGACGGAATGTTGGCTCAAACTTGTCTTCCACACACACGGACACACCAAATTCTGACCGTCAAGAACGCTGTGATGTACAACACTACGACGAGCCCTAGAAAAATGAAGTTCAATGATTCTGAGCATGCATTGACTTGATTCCGAGCATGCATGTTTTTTGGTGCATTGGAATTGCATACAGATGATTGGAATTTCCTCCAAGAACTTTTCCCATCGGAAAAATTGAGAACCAGCTCTCAATTTTTTCTTGGCGGAAATTCCGACAGAAAAATTCTGATGCAGCCTACACACGGTCGGAATTTTTAACCAAAAGCTCACATCTGACTTTTCCTGTCAGAATTTCCGATCGTGTGTACGCGATCACTAATCCCCTAAGAAAAAGTAATATATGAAAATAAAGGTAGCCCATTTAAACACCATAAAACCGGGAACATCTGTTACATTTCCACCCACACTCAAACTGCCACTGAAATCTCAATATACATACAGTATGTATATTATATTAATACTTGGTTGTGTCTGCATATAATGTTTTCATTGCAGCACTGAATATATTTGCGTTTCATGTACAGTGGAACCTTGGATTACAAGCAGGGGTCAAGTCCTGGGGAAAAAAGTGTGGGAACTCCCACCCAAGATCCACTCTCCCACCAAAAAATAATAATAACTGATACGCTCATATGCATAATTACTAAACCTTTATGTTACTGGCTGCTTCCTGTATATGGATTCATCGGGTAGGTCTGCCGCGAGTTATCGCAGGATTTAGAAAGAAGCAAGTTCTTTCTAAATCCCGCGATAACTCGCGGCAGACCTCCACAATGTCTCCTGGGGAACAAGGACAAAAGCTCCCAGGAGACATTGCGGCATTGAGGAAGTGACGGAATACCCGCACACTACGCGATGAATCCATATACAGGAAGCGGCCAGTAACATAAAGGATTACTAAGGTTCCCTTGCCCCTGACAGTGACTCGAGCTGGGCATCACTGCTTAGTGAAGGATTGGCTCGGGCGGCTCGGCTGCTCTCGGCTGCTCTAGTCCTGCAAAGGGAACTGAGTTCCTGCTGTGAAAAAAGTGCAGGAACTCCGTTCCCACATGTTCCCGCAGGACTTGAGCCCTGATTACAAGCATAATCCATTCCAGGAGAATGCTCGTAATCCAAAGAACTCGCATATCAAAGCGAGTTTCCCCATAGAAGTCAATGAAAACCTTGGAAAGGCTCAGGAACAGAGAATTTCGGAGCTTTCCAAGTTTTTTCGAACGGCTCCACTCAGCTCGGCTCCGGTGCCCCCCCCCACCTCTGGCCAAATGCGGCATTGCACACTGTGGCTTGAATCCTTGTTTTGCGGGGGCGCCAGAGAGCCTTGGAAATACTCGGAAAGGCTTGGGGACAGCTCGGCGGAACTCTGTGGCTTGAATCCTGCTCGTTTTGCGACACAACACTCACAAACCGAGTCAGGATTTAAAAAAAATGCTCGTATTGTGAAACGCTCATTAACCGCGTTACTCACAATCCGAGGTTTCACTGTATTATGTATAGAAACAGACAGTTGTTCGCTTTGATCCAGTTGTTTATTGGATTGTTATCAGACATGTCCTGTACCGCAATGATGGATATTCACTGTACTATTTCATGTGTATTATGTACTCTGTCTTTGTATATTTCCTGCAATAAACAGAGTTTAAAAAAAAATGGTCAACTTCAATTCACGTGGCTTAAATCAGGAATGTGAAACATCAGAGGAAACCGAGAACTAAACCTGAGGTCTACATTTTCAGGGGGGTTGCAATATGTCCACCAGGGCTGGGACAAGTAGTGGGCAGGAGGAGAAGCTGCCCTGGGCACTGTGGTATCATGTGAGGTGAGAGAGCGCCATGAGGAAATTGGGGAGGGGGAATTGGGGGCAGCAGAGGATAAGAATTGTTCTAAGAGGGGAAATTGGGGGGGGGGGGTGCTACGAGTCTGTGTTGGGAGGGGGGTGGGTGAAGAGGATTTGTGCTAGGAAGGGGGGCTCATCATTCAACAGATGATATGGTAGGGGATTTTTTTGGAGGTGGGATTTGTACTAGAATGGAATTGTGCTAGGTGGAGCGATCGGGGGGGTATTTGTGCCGGGAGGGATTTGGAGTAGGGGGAGAGGATGTGTACTTGGAGGGAAAAATTTTGAGGAATTTTGCTAGAAGGGGTGATTTTGGGGGGGGGGGTGAGTACATTTGTGCTGGGGGATTTTGGGGATGGGGGGCAAAGATTTGTTCTGGTGGTTTGCTGAGGGAGGGGCACGTTTGGTGGCAAGTGCCCCATCTTACTATTCTGGATAACTGGATTTTTCCTCCAGGTAAGCATTGTCCTTACTTCCCAGGAGCCTCTCCCTGAGTGATACACTTTTGCACGCTAACAGGGTCTCTGTCCTACCCCTTGCTCCAGGCTTGCGCATTTAGTGCAAGAAATGATGAAGAGCCCCCCAACCCCCCGACCGGAGCCCTTCCCACTGATCCTGGGGCCTTTTACTCTTATCGTGGGACCCTTTATTACGGTCCCACAGCGGGCCACCTTCCTGCTCTCTTGGCGCCCCCCCTCACGGTGGTGGAAAGCCTAGTCGTAGGTGTGACCTTTGTGACCCTGGTGGTACCACCACTGATGTCAGTAGTATTTTTGTTGTTTTCTTTTTTTATTATTATTTGTTGCCAATTCATTTATTTATTTTTGTTTACATTTTTTTACATGTTTTTTAGGACCCTCGTTGGGGGCTCTGGTGAAATATCAGGGGTCACTTTTGAGACAGGTGCACAGAATGAATGAACAGGACTAGCTCTGTACCAATGTTCCTGTTCATTCATAAACTGAGGCACAGTAAACACAGTTTAAAAAAAAAAAGAGCCAGTGATCGGTACATTAAAGCAAGGAAGGGGTCAGTAAATTAAACATTTACCAACTCCCTCCCTTCTCTTCATCCTGACAGATCCCCCACAGCAGCCGGTTGGTGGTAGGAGAGGAAAACCTGGCAGCACTGGGTCAGGGTTATTAGGGTTGGGGCATAAAAGGACACAGGGGCAGCAGGATAACGATAGGGGGCAGTGGGAGTGGCATGTGGAGTTATCAATACACTCCATTCCCTCCTGCAGCCGCTGAATGTCTGCAAGAGGGAGAGGAAGGGAAGCAGGCATTCAAGTGGTTGTAAACTCACTTTTAAAATAAACTAACACCTGCAAGACAAAGGTATAATGAGCTAGTATGCATAGCTTATGTAATACTCACCTGGGATCAAAGCCCCCACTGCAGTGCCCGACACAGCACCGGCCAGCGACATGTTGTCCCAGAGTTACTTCCGGTATGGCGGCTCCGGCGATGTGATTGGCCGGAGCCGCGATGATGTCACGGGAGCCGCCAGGCACGGCATGACCTCCATTAGAAATGGCACAATCGTCGTGTCTAAAGTGCACCTGCGCCATTGTCTACGGCGCAAGCGACATAGACATCAGCACACGTCTCTATTGTAAATATCTCCTAAACCGTGGAGGTTTAGGAGATATTTCCAGCACCTACAGGTAAGCCTTAATCTAGGCTTAGCAGTAGGTAAAAGTGGTTATACAGGGTGTGCAACCACTTTCAGCATCTGCATGGAGGAATTGGTTCCTCTTCATGCCACCTCCTCCGCTGCCCTCCTTTTTAGGCATACAAGGGGTCAAACGGGCCCCCTTGAACAGGGGGCTGGGTCGCAATGGTGACCCCTGCATCCCCTGTATGTACACCCCTGGAGAACTCTTTGATATAAGGCAGGGATCCTCAAACTACGGCACCCCAGCTGTTCTAGAACTACACATCCCATGAGGCATTGTAACACTCTGACATTCACAGACATGAAAAGGCATGATGGAAATTGTAGTTCCTGAACAACTGGAGGGCCGTAGTTTGAAGAACCATGATATAAGGTCTTACACCGAGATGGCCTACAGGGTTCTCGAGAGGTCTCAGCAACCAATCAGACAGCTGGCTCCCCTGAGATACTGACAAGGGGGACAAATCTAACAAAGGCCTCCGCTCATTCTGTAATAATGGCACAGTGCCACCTACAGGAAGGAGGGAAACCTGCATCTGCTAACCAGGTACACAAAGGTACTTGCACAAAAGCGCCCATTTGTACAGATGTAGAATGGGACAGTCGGCATCCAGGGTCGTACATTTGTATGCACGCAAATGTTTAATACAAGTACCATTGGTCTTTTTAACGGTAGACCCTACATACATAAAGCCAGATGTAATCCTTGTTGCTGTTTCAGAAAATTCAATGGTATGTGGATTTCATTCCCATTCTTCTTTAATTCACATGGACTTCAGTCAGTGAAAGATTCCTTTCACAATTAAGTTATTGTAGAGTATATATCTCTCATATTGTCACAAAGGACAATGTCCCAGAACACAGACAGATTCTATTTTATTACAACCTTTACTTCATTATTAGAAAGCCAGATTTGAACTATTATGCCGTATTCCCAGAATCCAAAGGAAGACATGAAATTATCTGATCCTGTAAGTGAATGATTTATCACGTCTTTATGGCCTGTATCAAGGACTTGCCCTGTCCAATTCATCTCTCTGAAAATATGGTAATTGCTGTGGAAATTAAAAGTACATCCATTCACAGTTCAGAATGACAGAGGCTGTTCTGTTAGGTCAGACAGGCAGGATTTGTAAAAAAAAACACGGCACAGGATATGTAGCCGCATTTCACATTCTATTTGAGAATTCACATGTTCAGTTGCTGTGTGTGCATTTAAAGTGTTGCTCGGGGCAAGATCAAAAAATTACATATATGCTGCAATCCGTCACCCAATTGAGTTTAACGTTTGGACATATGCAAGTGTTGCACCCCCTAGTGTGCTACTAGTGGTAGTACAGGCCAATCATAGTTTTGCCCAGGGATAAATCTGAGTCACTGACACTGGGTCAGGGTTATTAAAGGCCAGGAATGGATGGCTCATCCAGGCAGCTCTCTGGTGCCTCCCCCTGTACCTAGAATATTGGAGAATGTTCTGGAAGTTAATGGGCGGAGGCTAAGAGGGGCTGCTCTGCATATTTGGAGGTCCTTGGCCAATCCCCAGGAAGTAGTTCTGGCAGGGAACCAAGGAGCCTTTAAATATTGGATGAGCCATGCCAGCAGGATGGAAGATGGAGAAGTGGCGCTGAGGGAGTCTGTTGGTTGCCCTTGAGGGACCCCTCCTGGGGAGGAGTTTTACCTCGGCCCATAGCTCAGGCACTGCAAAAGCTTGCCCGTGGGTCCCGCGGACTCGGTGAGGCAGAACGGGGAACTGTCTATGTAAACAAATCGATGCCCCCGTTCTGCCAGTAGATATGACAGAGATCTTCTGTTCCCAGTGATCTCTGTCATGTTCCAGTAAGCCCATCCCCCTACAGTTAGAACACACCCAGGGAACATACTTAATCCCTTGGTCGCCCCCTAGAGATTCCCTTAATTTGCAGGGATTTCCTCTCACTTCCTGTTTGGCTATGGGACAGGAAGTGAAGGTAGATCTCCCCAATGGGACAAAGATGGAAAAAATAGATCTCACAGGGGTTATAACCCCCCTTATCTAAAATGAAAAGAAAAAAAAAAGTTTTGCCCTAATTTAGGTTTCAACAAGCAATTGATATGTTGGTACCTGATTCTTCTTGCCTTTGAACTCTCTGGTCACACTATTTTATTTTTGAGTTGTATATTAGTGTACAAATGTAATACAAAGGGGATCAGAGACCAAATGGGAATGCCGGTTTTATTGCTGATAAACAGAGTCGGGGGAAGATGTACGTAAGATGTACGGGTATGTAAGACGTAAGATGTAGAGGGCCTGACCCTGACCAATATAGTTACAATCGTGTAACTTCTCATATTCATATACAGTGCATCACTTTTTCCACATTTTGTTATGTTACAGCCTTGTCCCAAAATGGAACATTCAATATTTTCCTCAAAAAATTCTACAAACAATTCCCCATAATGGCAATGTGAAATAAGTTTGTTTGAAATCTTTGCACATGCATTAAAAATAAAAAATAAATACAAAATTCCATGTACATAAGTATTCACAGCCTTTGCCATGACACTAAAAATGGGGCTCAGGTGCATCCTGTTTCCACTGATCATCCTTGAGATGTTTCTACAACTTGATTGGAGTCCACCTGTGGTAAGTTCAGTTGATTGGACATGATTTGGAAAGGCACACACCTGTCTATATAAGGTCCCATAGTTAACAGTGCATGTCAGAGCACAAACCAAGGCATGAAGTCCAAAGAATTGTCTGTAGACCTCCGAGACAGGATTGTATTGAAGCAAAGATCTGGGGGGAAGGGTACAGTTTTTTTTGCAGCATTGAAGGTCCCAATGAGCACAGTGGCCTCCATCATCTGTAAATGGAAGAAATTTGAAACCACCGGGACCCTTCCTAGAGCGGGCCGCCGGGCCAAACTGAGTAATCAGGGGAGAAGGGCCTTAGTCAGGGAGGTGACCAAGAATCTGATGGTCACTCTGACAGAGCTCCAGAATTTCTCTGTAGAGAGAGGAGAACAACCTCTTCTGCAGCACTCCAGACCTTTTGGGAAGATGTTACCCTTACTTCCACCACTTCTATCACTACACATCTGCCACAATGGTACATATTACACAAACTGCACAATGCAATAACAACTCAACCCTACAAGCCAGGACTTATCCACCCTCCAAGATCCAATTCCCCCACCCCGCTACCCCCAAATACCCCCCCCCCCCCCAGTATTTTCTATAAAAAAAAATACACAGCTTTTTTCTGCAATTTCTAGATGGTCCAGCCCATGTACAAGGTGAACAATCTTCATTCAATCCTTGTACACTGTAAACCCAGCCTGCGTGATGATGCACCCCCTGGGGGCATGTACATGACAGTGTTAGCTCCTAATAAATGAGAAGAAAGAGATGACTGTTGTTCTATTCAAAAGTACTGACAGTGCTTGACCAAGGAGGAAGCTGGAGCACTGGAGTATTATAGGGGTAAGTAGAACTTTTAAAATTAACTGCTTGCCAACCACATAACAGATATACTGCGGCAAGGTGGTCCTGGTGCGCCAGATCATGTACCTAGTATGTGATACGGCACTTCTGGGTAGGGGCGCATGCACTGCTGGCAACCCGTCTCTGCTGTGATTTTACACAGCAAATGCTGATCAGTGGGTCCCGGTAATCTATTTTACCAGGCCAGCACCCACCGATCATCCGGAACACACACAGGACAGGGCTCTGCCTATGCAAACAAGGCAGAGCTCTGTCCTGTCAGCAGGGAAGCAATGGATTTACCCTATATACTCGAGTATAAGCCGTCCTGAATATAAGCCGAGGCACCTAATTTTACCACAAAAAAATGGGAAAACTTATTGACTCGAGTATAAGCCTAGGGTGTCCATCTGCATGCCTCACTTTGCCTCACTGTGTGCATGTGCATGCCTCACTGTGCCCATGCCTCACTGTGTCGATGCCTCAGTGTCGAGACCTCACTGTGTTGATGCCTCACTGTGCCCATGCCTCACTGTGTCGATGCCTCACTGTGCCCATGCCTTACTGTGTCCATGCCTCACTGTGTCCATGCCTCACTGTGTCCATGACTAGACTGACGTTTAACATGGGAGTCCATGGAAGTGGTGCTCCCCAGCTGTAGGTCCTCCAGACATCAAACTTTGCACACTTGTAAAGGAGAAATGGGGCTACATGTGTGCCAAGTTCCGGGTCCAGGGGACCTACAGCCAGCCGGTACCAGGTCCCCGAATTTACTGGAGAAATTACCATTTACCATTGGAGTCTATGGAAGGGGTGCCCGGTTTTGAAAAATCGGTGCTTCCCGGCCGTAGGCCCCCCGGACAACAGACTTTGCACACTTGTAGAGGAAGTGTGGTCCCCAAATTCCAGGAGATCAGGCGCAAAAAGGTGACTCGAGGATAAGCCGAGGGGGTCATTTTCAGCACAAAAAAAATGTGCATCAATTTTATTTAGGTACAGCGTTGCACGCCCGCACAATTGTCAGTTAAATTGACGCCGCGCCGTATCGCAGAAAATGGCCTGATATTGGGAGGTAAATCTTCCTGAGGTCAAGTGGTTAAAAAAAGGGGATCCATTTGAAAATATGTTACAGTTCTAAATCCCTTTGTGCCCAGAAATCATTAGATATTCAAAATTTTACACCGTCAGCATGTGCCAGTTCACTTAATGCAGAACTCCAGCCAAAAATAGCAGAATAAAAAAAAAATAACAAATCCAGTTTTTGCTGTAATAGTCACTTTCAAAGATAAATTTGAGGAAATTGGTGCACTTATATTCATACATATATTCATGTATTCATCTTACCCACCAGATACAAAAACATAACTTTTATCTTTTATCTTTTAACTTTCCTACCATTAAAACTACCGTATTAATGAGGGCTGTATCGAAAGTAATGCAAAAGTGGGCATATCTTTTTTTTATTACTGTAGCGTTACCCCCGAAGGAGCCCCTGGTTAGGATGGGTCCTCTCTTCTTTGCCTGGAATTTCTCAAGAACCTCAGCCTCTCTGACACCAGGTTGAGTGTACAAACATAACATATTATAGGAATTCAATGAGAGTAATACTTAGTACCCTAGAGTAGTGATATGTAAAAGAAAGCAGGGACCAAACCAGACATTAAAGGCAAACTTAATATATTGTCATCCAATATGGTTGGCAACTAGGCAAGAATACATTTTGGATTAACAATGGTAATAACACTCCCATGTAATAACACACCTCGAAACACACATGTTTCGGGGGTGTCCCCTCTTCATCAGAGCTCTTGTCGGCAACTTGTCGGCATCTGCTACACATTGTCAGGTGTCATCTTTATTTGTTCAGGGTCTGTTACATGTTATGAGCTTAACACTCATTAACCGCTTCAGCCCCGGACCATTTGGCTGCCAAATGACCGGACCACTTTTTGCGATTTGGCACTGCGTTGATTTAACTGACAATTGCGCGGTCGTGCGACGTGGCTCCCAAACAAAATTGACGTCCTTTTTTCCCCACAAATAGAGCTTTCTTTTGGTGGTATTTGATCACCCCTGCGCTTTTTTTTTTTTGCGCTATAAACAAAAATAGAGCGACAATTTTGAAAAAAAGGCAATATCTTGTACTTTTTGCTATAATAAATATCCCCATTTAAAAAAAAAAAAAAAAAATCTCAGTTTAGGCCAATATGTATTCTTCTACATATTTTTGGTAAAAAAAAAATCACAATAAGCGTTTATTGATTGGTTTGCACAAATGTTATAGGGCCAGATTCACAGCAGAAATAGTATTTTCAAATTTGCCGCATCGTATCTTGATTTGGAATCCTCAAACCAAGATACAACGGCTTTTGGCATAGATCCGACAGGCGTACAGCTTTGTACGCCTTCGGATCATAGGTGTAATTCTCCGGCGGCCGCTGGGTGGAGTTTGCGTAGTTTTCCAGCGTCGGGTATGCAAATTAGCTGTTTACGGCGATCCACGAAGATACGTGCGTTCGTTACATTCTCTTATGTCTTCGCTAGTCGGTTTTTCCCGTCGCAATCTTAAGCCTGCTATTTCATGACTTAGATTTAGATCAGCCATGTTAAAGTATGGCCGTCATTCCCGCGTCGAATTTCAATTATTATTTTTTTGCGTACGACGTCCGGGAATACAAAAGTATGCTACGCACGTCGCCGTTCAAAAAACACGTTGGGGCGCTGTAATTTTGCGCAAAGCCCGACAGAAAATTTTCACACGGAGCATGCGCAGAACGTTCGGCGCGGGAGCGTGCCTAATTTAAATGGTACACGCACCATTTGAATTATGCGGGCTTGCGCCAGACAGCTTTACGTTACACCGCCGTAAGTTTACACGCAAGTGCTTGGTGAATCAGGCACTTGCGCTGAAAAGTTGTGGCGGTGTAACGTAAATGAGTTACGTTACGCCGCAGCGCAGGTACATGAATCTGGCCCATTGCGCCTACAAAAATAGGGGATAGTTTTATGGCATTTTTATTATTCAAACATTTTTTTTTTTACTTGTTATGCTGGCAATCTGCGATTTTTATCGTGACTGCGACATTATGGCGGACACATTGGTCACTTTTGACACTATTTTGGGACCATTCACATTTATACAGCAAACAGTAGTATAAAAATGCACTGATTACAGTGTAACTGTGACTGGCAGTGAAGAAGTTAACCAGTAGGGGCACTGACAGGGTTAAGTGTGTCCTAGGGAGTGATTCTAACTGTTAGGGGGCATGGCTTACGGTGACACTGATCGCTGCTCCCTATGAGAGGGAGCAGACGATCAGTGCTGCGTCACTAGGCAGAATCATGGAGACCGCGGCGGGGGCGCGTGCGCCCGCTAGGGCACAGGTTTAAAGCAACGTGTATATACGTTGCTTTGCCTGCCTCTGCCATTCTGCCGACGTAAATCTACGTGAGGCAGTCGGCAGGTGGTTAATGTTTGTAAGTAATGGTTTGTTAATTTTATTTCATTAAATGGTGCCATGGATAATGTACTAGACTTTTACACCTTTTTTGCTTTCTGGATTCCCCCCATCTGATGAGGGTTACAAGGTCTAGGAAGCATTGGGTAACCTA
Source organism: Rana temporaria (assembly GCF_905171775.1). Lineage (NCBI taxonomy): Eukaryota > Metazoa > Chordata > Amphibia > Anura > Ranidae > Rana > Rana temporaria. The sequence continues at coordinate 406,200,658 of NC_053493.1, read as the reverse complement.
GGAAGACACAGGCCAATGGAAGACTATATGGTTGATTCATTAAAACTGGCGAGTGCAAAATCTGGTGCAGCTCTGCATGGTAACCAATCAGCTTCCAGTTTTTTTTTTTGTTTCCATTACATTTTGTTAACCACTTAAGGACCGGACCAATATGCAGCTAAATGACTCAAGGGGTTTTTACAACCTGTGTCGCTTTAACCGACAATTGCGCGGTCGTGCGATGTGGCTCCCAAACAAAATTGGCATCCTTTTTTTCCCACAAATAGAGCTTTCTTTTGGTGGTATTTGATCACCTCTGCGGTTTTTATTTTTTGCGCTATAAACAAAAATAGAGCGACAATTTTGAAAAAAATTTAATATTTTTTACTTTTTGCTATAATAAATACCCCCCAAAAACATATCTAAAAAAAATTTTTTCCCTCAATTTAGGCCGATACGTATTTGTTTACCTATTTTTGGTAAAAAAAATCGCAATAAGCGTTTATCGATTGGTTTGCGCAAAATTTATAGCGTCTACAAAATAGGGGATAGTTTTATTGCATTTTTATTATTTATTTATTTTTTACTACTAATGGCGGCAATCAGTGATTGTTTTCGTGACTGTGACATTATGGCGGACACTTCGGACAATTTTGACACATTTTTGGGATCATTGTCATTTTCACAGCAAAAAATGCATTTAAATTGCATTGTTTATTGTGAAAATGACAGTTGCAGTTTGGGAGTTAACCACAGGGGACGCTGTAGGAGTTAGTGTTCACTTTGTGTGTGTTTACAACTATAGGGGGGTGTGGCTGTAGGACTGACGTCATCGATCGAGTCTCCCTTATATAAGGGATCACTCGATCGATACGCCGCCACAGTGAAGCACGGGGAAGCCGTGTTTACATACGGCTCTCCCCGTTCTTCAGCTCCGGGGAGCGATCGCGACGGAGCGGCTATAAACGAATAGCCGCGCCGTCGTCCCCGGATCGCTCCCCGAGGTGATCCGACCGGCGCATGTAGCGGGGGGGGGGGTCCCGATCGGACCCCCGACCCACGTCTAGGCAGGCACGTACAGGTACGTTGATGTGCCTGTCCGTGCCATTCTGCCGACGTATATCTACATGAGGCGGTCGGGAAGTGGTTAATAAGTATTTTAAAGAAGTACAAAATCTAACTAGAAAACATGTGGCAGAATAGGTTGGATAACAGCCTCCGGATACATTCATATATTTGGTGCAATATGCCTTTGACACTTGAAATGTTAAAGCGGTTGTATACCCGCAACAACTTTTTTTTTTTTTTTTACACCTGAAAGGCAAAAGGCATAATGAGCTCGTATGCACCACATACTAGCACATTATGAAATACTTACCTTGGAACGAGGTGTGGAGAACTTACCTGGTCCACGCCGAGCGAGATGTCATCTTGCCTCGGCGTGTCTTTCGGGTATGGCCGCTCCAGCGCTGTGATTGGCTGGAGCGGAGAGACTTCATTCCGGCAAGGTCCAGCGGCTGCCGAGCCTTTAGCCGAGGATCCCTGCTGCGCATGCGCCGCTGCAATCAGCGGCGCATTGCGACGGGAATATTTCCTAAACAGTACAGGTTTAGGAGATATTCTTTATACCTACAGGTAAGCCTTATTATAGGCTTACCTGTAGGTAAAAATGGTAGTAAAGAGTTTACTACCACTTTAAATATATTCCTTTATAGCAAACCAACCCCCTGAAGAAGACCGTTAATGTATGAGTCGAAACACGTCGGATCACTAATACAACAGATATTTTGATATGTGATGATATGTATAGCCCTGTGTTTGCAACCTATATATTTTGGAATGGTATTATTATCCCCAAGCCAGAGCTCATATTTTAACTGCCACATGCTTGTGACATGATCATTTTTCAATAAAGAATTAATTTTAATTCCTCAAATTAGTTTATTTTGCTGCTAAAATACAAACATTGGGGGAAGAACCCTCCCATACTGGATGCATTCATAGAGCTTTCTTTTGGTGGTATTGGATCACCTCTGCGTTTTAAATTTTTTGCACCATAAACAAAAAAAGATCAACAATTTCGGAAGAAATAAATCTTTTTTATTTTAACTTTTTGCTATAAAACATATCCAATAAAATAATGTAAAAAAAATAATGTATTCATCAATTTAGGCCAATATATATTCTTCTACATATTTTTGGTAAAAAAATTGCAATAAGCGTATATTGATTGGTATGTGCAAAAGTTATAACGTCTACAAAACAGGGGATAGTTTTATGGAACTTTTATTTATTTACTAGTAAGGGTGGAAATCAGCGATTTTTAGCGAGACTTTGACATTGCTGCAGACAAATCTGACACTAAGTGACACTTTTGGGGGACCAGTGACACCCATACAGTGATCAGTAGACATGTGCAATTTGTTTTGTCCTGAATTTGTTTTTTAACGAATTTCGACAGATTCATTAATTTGGAAATATCCAAATTAACGAAAACCTGTTATTCGTAAATTTGGATATTCAAAAATTCGGAAATTCGGAAATTCATTATCTCGGAAATTTGAAAATTCGGGAAATTTGTAAATTCAAAATTTGAAAACCCGAAAAATTGGAAAACCCAAAAGAAATAACTAACTTTTCTAATAATAACTTAACTATTACTAACTCTTAAATTATAGGTACAGTATTTGAATTTCCTTTTGAATTTGGCTGTTAGTAAATGTAACGAATACAAATTTATCAAAAGTTACGAATTATCTGAAATAATGAATGCTGTATCTAAATGAATGGAATGTAACAAATTAATAAGAATAAATAACAATAATAATAATAATACACATTTTTTTATTATTATTATTATTGTTTATTATTAATTTGGTCTGTTCCATTTGTTTAGCTGCGGCATTTGTTATTTTGGATAATTTGTAACTCCAATAAAGAAATGTAAAACAAAAAAAAATATTCATCAATTTAGGCCAATATGTATTCTGCTACATATTATTGGTAAAAAAAAAATCCCAAAAAGCGTATATTGATTGGTTTGCGCAAAAGTTATAGCGTCTACAAACTATGGGATAGATTTATGGAACTTTTATTTATTTATTTATTTACTAGTAATGGTGGAAATCAGCAATTTTTAGCAGGACTTCGACATTGCGGCAGACAAATCTAAAACACTAATAATTTCCAAATTTTTGAATATCCAAATTTACGAATAACAGGTTTTCGTTAATTTGGATATTTCCGAGGATCTGAAAAAAAAATTGTTGCTCTACATAAAGATGGCCTAGGCTATAAGAAGATTGCCAAGACCCGGAAACTGAGCTGCAGCGCGGTGGCCATACAGCGGTTTAACAGGACAGGTTTCACTCAGAACAGGCCTCACTGTGGTCAACCAAAGAAGTTGAGTGCACGTGCTCAGCGTCATATCCAGAGGTTGTCTTTTGGAAATAGACATATGAGTGCTGTCAGCATTTCTGCAGAGGTTGAAGGGGCGGGGGGGGGGGGGTCAGTCTGTCAGTGCTCAGACCATACGCCACACACTGCATCAAATTGGTCTGCAAGGCTGTTGTCCCAGAAGGAAGCCTATTCTAAAGCTGATGAACAAGAAAGTCTGCAAACAGTTTGCTGAAGACAAGCAGACTAAGTACATGGATTACTGGAACCATGCCCTGTGGTCTGATGAGACCAAGATAAACTTATTTGGTTCAGATGGTGTCAGGCGTGTGGCGGCAACCAGGTGAGGAGAACAAAGACAAGTGTGTCTTGCCTACAGTCAAGCATGGTGGTGGGAGTGCCATGGTTTGGGGCTGCATGAGTGCTGCCGGCACTGGAGAGCTACAGTTTATTGAGGAAACCATGAAAGCCAACATGTACTGTGACATACTGAAGCAGAGCATGATCCCCTCCCTTCAGAGACTGGGCCGCAGGGCAGTATTCAAACATGATAACGACCCCAAACACACCTCCAAGATGACCACTGCCTTGCTAAAGAAGCTGAGGGTAAAAGTAATGGACTGGCCAAGCATGTCTCCAGACCTAAACCCTATTGAGCATCTGTGGGACATCCTCAAATGGAAGGAGGAGGAGCGCAAGGTCTCTAACATCCACCAGCTCTGTGATGTCATCATGGAGGAGTGGAAGAGGACTCCAGTGACAACCTGTGAAGCTCTGGTGACCTCCATGCCCAAGAGGGTTATGGCAGTGCTGGAAAATAATGGTGGCCACACAAAATATTGACAATTTGGGCCCAATTCAGACATTTTCACTTAGGGGTGTACTCACATTTGTTGCCAGCTGTTTAGACATTAAAGCGGATCTCCCATGCCAAAACGTTTTTTTTTGGGGGGGGGGGGGTAGTTAAACAATTATTGTCAAGGCTTACATAAACTCACGTTTCTCGTTTTAAATGTCCGTCCATATCTGATGCTGTCTGTAATGATAACTTATATTATCCCTGGTCAGCCGTTGCCATCTTCACTGTGGGCATTATGAATCCCACCAGCAGAGACTTCCTGGATGCGGTGATGCTGTAATCCCAGCATCCACCGCTCGATCGCGCGCATGCGCACTCGCACCCGGGACCAGCGGCGTCATCGTCGCAGTATCTGTCCTGTAATGGACATTTTTGTAAAGCCCGCCCTCCTGCCTTTGTTTACATCGCGCGACACTTCCTGCTTCACGGAATCGCGCGATGTTTAGTATAACAGGGCAGAATACGATAACAATGGAGCTATGACACAAGCTCCCGGAAGACACTGCGCGGGACAGGAAACACAGAAAAACCCGACAGAAACCCGAGCGCTGCAGACCGGAAGCCCACCTAGTTTAACTGGTACAGTAAATGATTTTTTATTGAAAATATCGGTTTAAGCATTGTTGATCAGCAGTATTATTTTTGAGGTTATGTTTACAGTAATTTTGGGTGGAGCTCCGCTTTAATGGCTGTGTGTTGAGTTATTTTGAGGGGGCAGCAAATTTACACTGTTATACAAGCTGTACACTCACTACACAACATTGTAGCAAAGTGTCATTTCTTCAGTGTTGTCACATGAAAAGATAGAATAATATATTTAAAAAAATGTGAGGGGTGTACTCACTTTTGTGAGACACTGTATATAGAAATCTACTCCTCCAGTTATGCGCCACTAATAGTAATTTTACATTGATTGATCTTCTGTCATTTCATTTTTCTGAAAGATGTTTTGTCTGTGCTAATTTTGTCAGTCTTTACACAATTTAAATTTATTTTTAATTATATTTTTATATTATTTGCTACAGTAAAACTTTTTTTTTTTTTTTTTTCAGTGCTCTTTTTATTCCATTAAACTGAAGATTTGCAATGTAGCAAATCTGACACATTCTACGTCCCACAGAACAGATAAGTTCATCCCCTGCTGTCTGTTTTAAGTACTTTTCTTTCTTTCTCTTCGTTTTTTTTTATATATACTTATATTGAAATTACTTTTTGAAAGGAGTGAGTGGAAGAAAATATTATATCAGCGCCTTGCCATGATTTGGGTAAACACAACCCTTTTACAAGGTGAACTGGAGTAGCAAAGCCTGGTTAACCAAGATAAGGCGATATCATCTATAACAAGTGATCAAATGCAGTTCACACAAAGCCTTTCCACTTCTGCCTGACGGGCTCCATGGGTTCATATGAGCCGAAGCATAGTTCATTGTGATCGTCACACTCCATTCATGGGAAGAATGCATTAGACACAGAATGATTTATGTAAACAGTCTAATAAAAAAAGAAAAGAAAACGTTTTATGCTTTTGTACTTTGCTTTATTGCATTTCCTTTTAACCACTTAAGCCCCGGACCATTTTGTTGCTAAATGACCGGGCCACTTTTTGCGATTCGGCACTGCGTCGCTTTAACCACTTCCGGACCGCCGCATGTACATTTACGTCGGCAGAATGGCACGGACAGGCACAATGGCGTACTGTACGTCCCTGCCTAGACGTGGGTCGGGGGTCCGATCGGGACCCCCCCCCCCCCCCCGGTACATGCGGCGGTCGGTAACCCGCAGGGAGCGATCCGGGACGAGGGCGCGGCTATTCGTTTCTAGCCGCCCCCTCGCGATCGCTCCCCGGAGCTGAAGAACGGGGAGAGCCGTATGTAAACACGGCCTCCCCGTGCTTCACTGTGGCGGTTGCTTCGATCGAGTGATCCCTTTTATAGGGAGACTCGATCGATGACGTCAGACCTACAGCCACACCCCCCTACAGTTGTAAACACACACTAGGTGAACCCTAACCCCTTCAGCGCCCCCTGTGGTTAACTCCCAAACTGCAACTGTCATTTTCACAATAAACAATGCAATTTAAATGCATTTTTTGCTGTGAAAATGACAATGGTCCCAAAAATGTGTCAAAATTGTCCGAAGTGTCCGCCATAATGTCGCAGTCACGAAAAAAAACGCTGATCGCCGCCATTAGTAGTAAAAAAATAAATAATAAAACTATCCCCTATTTTGTAAACGCTATAAGTTTTGCGCAAACCAATCGATAAATGCTTATTACGATTTTTTTTACCAAAAATAGGTAGAAGAATACGTATCGGCCTAAACTGAGGAATTTTTTTTTTTATATATATATATGTTTTTGGGGCATATTTATTATAGCAAAAAGTAAACAGTATTGCATTTTTTTCAAAATTGTCGCTCTATTTTTGTTTAAAGCGCAAAAAAAAAAAAAACGCAGAGGTGGTCAAATACCACCAAAAGAAAGCTCTATTTGTGGGGAAAAAAGGACGCCAATTTTGTTTGGGAGCCACGTCGCACGACCGTGCAATTGTCTGTTAAAGCGACGCAGTGCCGAATTGTAAAAACCCCTTGGGTCATTTAGCAGCATATTGGTCCGGTCCTTAAGTGGTTAACTGACAATTGCGACGTGGCTCCCAAACAAAATTGACGTTTTTTTCCCCCCACAAATAAAGCTTTCTTTTGGTGGTATTTGATCACCTCTGCGGTTTTTATTTGTTGCGCTATAAACAAAAATAGAGCGATCATTTTGAAAAAAAAATGCAATATTTCTTACTTTTTGCGATAATAAATACCCCCAAAAAATATATAAAAAAACATATTTTTCCTCAGTTTAGGCCGATACGTATTTTTTTTACATATTTTTGGTAGAAAAAAAATCGCAATAAGTGTTTATTGATTGGTTTGCGCAAAAGTTATAGCGTCTACAAAATAGGGGATAGTTTTATAGCATGTTTATTAACCACTTAACGGACCATATTGCTGGTCAAAGACCAGAGCACTTTTTGCGATTCGGCACTGCGTCGCTTAAACTGACAATTGCGCGGTCATGCGACGTGGTTCCTAAACAAAATTGGTGTCCTTTTTTTCCCACAAATAGAGCTTTCTTTTGGTGGTATTTGATCACCTCTGCGGTTTTTAGTTTTTGCGCTATAAACAAAAATAGAGCGACATTTTTGAAAAAAATGAATATTTTTTACTTTTTGATATAACAAATATCCCCCAAAAATATATGAAAAAAAATGTTTTCCTCAGTTTAGGCCGATACGTATTCTTCTACATATTTTTAGTAAAAAAAAAAAAAAATCGCAATAAACATTTATTGATTGGTTTGCGCAAAAGTTATAGTGTTTACAAAATAGGGGGTAGTTTTATGGCATTTTTATTAATATTTTTTTTTTACTAGTAATGGCGGCGATCATCGATTTTTTTCGGTACTGCGACATTATTGAGGACACTTCGGACACTTTTGACACATTTTTGGGACCATTGGCATTTTTATAGCGATCAGTGCTATAAAAATGCATTGGATTACTAAAAAATGCCACTGGCAGAAAAGGGGTTAACACTAGGGGGCGGGGAAGGGGTTAAGTATGTTCCCTGGGTGTGTTCTAACTGTAGGGGGGTGGGACTCACTAGGGGAAATGACTGATCGCTGTTCATACATTGTATGAACAGACGGTCAGGCATTTCTCCCCTGAGAGGACCGGGAGCTGTGTGTTTACATACACAGCTCCCGGTCCCCGCTCTGTAACGAAAGATCGCGGGTGCCCGGCAGGTGGTCGGCAAGCAGTTAATAATTTTTTTTACCAGTAATGGCGGCGATCAGCGATTTTTATCGTGACTGCGACATTATGGCAGACACATCGGACACTTTTGACACATTTTTGGGACCATTGTCATTTTTACAGCAATCAGTGCTATACAAATGCACTGGTTACTGTGAAAATGACACTGGCAGTGAAGGGGTTAACCACTAGGTGGCGCTGAAGGGGTTAAGTGTTCCCCAAGGAGTGATTCTTACTGTAGGGGGGCATGGCTTGCTGTGACACGTCTCTGATCGTGTTCCCGATGACAGGGAACACGATCAGTGACAGTGTCACTAGGCAGAACGGGGAGATGTAGATACAAATATTTGGAAGATATGGTGAAAACATGAGGTACAGCGCAAAACCAATGTATGTGAGAATTATGGGCCAGATTCACGTAGGGGAGCAACGGCGTAACGTATCGTAGATACCTTACACTGCCGCAAGTTTTCATCGCAAGTGCCTGATTCACAGAGCACTTGCGATGAAAACTTTAGCCAAAAAGAGGTCTTTTTGGCTAAAGAGGTCAACATCTTGTGGTAAGGTGCCATCCATGAGCACTTTTTTGCGGTGATTAGTTTCTATTTTCTGGTGGAGGTGGAAGTCTGCACAGATTTATGGACACATCCTGCAAAACCTTTTCACTTGGACTGTTTAATGCACAATATTGATCGGATCTCCTATCACTAGGAGTCTTGCACATTTGTTGGACATTATCACTATTATTTTCCATATATTATTGTATGGTATAATATCCCACTATTATTTATTATTTGCTGGATAGGGTTTTTTGATCTATTGTTTATTTATTTATCTAATTATTCAATTGATTTACTTTCTTAGCGCATCTGTTCATTTATCCTACAAGTGTTCGAGTGATACTCCAGCTGGCAGGTCAGTGAGAGAGGCCTATCCGGGTACACTAAACCCACTCAGGCAGGAGTGGCGCAGAGAAGTGTTACGATTGGGAGTAGGACTATTTCCCTATCATCACGCCTGAATCTGCTGTTCTATCTTCTTCTTCAACTTTACTTTCCTCACCACAAGTTTATTGTTTTTACCCGGCTGGGTAATAAAGAGCACAGCAAAGAACACCTGTTGCGGACATTCCTTTACTTCTACCAAATGCAATACGCATCATTCACCCCTAGGAATTCGGGGGAGCCATGAGGTAAATGTGCCGCCCAAAAAAATCAGCAGCTCCTCCTTGGGTAGTGCTACATTAATATAGCAACAGAAAATTAAATAATCAAGTAAATAATAAATTAAATCATCCACTATAAATCATGTGCATAAAACATGAAAGTGAAAATCACACACACAAATTGTATAAATAAACCTAAAAGTAATTTTGCTCCAGAAATGTCTATGTATTGCTTTCACAGTCCAAAAAAGGGGACACCATGTGCAACTGAGGGTAAGACAGTACTCCCTAGTTTACTAGTTGCCAATGCAGCAAGTCACGTGTGCTAGTTGTATATAGTTAGCTGTCAGTGTAGGTAAATTGAATTGGCTGAGAGCCAGGCCTGGGTTGAATCTAGGTCAGGGTTGAGTGACTCAGGGAGACTGCATGACTCAGCAAGCAGCATCTCTGGTGCCTCCCCCTGTTTTCTGGAACCTTGGCGAAGCTTCCAGATGTAGTTGGTGGAGACTAGGAGGAGCTGTTTGGCATATTTATGAGGGCCCCAGCCAATCCCCAGCAAATGGCAGGAGATAAGCCACCTCTAAAATGTCAGCAGGGGCAGATGGGTGGAAGATGGAGATGAAGTGCTAATGAGGCTGTCGGAGGCCCTTGAATATATATTTTATTTGTGGCTTTTACGCAATTCTCAGACCTAAAACATTTGCAGTAAAAAGATAAAAAAAAAAAAAAAATGTTGGTGTTCTCTTTGTGTAAACTTTGAAAGTTAATTACTGTATACTATAATAAACTGAGCAAAAATGATATCATTATTTTTGCATTGTGCCCTGAATGATCAGAGCACCATTCTTTAGTAGTAACTGGGTGAGAAATAGAGCAAAGAAATATGAGGAGAGGATCAGAGAGAACAGGAACAGTGGCACACCTCCTGGGAAAATCCATAACGTATTTTTCATTCCCACAATAAAAATGTTCAGCTGTGAGCCGGTATTCTTTTCTATTTCTTAACAAGGTGACAAAGTGAAGTGAAGAATAAAGTTACATTTATTTGAATATAAACTGAATAAATGATAAGCGCTCCAGGTATGTGATGAATCACAATACAGTGTATAAGTAAGTGAATGAAACACAATCAAAATAAAAGGGGGTGAGTGACCAGACTCAAAATGTGCTGTGCATGTCAAAATTAACACTAGAATTAACTAAAAAGTCGTCTGTGTTAGGACACCGTGAAACTCTTTGGGGGTGTCGCGTCCCCTGTGAGTCAAGAGTCACTACAATGTGCACATATGCATATAAGTGGTGTATAAAGGTATATTAATAGTAAGCGATCTCTAAATTGGATCTATAATAGACAGCAATAGTGATGGTGATATGACAGTCTATTGGTGAGGATGATGGGATGTTCACATATGACGATTCCTGTAAGGAAGGCAGTGATAGGGGGATCCTTATTGGTGTTGCAGTGCCCTTACCATGAAGGTGCTATATGTGCGCATATAGGGATGTCCCTCCGGGTCTCCAATCGCCTTTCTCCTGGGATCACTCAGTACAGATATTTCAACTGGTGTGTGCCTTGAAGGTGTTAATAGTGTTGGTCCTCCGGGTCTCCAATTCCTTTATCTTGGGATCACTCGGTTGGCTGCAGCTGCTGCATAGCTCCAAAAGGGTCCAAATAGTGTTGTTCCAATAGGTAAAACAGTGGGATAGGGAGAAAAAAAAAAGGATTGCCTCCGATTGTGTAGTAGGTTTAGCGATCCAAAAAGTATTTATTAGGAACATAAAAAGCAGGTGATACAGAGGATAGCTCAGGAGACAGTTTTGTATTGCCAAACAGCGCTGGTGAATACAGTGCAGACGTGGCGTTTGAAATTACCGCCTACGTCCTGTGGCCTCCGGCTTGTGTGAGTGTTTTCCTCGGTCTCGGCTTGCACACCACTTTTTCATTATTCTGTTTACTCACAGTAGCGCAGTGGAATTTATTATTTAATACTCACTATTTATTTGAATATACTATACAGGAAAAATAAATCTCGTGCCAAATGAATTACACTAAATTATATACTTGATAAATCAAGTGACTAACTGAGTGAAGCTGCTCCCAAATAAAATCAGGTGACTGACTTGCATATATTGTGTAGTGAGGTGAGGGGCGCTATATCAAAATAGTGGATGCGTGTCACAATGTGCGTTTGAGTAGTACACAGTGTAACTGTGTGCCCAAATCTATGTGAAAAACCAAACAGATTATAGTCTAAACTCTATAAGTACAATAGTGCCAAATGCCGTGGAAAATAAATAAAATATAAAAAAAAAAAAAAAAAAATTAAAAGAATGTCCAGCAAATAAATAGTTAAGTGCAAAATGGATCCAGTGTTGTATCAAGTCCAGGTGCAAAATGCAAATAATCCAATCCCAAATCGCAGGGAAAAGTGCAAATGCTAAAGTGCTTGTGAATCTTCAAAAATCTTGTGAATCTTGTGAATCTTGTGAATCTTCAAAAAGCCATACACTTTCCTGGACGGATCCAGCTTCCACTACTGCACCCGCTGCAGATCCTGTAAGAAAACAAAAAGGCAAGGAAAAAAGATCAGTAAGTTCACATCCAGTGTAACTGGACAAGAATTCACTATCAAACCATTGATAACATGCCATTCCAAATTTGTAACGTACGTCCTAGAATGTCCGTGCACTCTGCAATACGTGGGCCGGACTACCCGCGAACTTAAAGTCAGAATAAACGAACACGTGGCCAATATAATTAAAGGGTACCCAGAACACAGCGTGTCTAAGCATTTTGACTTGTACCACAACAGGGACCCGAGTCTGTTAAAATTCTATGGAATTAATAGGATTACCAAACATTGGCGTGGTACTGACCTTACTAAGGCAGTATCTCAGAACGAGACTCAATGGATACATCGTCTAAGGACTATGCGACCACTAGGGCTCAATATAGAGCTCGACCTTAATTGTTTTTTAACTGATGCGTGAACAGCAGACCTATGGGGTGAGCAAACAAACAGTTTAGTGCATCATTCCATACACACACCCAGAGGACTTTGGGAGATCCCCACTCCAAGGGGCTGGGCAGTTTGCACATCACCCATCGGCCAACCCATCTTGAATTGGGCTCACACAAAACAAAAGGGTAGAGGGAAAACATACATTCCTTGCACCACCCGAGCCTTGGAGTGTAGAATTTTGATTGTTTTACAACTAAAGTTACATACACACTCCTTGTACTACTCGAGTTGGATTGTATAATTTTTATTATTTTTTATTATTTTATAACCTATTTTAACTAATTTACAGGCTACGCAAATGGCACACATATTAAATAATAATATAACTGGGAGAACTAAAAACGCACTGCATCTAGATGGATTTAGAATACTGGTGCTATTTTGCACAATACCACATAACCCCTCTAGATGGCGCACAGAACACTATGGACCCATTGCATAGCATATTAAAAATGCCAGAGTTTTAAACAAATTCAACATGTCCAAATAAGAATTCAAAGATACATTTCAGGTATTTTAAGCAGCGAGCAGATACATGTATGTATTGATTTATGATTGGAGACAGTTTGCACAGCCATAATGTGTTTAATATGTGAGCTTTGGTAACTGGGACAGAGGCTGTCACATGATCCGATTGCCCCTCCCACAGGCTGATAGACAGACCTATATAATAGATGTCTGTTGCATGTGCTGGATACGCTTCCTGAAGACGGTTTAACTGAAACGTGACGTCGAGGCGGTATCCGAGCGCGCACGCATAGCCACGCACTTCCGGTCTCACTGGTTGATGGACAACTAGCGTTGGAACGCACGCTAGTGGACCAGGACGCGGCCATCTCTTATCTTGTCTTACTATCCCCACCACCTACAGCCTCAGTGCCGGGAACGGGCACCAGCAACAGTAAGAGGCCATTTGGCATTGTAATTTTAACTTTTGTATATTAAATGGTTTTACACTATGGTGGTATCTCTTCTCCTTTCTTGGTACACCATTTGCTGCAATCGCTGACATTGGAACCCAATGAGACCCTGCTGATCCTCATTTAAAACAAGCCTGATCGACCATATTTTAAGTAATCTGGTCAACACCGTGTGGTAAGGAGCCATCCATTATTATTCTGGTGACCTATAGGTGAAGGCGGATCACTTCTTTCTCGCACTTTGGCTATTTTGAAGATTCACAAGCACTTTAGCATTTGCACTTTTCCCTGCGATTTGGGATTGGATTATTTGCATTTTGCACCTGGACTTGATACAACACTGGATCCATTTTGCACTTAACTATTTATTTGCTGGACATTCTTTTAAAATTTTTTTTTTTTTTTTTTTATATTTTATTTATTTTCCACGGCATTTGGCACTATTGTACTTATAGAGTTTAGACTATAATCTGTTTGGTTTTTCACATAGATTTGGGCACACAGTTACACTGTGTACTACTCAAACGCACATTGTGACACGCATCCACTATTTTGATATAGCGCCCCTCACCTTACTACACAATATTTGAATATACTATTGATTATCAAGCACAACCTTGCAGAATGGGTGCCTGGGTGAAGGGCACACTGGTAAGGCGGTGGGCTTGGTGCTGTTTGTGAAATGTTAACCCCTTGCCACCCACACATCATGACCTTCCAGATCGTAACTGGAAACAGGGAGCAGTCAGTGACATCTTGGACACTGTGGCCCAGATTCTCAAAGAAGATATGACGGCGTATCTCCAGATACGCCGTCGTATCTCTGAGTCTGAGCCGTCATATCTATGCGCCTGATTCATAGAATCAGTTACGCATAGATTTGTATTAGATCAGACCAGTGTAAGTCTCTTACGCCGTCGGATCTTAACTGCATATTTACGCTGGCCGCTAGGGGCGTGTACGCTGATTTACGCCTAGAAATATGTAAATCAGCTAGATACGCGAATTCACGAAAGTACGCCCAGCCGACGCAGTACAGATACGCCGTTTACGTTAGGATTTTCCCGGCGTAAAGTCACCCCTGCTATATGAGGTGTACATGCGGCGTACCAATGTTAAGTATGGACGTCGTTCCCACGTCGAATTTTGAATATTTTACGTTGTTCGTCATCCGTGAATAGGGCTGGACGTAATTTACGTTCACGTCGAAACCAATACGTCCTTGCGGCGTACTTTGGAGCAATGCACACTGGGATATTCCACGGACGGCGCATGCATCAATCACGTCAATCACGTCGGGTCACAAGTTATTTACATAAAACACGCCCCCCTGATCCACATTTGAATTAGGCGGGCTTACGCTGGCCTATTTACGCTACGCCGCCGCAACTTCCGGAGCAAGTGCTTTGAGAATACTGCACTTGCCCATCTAAGTTGCGGAGGCGTAGCGTAAATAGGATACGCTACGCTGGAACAAAGATACGCTCTTCTACGAGACTCTGGCCCTGTGTTGGGAGCATGCACTGAACTAGCTCAAAGCACAGAGCTCAGCCGCCATGGTCACATATGTACGGCATATGAGCATTAAGCCCACTCTTCTTTCTGATGCTTATATGCACGTTGCTTCTGCTTGGAATCCATTATTTATCTACAATAATAAATTAAACGTAGGCCACCTAGTCGAATCCATACATTTCATGTGGCCCTTGAGAGTGCCACATGAAATGAGAGAGCCAGAGTGTGGTGGAATGCTATTCTCCTATTTCCAGCTCACGCCCTCTGCTATATGTAAAGTACTCCTCAACCCTGCACTCTGTACATAGCACACCCCCGAACTCTGCACTCTGCAAATAGAGCACCCCTGAAAATTCACTCTGTACATAGCACACCCCTGAGCTCTGCACTCTATGCATAGGGCACCCCTTGAAAATGCACTCTGTACATAGCACACCCCTGAACCCTGCACTATGTATGTAGTGCACCACTGAACTCTGCACTCTCTGCATAGGGCACCCCTGAACCCTGCACTCAGTATGTAGAGCGAACATCAAAACGGACTTAAATGTGTTGCTAACATCCCTGGGTTTAATCAAAAAGAAGGAAAAACCCCCAGTGGGACTTTAGGGGCAACAACTCAAAATACAAAGGATAATGATAGTAATAATAAAAGATAATTTATTCATGTTATAACAATATACAAATGAATAAAATCACATAGTAGGTGCGATTGATGCATAAATTTGCCAACGAGGATCCAGTAGAGCCCAATGCATTTTGGGACTCTGTCCCTTCGTCAGGGGCTAATATCCAAGTGGGAACACACTATTAATACAAATAGCATCATTTTAAAATATTATACATGAATACAATGAATATCTAGACATACAAGCACTAAGAGAACACGGTAATCACATGGCTAAACCGACACGTCAAGTGTTTTAGATGTGTTTTTTTACCTATAAGGCTTTGTTCACACAGGATGTATTAATGTGAACCCATGTGAGGGTTGTGTTTAACCGCACAGGGATGCACAGGTGTTTTGAACATCCCCATGCTTGTCCCGTTGTTCTCTATTGGCATGAAGTGGGCACAGAGCTCTGAACTGACTGCACTTGGGGCCATGCACCTGCACCCTCGTGGATGTCAGATTGGGGCAGTGGCTATGTCTGTGCAGCTGCTGCGCCCCAGAATGCGTTAATGGAACATCCTGCATGGGGATTCACAAAACACCTGTGCTTCCCTGTGCGGGTATATACCACCCTCATACAGAATATGCATTGATATGCCCCATGTGAATGAGACCTAAAAGCTTCCGTTGTGTAGACCTCCAAAAGCCTAATGATAAAGATCCGCAATTCAGTGATCACTTACAGTAACTGGCACTGGGTGGTATCATCCTGGAGTAAGCACGGTGGAACCTCGGATTGTGAGTAACGCGGCTAATGAGCGTTTCGCAATGCGAGCACTGTATTTAAAAAAAAAACCTGACTCGGTTTGCGAGTGTTGTCTCACTAAACGAGTAGGATTCAAGCCAAAACAGTGTGCAATACCGTGTTTGGCCTGAAGTGGGGGTGCGCCGGAGCCAAGCAGAGCCAAACAGCGCCAGTCGAAACCGATCGGTGCCGTTCGTAAATGCTCGGAAAATCATGGAAATACTCCGTTCCCGAGCCTTTCCAAGGTTTTTCCGAGTTCAGCCGAGGTGTCCTCGACCCTATTTCAAGCGCCCCCTCGCCTCTGTCCGCATGCGGTATTGCATGCCATTGAAGTCAATGCGGAACAAATCATTTTAGTTTCTATTGACTTCAATGGGGAAACTCGCTTTGATATTCAAGTACTTTGGAATACGAGCATTCTCCTGGAACGGATTATGCTCGTAATCCAAGGTTCCACTGTATAATCAATTAAAATATAGAAAGGAAAAATGGGACTTTGAAGATATTTAATCAACTTGACCAATTGAAAGCATCAAAACATCACAGTGCATAAAAACATACAAGTTTATCTATAAGTCATATAAAACCCAATTAAAAATGATCAACATCCTAAAGGATGTTATTCTATACTAGTGTAGCGCCCCCTTACTTTCAGTATGGGCACTACACTAAAGTTAGTGGGGAATGGGAGAGATATTTTTGCTCCCATTCACAATTTGTCAAATTTGGGCTGCTGTCATTCCAGAAATATCCTGTAGGTCAGCCTGCGCTCCAGGGGTGTTGTTTCCACCCCTGGGCGACAGGTGGCGCTAGAGGGGTTCTGGCAGAGTCACTTTTCTCCAGCAGCTAATTAGAGAAGTTTTCCCTCGTGGAGCAAGCTGGGGAGGGGTATATCTGTGGCAGACGCCATTTTTATTGGTTCTTCCCGCGGGTTCCAGGTGCGGCATCCACCTTTAGGGTGCACGCATCCAACGACCCCGGTGATGGCCTTCCAGGCCGGGGTCAAATGCTACACGGAGTTCTATATTGCTGAGGGGGGCCCCAGTGACTTGCTGGGTCCCCCGCTTTACTGACAAGATCCCAGGCTAGGAGCCGTTCGATTGGGGGCTCGGC
Organism: Rana temporaria; assembly: GCF_905171775.1. NCBI lineage: Eukaryota > Metazoa > Chordata > Amphibia > Anura > Ranidae > Rana > Rana temporaria. Next base: position 406,183,467 of record NC_053493.1, on the reverse strand, counting down.
TTGAGGAGAACCCAGAGGCAGGTTGTCCAACAGAGCTTGAACGAACCATTGGGGATCTGGTGACCGAAATGCTGACAGGTACGCTTTGCTGTCATCCGGTGACCTATGCTTAAATCTACTGGGAGGATTAGCTCAATTCGTCCATTTAGCTCATCCAAAGTAATATGCCTGTGGCAGAGGCCCTAGAGCCAGGTCTGTGAGAGAGACCTGTTCCTCCCAGCAATCTAAAGTGACACTTCGGCTGCCAGGCTTGTGGCAGGAGTCTGTCCGGGGGCACTTCACCTACTCTGGCTAGAATGGCGACAAACTGCAATTTGATACTACTGAGAGCAGGATTGCTCGGTTCATATCCAGGCCTGATACTGCAAAGTTTTCTCTTCTGCTTCATCAACCTTTTCTTCCTATTTGACGTTGATGTTGGCCATGTTGGCCTGGAAATAAAGCATTGGAAAACCTCTATTCCTTGTCTGGACATTCGCTCACTACTCTGTTCTCCAACTGCACCCCTAGACAACACTAAGGTAACTCAATACGCCGATCCCAACAACAAATCAGCGGCTCCTTCGGGGGTAGCGCTACACTAGACATAATTGCTCCTGTTTACGTGTTTCATAAGTTTATCTGCTTTTTTCAGGACATTCATTGGAGCTGTATAGATATCTAATACTGTATATAAGAGAGTTCAAACCTAAAATAAATCTAAAATGATACATTAATATTGCTGCCCAGATTCAAAACACTTCCATTCAAGGACAAATATGCCCCTGTCAAATAAAAAAAGCCACAAAAAAGGTATACATCTATATATTCCAAGTAGCCACTTACATGTTCCAATAGAGAAAATGGCATCCACAGCATGTCATGTGCTAAAGATGGTCCAAACATTAAGCAGTCTCGCAGAATACAGATTCCCCGGGCTGCATATATTACATACTGTTGTGGAAATTTTATGAAGATGTATTTACAGTAATATGTATTGTCATAGTGTCACCCAGTGTTGGTTCTCCCAAAGCCCGCTCTAAAGAGCTGACTGGGGCAGACTGAGACTGGTTGAGATAAACTTCCTGATTTGGAGAAGGGTGTTTGCGGAGTGGGGATGTCGGCCGGCGAAAGGGCCCCTGTGTGATGCACAGAAATTACGGTGTGCAAATACGGTGTGACAAAAAGTATTGCAATGACCGCCATTTTATTCTCTTGGGTGTTAGAATTTTTTTTATAATGTTTGGGGTTCTAAGTAATTTTCTATCAAAAAAACTTGTTTTTAACGTGTAAACACAGAGTCTGATAAACAGGCTCGGGGCTTAAGTGGTTAAAGCGCCCCGTCCCGGCGAGCTCACGCACAGAAGCGAATGTGAGATATCGGCGTGATCGTTAGAGTGAGAGCAATAATTCTAGCCCTAGACCTAACTTTACTGTTGTCTTATTTTTTTATTAAAAAAAAAGTTTTTTTTTCAAAAAAGTGCACTTGTAAGACCGCTGCGCAAATACGGTGTGACAAAAAGTATTTCAATGGCCGCCATTTTATTCTCTAGGGTGTTAGAATTTTTTTTATAAGGTTTGGGGGTTCTAAGTTATTTTCTAGCAAAAACAAAAATGTTTTTAACTTGTAAACACTGAGTCTGAAAAACAGGCTTGGTCCTTAAGTGGTTAATAGGATTCAAGCGGCTGTTGCTGCCTAGTGTCCTCCCTTTTTGGATGTAGGGGGCCTCTGCTGCTTAGTGTCCTCCATTGCTAGACTGTAGGGGGCCTTCTGCTGCCTAGTGTCCTCCATTGCTAAGATGTAGGGGAGCTCCTGCTGCCTAGTGTCCTCCATTGCTAAGATGTAGGGGAGCTCCTGCTGCCTAGTGTCCTCCATTGCTAAAATGTAGAGGAACTTCTGCTGCCTAATGTCCTCCATTGCCAAGATGTAGGGGAGCTTCTGCTGCCCAATGTCCTCCATTGCTAAGATGTAGGGGAGCTCCTGCTGCCCAGTGTCCTCCATTTCTAAGATGTACGGGAACTTCTGCTGCCTAATGTCCTCCATTGCTAGGATGTATGGAAGCTTCTGCTGACTAATGTCCTACTATTGCAATGATGCAGGTGACCTAAGAAGGAAGCCATTTTGTGTCTTTCTGTTAAAGTGGAGTTCCACCCATTTTTTTATGTTTGTCTGTGCTGCATGCTCTAATCTCATAGTGTTCAGAATGGACAATTTTTATTTAATTTGTTGCTTGTAAATACCTTTATTTTGTAGTCCTTCATTACTTCCTCCTCCTTATTTGCCTAGGCTATTTGCAAGGGTTTCTGGGATAGGCATCATGTTTCCCAGTAGTCCTTGCAAACCTGACTGAAACCTATTACATTGCTTGTGCACTGAGCATATGCGAGATATGCAAAGCTGAAATCCAGGAAGTCATACAGTCTGGCTTCATGATGCCCACACTTAAGATGGCCACGGTCTATTTCTAGATTATAAACTATTTAAATGCTGTAACAACCTAACAAAACGGACCTTAGTTTACAGACTAACTTTACTAGAATGCATTAAGCTTGTGTATTACAGGGGTATTTATATTTAAAAAGTGAAATTGTGGGTGGAACTCCCCTTTAATAGGAGGCAACACTTTAGTGGAGTATATTTGATCGGTATGCTATACACATGTAAATGTCAACACAAACGTTAAAGTGTAAAGTGTAAAATACGGTACTTTATCAGAACCTCAGACATAGATTTTTTTTTCTTTTATGGATCTAAACACAGCGCAAGTTTATCGATTTTTACATAGCTGTGTTATGGGCCCATAGAGAACAATAGACGTGTCAGATCCATCAAAAAAGGAACGTTTACTGATAAAAATTACACTTTTTTGTTGCTGTGTGCATAAGCTCTTAACCACTAGCCCTAGAGGATTTGGCTGCCAAATGACCAGAGCACTTTTTGCGATTCAGCACTGCGTCTATTTAACTGACAATTGCACGATCATGCGACGTGGCTTCCAAACAATTGCGCGGTCGTGCGACGTGGCTTCCAAACAAAATTTTCGTCCTTTTTTTCCCACAAATATAGCTTTATTTTGGTGGTATTTGATCACCTCTGCGGTTTTTATTTTTTACACAATAAAAAAAAGAGCGTACATTTAAAAAAAAAAGCAATATTTTTTACTTTTTGCTTTAAATAAATATCCCCCAAAAATATATAAAAAAACCTATTTTTTCTCCTCAGTTTAGGCCGATATGTATTCTACATATTTTTGGTAAAAAAAAAAACGCAATAAGCATTTATTGATTGGTTTGCGCAAAAGTTATAGCGTTTACAAAATAAGGGATAGTTTTATGGCATTTTTATTAATCGTTATTTTTATTTAATAGTAATGGCGGTGATCAGCGATTTTTATCATGACTGGGACATTATGGCGGACACATCGGACACTATTTTGATGCTATTTTAGGACCATTGTCATTTTACAGCGATCAGTGCTATAAAAAATGCACTGCTTACTGTGTAAATGACATTGTCAGAGAATGTGGTTAACCACTAGGGGACGAGGAAGGGGTTAAGTGTGTCCTAGGGAGTGATTCTAACTGTGTTGGGGCTGGGATTACTGTGACACGACACTGATCGCTGCTCCCGATGACAGGGAGCAGAAGATCAGTGCAAAAATATATTATCATACAGGGAGAGTCCAAGTGTTTTGCAACTGGGCTTTCATGACATTTCTCAGGGTCTCTTTCTTTCTTTATGTTCCTAAGATGCTCACCTATTCTCACTCTTAATTGTCTTTTTGTCTTCCCGATGTATATTTTATGACAAGGACAGGTTAGCATATAGATTTTTTTTTTTTTTTACTTTTTTTTTTTTAAGTGTATTTTTTTTTGTGCGTGTACTCGAGAGAGGAGCCGTACTGCAGGAGCTGGGAGTAGGCAGGCCTCCCCCAGAGGCAATCTGCCACCTTTTTCCATGCCCCGGGTGGCAATGGCGGGTGTGTGAGGGGGTCCTCCCACACAGCCCGCCCTACCTGCTCCGCTTTGAAGCCCAACGGGGCAGAGGGACTCCCTATAGGGTTAGCATATAGATTACCCTCTCAGTAGAACAGTTGATCAAATCTCTGATCTCGTATTCTTTCTGTCCCATTGCATCCTTAAATACTTTCGTTCTGTCAATGAATGGACAGATTTGGCATTTGGAGCAGGGAAACATCCCCACACTCCGAGGATATTCAGATAGCCAGGATGTATTTTGTTTTCTGGAAAATTCTGACTGAATGAGCATACCTCCTAATTTTTTTGCTCTACGAGCCACCATCTTTGGGCCCTCTCCCACGATGTTTGCCAAGGTTTTGTTGCCAGTAAGGATACCCCAGTGTTTTTCCAGTGTTTTTCTCACATTCCCCCATTGGGAGCCATATGTAGTACGGTAATTAATCTCACTGGGCCGTATTCTTTCTTTTTGTCAGTTTCAATTGAGTCCATGAGGAGCAAGCTACTTCTGCTACGTGTAGCGGCTTTGCATTTCGCATATTTAATTTGTTTATGGGAGTATCCCCTTTCACGGAATCTCCCATATAATTCCTTGCCCTCCATCTTGAATATGGAGGGTTCTGAGCAATTTTACTTAATCCTCATGTACTCACCTATGGGAATCCTGGCATTTAGTAGTTCGTTTTTGTGATTGGCTATTGGTAGTGTTTTTGCTGTGATTTTATTGATGTAGGGATTTTCTATATAACTTATTAAAATGTATATCTTCCATCAATATCCTGAGTATTGTCCATCACTGCCCTTGGTAGCTTCTTTTATCTTCAGGGTCTCTCAGATCTGCTTCTTGGACTCTCCTTGTATGATAATATTTTTTTGCATGTATGTTTTGGCTAAGGCAGTAACCTCGTTTAGGAAGAGTGACCACTCACAGGATCCCTAGGTCTATCTAGCAGCATATCTATCAGGGGTATGTTCATTTTTTGTTGGTTTATAAGCAGACGATCAGTGTCCTGTCACTAGGCAGAACGGGGAAATGCCTTGTTTACACAGGCCACCCCCCGTTCTGCAGCTCTGTGGCACGATCGCGGGACCCCGGCGGACATTGAGTCTGTGGGTCCCACGGGCTTGGTCACGGGGCTCGCAGCGGGGGAGCGAGCACTCCCACACAGCGGCAAATTTGCCTGTCCGTGCCATTCTGCTAACGTAAAAGTGCGTACAGCAGTCGGCAAGTGGTTAAAACATTCGCTAGAAAGAAAGAAAGGATAGACCCAAGGCTGGGGAACAAGATCAGAGGAGTAGATAGGGAAACTTTGGAAGAGCGCATTGCTCATGATTCCTCCATGAGTATGATACCGCGTACACACGACCGTTTTTCATGAGAAATACATTTTTTTAATTGGTCATGAAAAACTTGTGTGTGGGCTCCAGAGCATTTTTCTCGACCAGAAAAATGGCCGTTAAAAATGTAGAACCTGCTCTATTTTTTCTCATCGTTTTTCACGTCATCGTTTTTCTTGTCGTGAAAAACGGTTGTGTGTACGCTTTAATGAGGAGGGAAAAATGAAAATGCTCAGAAGCAAGTTATGAGACAGGAAATGAGCATAATCAGCCCAAAGGGTGGCACCATTCGAATGGAACTTCCCCTTTATAGTCCCATCGTACGTGTTGTACGTCACCGCGCTTTGCTCAAGCATTTTTTATCACGATCGTGTGTATGCAAGGCAGGCTTGAAAGGAATCACGTTGAGATTCATACACACGAATAACGGTCGTGTGTACGCGACATAAAAAAAAAACACGCTATCCACGAACATATCATGTCATTTCACAGCTTCAAATGATGTCTGGAAGAATCTATACTTTCAGACCCAACAACTATTAAAGATTGATTCCTGTGCACACAACATTCATATAGAGAATATGGGATCATGAGAAATATTGGCTTCATTAGTTGACTGTGCAGATGGACAAACATATAGCGTGTGAACTGCAAGCTCCTATCGGTGGCAGGGGACCCATCCAGAACAAGAGTCCTATTTGTATCAAGAGCTTCTCTACTCTCAGAAAAGACAGGAGATTGGAGGGTACATTGTTTAGATGAGCTATGAGATGTCTCGCGGCACGTAATGAAGAAATTCCTGAGGAAGTGTTCACGAATCAATACCAAAACTTAGTAGCTATGTAGGGACGCAGCTGAGATTGATTAGTCAGAACTATTGACTGCTCGCCGTGACAAAGGACACAATTCCGCCGGGCCAACTTACTTGTTAAAAATAGATATAGCGCTTCTGCACATTTATGAATAAAATAACATTATTGGACACGCAGCTGCATTACATTGGTACTGTATCTCTCCAATATATTGGGAAATAATTCCTAAAACTTTGTTGTGGTCAAAATTAACATATAAAAATATTGAAAAACACAAAATAGTGGCATAAATGAGGAAGGCGGGTTTTTCACTATAGTCATGGTTGTATTGCAATCAAGTGAATGGTCATACCTACAGTATTTATATAGGGCCAGATTCACGTAGCCCGGGCGCAACTTAACTTTTCAGATTTAAGTTACACCACCGCAAATTTTCTGCCTAAGTGCCCGATCCACAAAGCACTTACCTGGAAATTTGCAGCGGTGTAACTTAAATCCGTCCGCCGCAAGGCGGGCCCAATCGAATGGGGCGAGTCCCATTTAAATTAGGCGCGCTCCCGCACCGGACGTACTGCGCATGCTCCGTCTGGTAAATTACCCGATGTGCATTGCGCTAAATGACGTCGCACCGACGTCATTTGCTTAGACGTTAACGTAAATGGCGTCCAGCGCCATTCACGGACGTCTTACGCAAACGACGTTGATGTTTAAATTTCGACGCGGGAACGACGGCCATACTTACCATGGCTTAAGACAACTAGGGCTCAGTCCTAGTTTTACGCGGCGTAACTCGACGGAAACGACGTAGAGTTAGATCGACGGGCCGTTCGGGGATCGCCGTAAGTATTCATTTGCATATTCTACGCCGGCCACAATGGCCTCGCCACCTAGCGGCCGGCCTAGAATTGCATCCTTAAGATCCGACAGTGTAATTCAATTACACCTGTCGGATCTTAGGGCTAGCTATGCGTAACTGATTCTATGAATCAGCCGCATAGTTAGAAACAGAGATACGACGGCGTATCAGTAGATACGCCGTCGTATCTAGTTTGTGAATCTGGCCCATAGTGCCTTGTACACATGTCTGTTTTCCATCAGACTAAACTCCAAAGGTTTTTCCGACAGAGTTCCGTCGGGATTCCGCTCAAGATGTCTTGCATACACACAGTCACACTAAATTCCGATCGTCAAGAACGCGGTGACGTAAAACACTACGCCGAGCCGAGAAAAATAGGATTTTATGCTCACCGTAAAATCTCTTTCTCTGAGTTCATGTATGGACACAGCCTTAATCTTGACATAGTGGGAATAGTCTATCTATCTTTAGGAGTGACTAGGCAGAAGTGTTAACTTCAAAGCAGAACCGCCCCGCCCAGGGTGCGGTCCCACTGACTATATCCCCTCAGCCTGCACCAAGCAATTCAGTTCGTAGCAAGCAGTACAGACACAGAGGGGTGGGTGCTGTGTCCATCCATGAACTCAGAGAAAGAGATTTTACGGTGAGCATAAAATCCTATTTTCTCTTTCATTCATGGATGGACACAGCCTTAATCTTGACATAGTGGGACGTCCCAAAGCAGTGTCAAAATGAGGGGTGGGAACAGCATAAAAATAAACTTCACCTCAAAAACAGAGCTCCTCAACTGAGGAGTTGTAACTCTAAACAGCCGCCTGCAAAACTTTGCGGCCGAAGAGGCATCCGAAGATGCACTCACATCAACTTGTAAAGTTACTGTAAGTGAAAGTGTGACAGGGCGACCAGGTCGCTGCCTTACACACCTGGGAAACAGACACTATATGTCAGAAAACCCAGGAGGCACCATTGCCCTAGTCGAATGCGTCATGATAGGGAGGTGCCTGACCCTTTATGGTGTAAGCCTGATCAGGATCTGTCATGTCCACCTCGAAATGGTGGCCGAAGAGACCGCTGGACCCTTCTTGGGACCAGCCACCGAAACAAACAGTGAGTCTGAACTCCGGAACGGAGCAGAAACAGACAAGTATATTCTCGGAGCTCGGACAACGTCCAAGGGATGCCACGTCGTCTCCTTAGGATTCGACGGATGAGGACACAAGTATGGAAGTACAATGGCTCAATAGGGAGCCTTTCATGACAAGGCTGCCAGCTCAGAACCCGTCTTAACTGACATAACAGCCACCAAAAGGACCACTTTCTGAGAAAGTGTCAACAAGGGAAATTCTCTATGTTCTCAAACGGTGGTTCTGAAGCACCTAGAGGTCATGGCGTTAAAGCCATTGACTGTAAAGCAGGATGATCTATGGGACCTTGCGACAGCAGGTGCTCTCCTAATGGTAGACGCCAAGGTGTGTCTGCTATTCAAATCCCCATGGAGGTAGTGGAGGACGGACCGGAGGGGCCACATGCCGAACCCTCTGTACAAATGTTCTCACTAGAGAGTGAGTCGCCAGAGGTCGCTGAAAGAAAACAGCCAGGGCAGATATCTGCCCCTAAATCGTGCTTAAGCAAGCTCTTTGGTCCACCCCACGATGTAAGACCAGCAGGACTCTGGACACTATATAAGTCCGTAGATTCCACTTAATTTCCTCGCAAAAGGCTAAGTAAGCTCTCCAAGTGTTATAATAAATCTTCCTAGAGGATAACTTCCTAGCCTTCCTCATGGTAGGAATCACAGAATCCATCAGGCCCCGGTCTCTTAGTACCTGGCTTTCAATAGCCATGCCGTTAAGCCAGCGACTGTAAAGCAGGATGAAGTATGGGACCTTGTGACAGCAGGTCCTCTCTCAGCGGTAGACGCCAAGGGACGTCTGCTACTAGCCGCACTAGATCGGTGTACCAAGGACGCCGAGGCCAATCCGGAGCAATTAGGATCATAGGAATCCCCTCTGCCTCCACTCTGCGAAGCAGAAGAGGCAGGAGCTTTAGAGGAGGGAAGGCATAGATTAGCCGGTACTGACTCCATGGCGCCACTAACGCATCTTGTCGCGTCCGCCCATGGGTCTCTTGACCTGGCCATAAACCTCAATACCTTCCGATTGAGTCGAGATGCCAGGGGATCTACGTCTGGCGTGCCCCATCTTGGGCAAAGGAGCAGAAACACCTCCGGGTGCAGAGACCATTCTCCTTGGTCCAGCATCTGGCGACACAGGTAGTCCGCCTGCAAGTTTTCCACACCCGGAAGGTCTATGGCCGACAGTGCCGGTATGCTCCTTTCTGCCCACCTTAGGATGTGAGCGACTTCTGACGCTGCAGCCGAGCTACTTGTTTCTCCTTGATGGTTGACATATGCCACCACTGTGGCATTGTCCGACTGGATCCTGACTGGACGCCCTCGTAGCCTCTGAGACCATGTAGAGAGGCACAGCCTGATCGTCTGAAGCTCCAGGACCTTGATCGGCAATGGGAATCCATCCAGAATCTTGTACCTTCATGAAGCAATTGAAGGCCCTGAGGTCCAGAATTGGGCGAACGCCCTCTTTCTTTGGTACTATGAACAGATTGGAGTAAAATTCCTGAAACCGATACTGTACTGGGACAGGAATAACCACCCTGCTTTTTAGCAGGTCTTGAACTGCCCCAAATAGGGCTTCCTGGCGAGTCAGTTGTAGCTGGCGGTTGGAGGGAAAAAAATCTGTTTGGTGGGCAAGATAGAAGTTCTATCTTGTACCCTGAAGACACTACTTTGCAAACCCACCAGTCGGGGACCTGAGATGTCCACCGGGTCGCAAATTCGCGAAGACGTCCCCCCACCTGGGTGGGGGAAAACCTTCATGCGGACGTAGCTTTGTCTGCAGGTTTGTTGAGTTTGCGAAACCAGGGACGTCTCAGTCTCTGAGCAGGCGCTTTATCGGCCTGTGGTCTTTTACCCGCCGTACTGGGCAGATGGAAAAAAACGCTTGTGTGCGGTAAAGAAGGGCCCTTGCCTACGGCGTGGCTCCTTCCCCTTTTTGGCTCTACCTCCTGTAGCATCTTTAACCTGCCTGGCGGTATTCCCGAGTCTGACTCGGGGTTAGATTTTCCTGCTGCGAGCGGTAACCCCGAGTCAGACTCGGGCTTGCCTCGCTAGATCCACAGGCATGGTTTACTTACCTTGTCCCTGGATCCAGCGATGCCACCCCGCTGTGTGAGCGAGCGGGACCTCGCTCGATTCACACAGTGCCTCTGTGTGACGCCGATCTCCGTTCCCTGCGACGTTACGACGCACGCGGACGGAGAACGGCGCCAAATTCAAAAAAGTAAACAAACACTTTACATACAGTATACTGTAATCTTATAGATTACAGTACTGTATGTAAAAAAAACACACCCCCCTTGTCCCTAGTGGTCTGTCCTGTGTCATGCATGTCATTTTATATAATAAAAACGTTTCTTTCTCCCTGCAAACTGTAGATTGTCCATAGCAACCAAAAGTGTCCCTTTATGTCAAAAATAGTTTTAGATCAGCTAAAAAACAGCGATAATAAATTATAATCACTTGCAGAATTGTGCGATAGCGATTTGTGGGGAAATTCGTCATAAAAAAAAAAATAATGACAGCAACAATTCTGCAACTGAGCAAATTTCAGTGATTTTGATTTGATTACATTATTGAATAATTTTTATTATAATTATATTATTATTTGTTATAATTATTTATTATATTATAATTTATAATTGTGTTTTTAAAAAAATGTCATACCCGGGATGCCTATTAGAATCTTGTTTGGTCAGATTTAAGTGAGTTATTTCTAAAAATTACAGACCTACAATATAAAACGCCAAATTTCCTTGCAAATAATGGTACCGCTTTCAGCATGTTTTTTCTGAAAGAATCATACTGTCAGGGAGGTTAATTATGTCATCCATGGGAGTTCCAAAAAGTCTGTCGCCCTTAAAGGGCAAGTCCATCAGGGCTTTTTTGGAAGATTGGTTGGCGGACCAAATCTTAACCAAAGTAGACGGCGTAACGCCACCGCCTGACCTGAAACTCTTATAATCGGTGCAGTATTCTGGCCCAGGCCGACAAGGCCCAGGCCTAGGGCAGGACTTTGTGGGGGGCGGCCAGCCAGCCGCCCCCCCTCACGAAAATGGCACTCGTGCCCTCCTCCCGTCTCCCGCATGCAGGGCCACTATCACTGCTTAGTAGTGCAAGTGCAATGGCTCACGTCGGGTGTGGAAGGGGCCAGGAAGCAGTTTAATTAGGAGCCGCCCCCCAGCTACAGCCGTGATTCTGCTGTGGCCAATCATGGGGAGGGAAACAGCGGGCAGAGATACAGACATGGGGAGGGAGGGCAGGGGTTTAGATACAGCCCACAGCTCTCCCCTCCCTGTCACATCGCCGCTGCCAAGTTCTCTGGCAAATAGAGCACCGACGCTGCGACAGGGAGAGGAGAGCTGCGGGCTGTCTGTATCTCCCGCGCCACCCCCCTTCCCTTTCTGTAAGCCGAAAGGAGAAAATAGAGAGAGTGGCTCTAATTGGATTTGCCACGCCGCCGCCCAGCTTTCTGCCCGTTGTTTCCTTCCCCATGATTGGCCAAAGCAGAGGGCCAATCAGAAGACTCTGAGGGTATCATGGGAAATGTAGTCTGAGTTTCGGCCCCAGTGTGTCCATAGACACCAAGCAACCACTCTGCTGGAGGGGAGGAGGGGGTGTTAGAAGAGGAGAAAAAGAGAATACTGTGCTGGGGGGAAACCAGAAAGGGAGCCAAACCCTCTTTCCCCTGATGAAGTGACAGTGACGTAACGACGTAGGGAGCACGTGACACCATCGTATCCGGAAGCCACCAGATTCAAGTAAGACAGCGCTGTAATACGCTGCATCCTATGTCTACTATGCCTGTATTTTTTTATTTGATGTAAGAGTCCACTTTTTATCATTAAAGCATCCCCCCTGATTTTACATACTTCACTATTGGAAGCATTCGCCTCTTTTTGCTTTTTCTCTCCCCCTCTGCACGTTTGAGAGATTATAGATCCGCAGATGATCTTTGGGAATTGGAATCCATGCTAATATCAAGGAACCATTAGAGAAGGCATTAAAGAGGAATATCTAGATGTGAATCCATATCCATGCTATATGCCCATTTGTTACTTCATTGAGGTGAGAGTCCTGGGAGACCAGTTATGGATATTGTATACACTATGGGGTAGATTCAGAGAGCAATTGCGTCTGCGTAACCATAGTTACGCAGCGCAATAGCTTACTTGCGCCGGCATTTCGAATGCTCCTGATTCAGGAACCTCATTACGTCGACTGCAGCCTAAGATATGACTAGCATAAGGCTCTTATGCCAGTCATATTGTAGGCTGCATTCTTGCGATGGCCGCTAGGGGGCGTTCCCGTAGTGGTCAGCGTATAGTATGCAAATTGCATACTAACGCCGATTCACTACCCTACGCGAGCCCTGCGTACGCAGTTTACGTTGTTTCCGTGGTTTCGCGTAAGGCTGCTCCTGCTATTAGCAGGGGCAGCCAATGCTACGTATACCCGTCGTTCCCGCGCCGCAAAATTTTAATTTTACGTTGTTTGCGTAAGTGAATCGTGAATGGCGCTGGACGCCATTTACGTTCACTTTGAAGCAAATGATGTCCTTGCGACGTCATTTGCCGCAATGCACGTCGGGAAAGTTTCCCGACGGAGCATGCGCAACTACATTCGGCGCGGGAACGCGCCTAATTTAAATGATCCACGCCCCCTACAGGATCATTTAAATTACGCGCCCTTACAACGGGCATTTTTGACGAGCACCCACGCAAATTACGTGGGGCGCAGGGCAAAAACGGGACGCTGCGCCTCCGTAAGAAGTGCACAGCGGTACCTGAATCTGGCCCTATATTATTGTCTACAGATTTTTTTTGAAGATCATTCCCCATTACACCGTTATCCTTTGCTTCACTGCCATTTCCTGATTGAGGACTTATTTTCTTTACTGGTCATTCACCCCATATATTTTCTGTATGGACTCTGATGAGTTTTTCACGCATTTTTATACCAGATTTTTATTTTTATTTTTATTTTTATACCAGATATTTCACTATCTACCCATGTACCCTTAGTTTTGGTATTTGCTGTGTTGTTTTAGTAGTCAGCGCTTATCATTTTTATTATTACATTAATCCCTTTGTGTACAGTGAACACTTCAGATTGAGCTGCTTTCACGCCATTTGCTTTCACTTCGCTTACTTTTTCACGTTCACTTACTCATAGTAGCACAGCAGTCACATTATATATCTCTCTTTGTTGCTCTTTCTAAATTTTTTCTTTATTTTCACTCCTTTTTTTTTATCTTCCCTCTCTCTCCCTCCACCTTTTTGTTATATCTCCTCTTTCTAATCCTCTATTTTTCTCTCCTCCTATCTCCCCCATTTTTCCCCTCTACCACTTCACCCCTTTTCCTCTATCACTCTCCTTCCCTCCCTTTTACTCTCTTTCTCCCCTATTTTACTCATTCTTTTTCATTCTCTCTATCCCTCACTTTTCTTCTCTCTATATATAATATTCTAAGTAGTAGGCATATTTGCTAAGAAGTAGGGCTATTTTTATAGCATGTAAATGTTAGAAATGATGGCCACCATTAGTACTCTCCAGAACTGCTCTGTGAATGGTTACTAGTAATCACAGCAATTATCTGAATATTGCTGGAGGAAGTATGATGGGGTCTTAACCTACAGGTGCATTATGTCATTCTATGTAAAGACACAGATGGTACTAAAGTGCTCCTGAATAGTTGAAGCTAACACATATATCAACATCTATATTTAATGTACAATGTAAAGCAGTGGCGGCTGGTGCTCAAAATTTTTGGGGGGGCGCAAACAAACGAAAAAAAATAAAAAAATTGCAGCCTCACTGTGCCCATCAAACGCAGCTACTGTGCCCATCAAAAGCAGCCACTGTGCCCATCAATTGCAGCCACTGTGCCCATCAAACGCAGCCACTGTGCCCATCAAACGCAGCCACTGTGCCCATCAAAATGCAGCCACTGTGCCCATCAAAATGCAGCCACTGTGCCATCAAACACAGCCACTGTGCCCATCAAACACAGCCACTGTGCCCATCAAACGCAGCCACTGTGCCCATCAAATGCAGCCACTGTGCCATCAAATGCAGCCACTGTGCCAACAAAATGCAGCCACTGTGCCATCAAATGCAGCCACTGTGCCATCAAAATGCAGCCACTGTGCTATCAATTGTTGCCACTGTGCCATCAATTGTCACCACTGTGCATTTCAGTACCGGAATATCACTCAAATTCATCTACAGAGCGCACTTGTGCTACAGCGCACCGCAACACACAGTGGGGGGGAATTCAATAAAGCTTCTGCACCACTTTTGTAGTTTAATTGTAGTTAATCCTTTTTGTTAATGTATTGCACCTCATTCATGAAGCATTTGCAACACTTTTGGTTCTGACCAGTGGCAGCCCGTACTTAAGGGGCGCAAATCTATGTGTCTGAGCTCTAATCTACATGCAGGGCACTGGACACATGGATTCCAATTTTTTTTTGTTTGTTTTTTTTTTTTTTTTATGGTGGCACATTGGTGTAGTGAGTAGCACTCTCACCTAGCAGTAAAAATGGTTGCTGGTTCGAATCCCAACTACGACACTACCTGCCTGGAGTTTGCATGCTCTCCCTGTGCCTGCGTGGTTTTCCTCCGGGTACTCCGGTTGCCTCCCACACTCCAAAGACATGCTGATAGGTAATTTGGCTTCTGTCTAAAATTGGCCCTAGTACAGTGATGGCGAACCTTGGCACCCAAGATGTTTTGGAACTACATTTCCCATGATGCTCAGCTACAGTAGGTGCACGCGATATTGTGTCAATCTCGCTCCCTTTCTCGGCAAGATTGACCACCTACGAGCCCCATCGCAGGAGCCAGCGCCGAGCTGGCTTGCCGCGATAGAGACAAAGCCGTCATAGAAGCGACGGGAGATCCGACTTGGATTCCCACCAATTCTACACGTGTGCGGCGTTTGTTATGAATCCTGAGGGGGAAGTCCCCGCCGGATTTTAAATAAAAATCCGGCATGGGTTCCCCCTCAGGAGCATACCGGGCCCTTAGGTCTGTTATAGGTTGTAAGGAGAGCCCCCCTACGCCGAAAAAATGGCGTAGGGGGTCCCCCTACAATCCATACCAGACCCGTATCCAAAGCACGCTACCCGGCCGGCCAGGAAGGGAGTGGGGACGAGCGAGCGCCCCCCCCCCCCCCTCCTGAGCCGTACCAGGCTGCATGCCCTCAACATGGGGGGGTTGGGTGCTCTGGGGCAGGGGGGCGCACTGTGGCCCCCCACCTCAGAGCACCCTGTCCCCATGTTGATGAGGACAGGGCCCCTTCCCGACAACCCTGGCCGTTGGTTGTCGGGGTATGCGGGCGGGAGGCTTATCGGAATCTGGGAGCCCCCTTTAATAAGGGGGCCCCCAGATACCGGCCCCCCACCCTAAGTGAATGGATATGGGGTACATCGTACCCCTAACCATTCACCTGTAGGAAAAATGTCAAAGTTAATAAACACACCACACAAGGGTTTTTAAAATAATAAATTTTTCTGCTCCGGAGGCTCCCCCTGTCTTCTTTATTAGCTCTTTTACCAGGGGGAGCTTCTTCTTTGACGTATTCGGGTGGGTGGGGGCCGCCGTCTGGTTCTCTTCCACCGCCGGGGGGGTCGCTTTTAAAAAAGCCCCCACCCCCCGGCGGGTTTCCTCCGGCGTCTTCGGCGGGGGGGCTTCTTCCGCTATCCCGACGGGTCTTCTCCGCTATCCGGGGGGTCTTCTGAACTCTCCGGGGTCTCGCCGAGATGTCGGCGAGATCTCGGCACCATGTCGCCGAGAATCAGCGCGATGCTGTCGTGCTAAAAACACAATATCACAAACACCTACTGTACACTGCAGAGTGTATGAGCATCATGGGAAATGTCGTTCCAAAACATCTGGGGTGCCAAGGTTCGCCATCACTGCCCTAGTATATAAATGTGAGTTAGGGACCTTAGATTGTAAGCTCCTTGAGGGTAGGGACCGATGTGAATGTACAATGTATATGTAAAAGCGCTGCGTAAATTGATGGTGCTATATAAGTACCTTAATAATAAGAAGCACATAATTTAAGCAAGAGGCTCTAATTGGCTTCAAAAAAGGGTGGGCTCGGGGCACAGAGCACTGCGACCTGAGCCCACCCAGTTGGGTGACAATAGTGAATTGATATTTGCTATTGTCTTCCTAATTCTCCTCCGGCCAATCAAGAAGCGGGTCCCTCCCATCAAACTAGGAGAACGCATTCATCACACCTTATATGATACTATGAACATATATGATCAGAAATGGAAGCCTTGGGACCTTTCTCTGTTAAATCACTAAATTAAGCCAATTTTTTTTTTTTTTCTTCTCTCTTTTTGCCATTAATCTAATTCATTAAGTTCTCACATTGCTGCATTGTGCTACCCGATAGCCTTTCATACAAATCATTACCTATTTCTCTGCCTATCGTATAACTGCTATGCATATTCTTCACAGATGTTCACTGCTCTTGTATGTATTTTTGTACTCCTTGCCAATTCGAGTTTAAACTGTATTGAGACTTATTTTTTCAATAAACCGTTTGAAAACAAAAAAGAAGTGGGTCCCTGATTGGCTGAGAGGAAAAGCAGTCGTATTGGCCGCCAAGGAGGAGGAGACGCAGGGTGAAGCCGCTGAGGAGGAAGTGCTGCTCGTGACCTAGATGGGGTAAGTGCAGGGCGGTGGGCTGATGATCGAGCGATGGGGGGTTGGGGTGTGACTGACCGGAGGAGAGGGTGGTGCCGATTGGTTTGTTTGCAACCCCCAAGAAATGGAGCATCAACCGCCACTGGTTCTTGCAGCGACTTGTGTACCAATTTAAGGTGCTTCCACATTTTTACATTATGGTGCATTAAATGTGTCAAATTCAAAATAAACACTAAGGCCCAGATTCTCAAAGACTTACGACGCCGTATCTCCAGATACGCCGTCGTAAGCCCGAATGGCCGCCGTCGTATCTACAGTATGCGCCTGATTCTTAGAATCAGTTACGCATAGATTTGGCCAAGATACGAGCGGCGTAAGTCTCCTACGCCGTCGTATCTTGGGGTGCATATTTACGCTGGCCCGCTAGGTGGCGCTTCCGTTGGTTTCCGCGTCGAATATGTAAATGAGCAAGATACGCCGATTCACAAACGTACGTACGCCCGTCGTAATTAGTTACGGCGTTTACGTAAGACATACGCCGGCGTAAAGATTAAGCTGGTCTCTAGGTGGCGCAGCCCATGCAAAGTATGGGCGTCGGAACAAGCTATTCGTTTTACGTAGTTTACGTACGTCGTACGTGAATGGGGCTGTGCGTAGGTTACGTTCACGTCACAGGCATTGAGCCGGCGTATCTACGATGTGATACTGAGCATGCGCCGTTCGTTCGGCCATGCATCTACATGGGGTCAAGCTTAATTTAAATACAACACGCCCACGACCTGCCTACTTTGAAATACGCGTGCTTACGCCGGCCGATTTACGCTACGCCGCCGTAACTTAGGACGCAAGTGCTTTGTGAATACAGCACTTGCCTCTCTAAGTTGCGGCGGCGTAGCGTAAATAAGATACACTACGCCCGCACATATTTACGCCGCCCTCCGTGAATCTGGGCCAAAAAGTTAGTATCCTATGAAAGTGAAGCTGAGTTCTGGCTGAAATATGACTTTTAAGATAAAATTACCCCCTGAATACTCATGTCTCATGCAATGCAACAAAGGTGTGCAGCATTATTGTATTATTTTATTACTTTGTGAAGTTTCTGCACAGCCCGGCCATCTCCAGTGTTGGCATCTGAAGCCACAGTGTCCTTCTTCCTGGATTCCATGCTGCATACTGGCTACCCAGCATGCACCTGGCAATGTCGTGCATGTACAGTGCGGTGCAATTTTGTTAAAGCGGGGGTTCACCCTATCGACGGGAAATTTTTTTTTTTTTTTTATTTTACCTTAAAATCAGGCATTGTAGCGCGAGCTACAGTATGCCTGTCCCGAATTTTTTACCGCCGTACTCACCTTGTAGTTGTCCATCGAAGATTCCGGGGAATGGGCGTGCCTATGGAGACGGAGGATGATTGACGGCCGGCTCTGGCGCGTCACGCTTCTCCGGAAATAGCCGAAATAGGCTTGGTCTTCACGACGCGTGCGCATAGCCTGTGCGCAGGCGCCGTGAAGAGCCGAGACCTACTCCGGCTGTCTTCGGGGAGAGTGACGTGCCAGGGCCGGCCGTCAATCATCCTCCCTCTCCATAGGCACGCCCATTCCCCGCGGGAGCCGGAATCTACGATGGACGACTACAAGGTGAGTACGGGGTTAAAAAAATCGGGACAGGCATACTGTAGCTCGCGCTACAATGCCTGTCTCGATGGTAAAATGTGTCGGGGGGGGGTGAACTACCGCTTTAAGTTTGATATGGCACAGCCATGCCAAGCTGACCAAGGTTTTCCATAGACGCCAATGATAAATGTTACTGTAGACTTGTGACGTCAAGCTGGCCAAAAATTTCCTATAGACGCCAATAGTAAATGTTACTGGAGTCGTGCAATGTCAAGCTAATAAATCCATTTCCATAGACGCCAATGTTAACCACTTCAGCCCCGGATCATTTGGCTGCCCAATGACCAGAATTTTGTTTTGCGATTCGGCACTGCGTCACTTTAACTGACAATTGCGCAGTTATGGGACGTGGCTCCCAAAACAAAATTGACGTCCTTTTTTCCCCACAAATAGATCTTTATTTTCATGGTATTTGATCACCTCTGTGGGTTTTTTTTTGTGCTATTAACAAAAAAAGTGCGTCAATTTTGATTTTTTTTTTAAAAAACAAAAATATATTTTTTTTACTTTTTGCTATAATAAATACCCCCCAAAAATATATTAAGCACTTCCATACCGGGCACATATACCCCCCTCCTGACCAGGTGAAATTTCAGCTTCCGGCACTGCGTCGCTTTAACTGACAATTGCGCGGTCGTGCGACGTGGCTCCCAAACAAAATTGGCGTCCTTTTTTCCCCACAAATAGAGCTTTCTTTTGGTGGTATTTGATCACCTCTGCGTTTTTTTTTTTGCGCTATAAAACAAAAAAAGCAACAATTTTGAAAAAAAATTCAATATTTTTTACTTGTTGCTATAATAAATAGCCAAATTTTTTTTCTCAGTTTAGGTCGATACATATTCTTCTACATATTTTTGGTAAAAAAAAAAAATAATAAAAAAAAAAAAATCGCAATAAGCGCTTACAAAATATGGGACAGAATTATTATTATTATTATTATTTTTTTTTTTTTTTTACTAGTAATGGCGGCGATCTGCGATTTTTTTATTGGGACTGCGACGTTATGGCGGACACATCGGACACTTTTGACACATTTTTGGCGCCATTCACATTTATACTGCGATCGGTGCTATAAATATGCACTAATTACTGTATAAATGTGACTGGCATTGAAGGGGTTAACACTAGGGGGTGAGGAAGGGGTTAAATGTGTAGCCTAGGTGTGTTCTAACTGTGGGGGAAGGGGGGTTACTGGGGGAGGTGACCGATCTGTGTCCCTATGTACAAGAGACACAGATCGGTCTCCTCTGTCCCTTGACAGGACGTGGAGCTCTGTGTTTACACACAGAGCTCCACGTCCCTGCTCTGTCACTGCTGATCGTGGGTGCCTGGCGGACATCGCGACCGCCAGGCACGCGCATCGGCATCTCGGGGACGCGCCGCGCGCGCGCGCCCCCCAGTGCCCGGAGGAATCCAGGACGTCAATTGACGTCCTGTTGAGTTTCCAGAGCCACTGTGAAGCCGTCATTTTACATGCGGCCGGTATTCAAGTGGTTAAAAAAACAATTGTTTTCCTCAGTTTAGGCCGATACGTATTCTTCTACATCTTTTTGGCTAAAAAAAAATCGCAATAAGCGCTTATTGATTGGTTTGTGCAAAAGTTATAGCGTATTTAAAATAGGGGATAGTTTTATGGAATTTTTATTAATATTTTTACTAGTAATGCTGGCGATCAGTGATTTTTATCGTGACTGCGACATTATGGTGGACACATTGGACATATTTGGTGCTATTTTTAGATCATTCACATTTATACAGCGATCAGTGCTATAAAAATGCACTGATTACTGTGTAAATGTGACTGGCAATGAAGGGGCTAACCAGTAGGGGGCGCTGAAGGGGTTAAGTGTGTCCTAGGGATGTGTTCTAACTGTAGGAGGATGGGCTATGTGTGACATGACACTGATTACTGCACCCGATTACAGGGAGCTGTGATCTGTGTTCCGTCACTAGGCAGAATGGGGAAATGCTTGTTTACATTAGCATTTCCCTGTTCTTCCTCTCTGTGAGACGATGACAGGACTCCTGCTGGAAATCGAGTCCGTGAGCGAGCGCCCATCTTAAAGGGGACATAGATGTATACGTACATATTCCCAGCCGTGCCATTCTGCCGACGTATATCTTCGTGCAGCGGTTGGCAAGTGGTTAAATGTTACTTGAGCCGTGCAATGCCAAGCTGGCCAAGAATTTCCATAGACGCCATGCCAAACTGACCAAGATCTCTTAGGAGCCAATGCAAAACCGAAAATGACGCACAGCGCCGCTGCCCCCAAGAAGGGGGAAGTAAAATTAGATGTTGCACTACCCCTGAAGGAGCTGCTGGATTTTTTCGGGCGGCATGTTACCTCTATTTCCTCGCTGTCCAGGGTACTAGATGAGAGCTGAAAAAGTTCAATATCCACACTTTGCACTTCTTTTTCTAAGATTTATTTGCTGAACTTGGTTAAATAATAAAAGAAGGGATTGAAGAGGTGGAAGGGTAACAGGTAGATAGGTTCAGGTGCGTAGTTTCAATCGGGAAACACTCCTGCTTCCAGTGACACAGCTTTTTGAGTTTTGCACACCCGGATAGGTTTCTCTCACTAGCCTAGCAGCCGGAATGACACACGGAAAATGGTACAGTCTCTTCCCACAGATGGAGACACTTTTCGGTCCAGAATCCTCACAGTACAGGATTCAGCACCCGGATCTCTCCATGGTAACTTCTTGTAGAACTTGGAACTGACAGGCGATCACCATCAAGCCTAAGGCCTCGTACACACGACCGAACATGTCTGCTGAAACTGGTCCGTCAGACCAGTTTCCGCGGACATGTTCGGTCGTCTGTACGGCCGACCGGACAATTTTCCGGCGGATCGGACAGGTTTCCAACGGACAAATGTTTCTTAGCATGCTAAGAAACATGTCCGCTGGAAGCCTGTCCGTCGGACATGTTCGGTCGTCTGTACGACTCACCGGACATGTCCGCTCGGCCGAAAGCCCTCGCATGCGTCAAAGTGATTCGACGCATGCGTGGAAGCATTGACCTTCCAGGGTCGCGCACATCACCGTGTCATCGTTGCGGCGATGGTGCGGCCACGTCACCGCGTTCGCTGTCCGCGGGAAATTTGGTCTGATGGTGTGTACAGCCATCAGACCAAAATCCGCCAGCGGACATGTCCGATGAAAACGGTCCGCGGACCGTTTTCATCGGACATGTCCCGTCGTGTGTACAAGGCCTTAGAGTCGGTTCACACATATGCGGCACGACTCCGGAGGCGGCTCTGCAAGTCGTCCTGAGGACGACTTCAGAGGCGATTTGCAAGACGACTTCTGTATAGAAGTCAATGCAAGTCACCCCGAGCCGCCCCCAAAGTCGTACAGGGAGTAAATTTCTAAGTTGGAGCGACTTGCGTCGCTCCGATTAGAACGATCCCATTGCATTACATGGGAAGCGACCCGTCAGGCGGCTAAGGCGTCACCTGTGTGTGAACCGACTCTCACAGTAAACGGTGCATCCTTCGATGAAGTTCAAGGCCCCTCTTGAGACACCAGCCTCGTGCTCGGTCCTCTCCATGATAGGTCCTTCATCAAACGGCTTCCTCCCTCATGACAGACAGCATAGGATCACCTTCCAATGCGTAGAACCAATCTGCCTACTGAGCCTACTCAGAAGATCACAACCCCAGGCTAACGTGGTCCCGCAGCCAGGATTACAGGAACCCAGGTGAACAATAGTGGTCACTCACAGCACAGCCATGGCTGGAAAAGAAGCCAAATTTGCATAAAATCAATACTTGTCTGAGTAAACTAACTCTCATGCCGCGTACACACGATCATTTTTCGGGTTGTAAAAAACAACGTTTTTCTGCCTCTAGAAAAAACAACGGCCCAGATTCAAGAAGCACTTGCGCCCGCGCAACCATAGTTGCGCGGCGCAAGTGCTTACTTGCTCCGGTGTAACGAGTGCTCCTGATTCAGGAACCTCGTTACACCGACTGCAGCCTAGGATGTGACAAACATAAGCCTCCTTATGCCTTCACATCCCAGGCTGCATTCTTGCGTTGGCCGCTAGGGGGCGCGGCCTTTGTGATCGGCGTGTAGTATGCAAATTGCATACTACCACCGATTCACAAAAGTTGCGCGGGCCCTGCGTACGCAAGGTACGGAGTTTCCGTACGGCGCCTTTAGCATAAGGCTGCTCCTGCTAATAGCAGGCGCAGCCAATGCTAAAGTATAGCTGCGCCTCCCGCCCGTGAAATTTAAATTTCACGTCGTTTACGTAAGTGAACCGTGAATGGCGCTGGACGCCATTCACGTTCACTTAGAAGCAAATGACGTCCTTGCGACGTCATTTGCCGCAATGCACGTCGGGAAAGTTTCCCGACGGAGCATGCGCTGTTAGCTCGGCGCGGGAGCGCGCCTAATTTAAATGATTCCCGCCCCCGGCGGGATCATTTACATTAGGCGCCCTTACGCAGGGCTAATTAGCATAGCGCCTGCGCAATTTACGGAGCTACTGCTCCGTGAATCGCTGGGCAAATGGAAATATTTGCGTGGGCGCAGAGAAAAATCTTTGCTCTTTGCCCACGCAAATATTGCTCCATTCTACCTGAATCTGGGCCAACGTTTTTTTCAACTTCATCATTAAAACGGCCTTGCCTACACACGATCGTTAAAAAAAAATGCTCTAGCAAGCGCGGTGAGGTACAACACGTTATTACGGCACTATAAAGGGGAAGTTCTATTCGGATGGCGCCACCCTTTGGGCTGCTTTAGCTGATTCTGTGTTAGTTAAAAGCGATTTGCGCTTTTCAGTCTGTTACAGCGTGATGAATGTGCTTACTCCATTACGAATGCTAGTTTTACCAGAACGAGCGCTCCCGTCTCATAACTTGCTTCTGAGCATGTGCAGGTTTTTCACGTCGTTAAAGCCCACACACGACCATTTTTTACAACACGAAAAACGACATAGTTTAAAACGTCGTGAAAAAATAGAGCATGTTCGAAAAAAAAATTTGCCCGTTTTTCAGAACCCGAAAATTGCTCTGAAGCCCACACACGATCGTTTTAAATGACATTTTTAAAAAACTTCGTTTTTTACAACCCGAAAAATGATCGTGTGTACGCGGCATCAGACTTCCCCCTAAATTTACAGCAGTGGCCAGCTCAAAAAGGAGCAAGCTGCTACATAGATATAGGCATGAATAAGGTAAGTGAACAGAAAAATAAAAAAAATAATTGCCAATGCATTTTAAGGATGCACATTAGTGCTGCATGGCGAGGAGTGAAAAATGTGGGTGGAACTCCTCTTTAAGACCAACTTTCTTTTGGCATACAGAGAGACAAACTGGTGCAGACAGATTTTGTGAAAGTGTCTCATGTGCATTCTAAAGTGGCACAGCATGCGCCAAAATCAAGTAGAAGTTCTAGACAGGGACATGAATTTGGCGCATGCCGATCCACATTTAGAACACATGACAGACACTTTAGCAAAATCTGTCTGCAGCAGTTTTATGAATTCCAGGGAATGTGCCTGTGAGATCCCACACTGCTGAAATGTGAGTCCGGAGTCTGCTGAAATGTGAGTCCGGAGTCTGCTGAAATGTGAGTCCGGAGTCTGCTGAAATGTGAGTCCGGAGTCTGCTGAAATGTGAGTCCGGAGTCTGCTGAAATGTGAGTCCGGAGTCTGCTGAAATGTGAGTCCGGAGTCTGCTGAAATGTGAGTCCGGAGCCTGCTGAAATGTGAGTCCGGAGCCTGCTGAAATGTGAGTCCGGAGCCTGCTGAAATGTGAGTCCGGAGCCTGCTGAAATGTGAGTCCGGAGCCTGCTGAAATGTGAGTCCGGAGCCTGCTGAAATGTGAGTCCGGAGCCTGCTGAAATGTGAGTCCGGAGCCTGCTGAAATGTGAGTCCGGAGCCTGCTGAAATGTGAGTCCGGAGCCTGCTGAAATGTGAGTCCGGAGCCTGCTGAAATGTGAGTCCGGAGCCTGCTGAAATGTGAGTCCGGAGCCTGCTGAAATGTGAGTCCGGAGCCTGCTGAAATGTGAGTCCGGAGCCTGCTGAAATGTGAGTCCGGAGCCTGCTGAAATGTGAGTCCGGAGCCTGCTGAAATGTGAGTCCGGAGCCTGCTGAAATGTGAGTCCGGAGCCTGCTGAAATGTGAGTCCGGAGCCTGCTGAAATGTGAGTCCGGAGCCTGCTGAAATGTGAGTCCGGAGCCTGCTGAAATGTGAGTCCGGAGCCTGCTGAAATGTGAGTCCGGAGCCTGCTGAAATGTGAGTCCGGAGTCTGCTGAAATGTGAGTCCGGAGTCTGCTGAAATGTGAGTCTGGAGTCAGCCTTTTAGGAAGTGAATTTCACTTTTAGGTTTTGCTAAAAAGTGTTATTTGCTATAAACTTCAACTTGCTTATTATGGAAAGAAAAACGTGCAATACAATTAACCCAGGAAACTAGACTTCTGTGCTTGAAATTGCATGAATACAAAAATGAATTCCTGACACTAATCTTTTATCTCTGTTCCGAATTAAGCAATTACATGTGCGTCCTTCACTTACCTTTTTTTGAACTTCCTTAATGATTTCAAATTAATTTTTTTTCATTTGTCAAATCATAAAACACGTGCTGCATAAACTACAGAGCCAATGCAGAGTACATAAAGTATACTGTAAGTAAGATTTTGTTTCACAGGGGGGGAAAAGAAAAGTAAATTGTGTGTGTGTGTGTATACAGTATATATATATATACACTAGGCGTGCGCACAGGGTCACCCCCTAATCACCCTGTGCTGATCAGATTCCCCCGGCTGCTTTGCTGCAGAGAAAGAGACTTGGGAATCTTTGTCCTCAGTCCCTTTCTCTGTGACAAAAGTGAGACATTAGCGGTCCGTTTTGATCGCTGATATTTCACCAAAGCCCCCCAATGGGGCTCCTAAAAAAAAAAAATGTAAAATAAAAAAACATTGTAAAAAAGA
Organism: Rana temporaria; assembly: GCF_905171775.1. NCBI lineage: Eukaryota > Metazoa > Chordata > Amphibia > Anura > Ranidae > Rana > Rana temporaria. The sequence continues at coordinate 406,158,081 of NC_053493.1, read as the reverse complement.
ATTAAAAAACAAGTGAATAAATAATAATAAAAAAATAATAAAAAAATAAAACTGTAAAAGAATAAAAATAAGCAAATAATTAAAATAAACAATTGACACCAATCTCTGCACTACTGACACTGTCCACACACACATACACGCATACACACTATATATACAGACACATGTGAGACTGAGCTTTGGGGTGAACACCCTTATGCAATAGGTTGCACACATTTATATATATATATATATATATATATATATATATATATATATATATATATATATATATATATATATATATATATACCATAATTACACTATATTGTCAAAAGTATTGGGACACCTGCCTTTACAGATGGGTGGAACTGGCACCTGAGTTGTGACCTATTGTAGCCTATGCAGGGTTGCGGAGGACAAGAGACTTTGGGCCAGTGGGGGCTGGTGTTTTATTTTTTGGGTGGGGGCGGCAAATAACCACCCACCACCCCTGAACGGCACTCACCTCCCAGCTGTTTGCCGGGCGGTCCAGCACCTACCCCATTGTGGCAGGAGGCAGGAAAATAGTACAGTGGCTTCACTCCGAGTCCTCTCCTCCATGGCGGCTTCCAGCTCCTCCCCTCCTCCTCCTAGGCATCCAAAAGGATCGTCTGTCCTTTCAGCCAATCAGGTGAACAGTGTCAAAACCCACTTCCTGATTGGTCGGGAGGAGGATCAGTGTTACAACAGCGAATATTGATTCGCTGTTGTAACACACCTGGGTAGGCTCAGAGCGCACTCTCTGCAACCTGAGCCCATCCTATATTGATGCCTATTAGAACCTCTGGCTCTACTCGGTGCTTCAAAAAAACAGCCCCTCCACATTGGAATCCATAAGCCGGTGTCCTGAAAGGTACCGGACTCATGGAAAGGGGAGGCAGCGATGGACGGGGGTGGGGCCAAGTGGACGGGGCTATGGCCGCCGCTGTATCAAGGGAGCGCGCCCACAATAACTCAACACCATGCTCGCTCGCATGAAGGTGTTAAGTCCTTGCAGGGGGGAGCCGAGACAGCCGCCGAGGGACCCCAGAACACCAGGTACGGGGCCACTCTGTGCAAAAACTGCACAGTGGAGGTAAGTATAACATGTTTGTTTTTAAAAAATATATATATTTTCTATCTTTACTGATCCTTTAAGAAGCTTAGAGAAGCCATCAAGAGGAAGAAACCGAACAAGAATATGAAATTGATCCACATTCACCATGAAAATGCACATATCAGCAAATCAGGCAAATTCAGCTGATCCCTGGCACCCCATCCACTGCACAGTATAGATTTAGCACCCTCCACTTGTTCGGTCCAATGAAGCACAGTCTTCGGGGACAGCGAAGGAGTGGGTACAACAGTGCACACCTGACTTGCAAAGAGAATTCAAGATTTGGGTTTAATGATGGCACAAATGCATTACTTGCGTAGTATCTTTGTATAGAGGAAGAGTGACTCTACCAACATGTGAAAGTTGAATGACCTATGTAAGTTAAAGCGGAGTTCCACCCAAAAGTGGAACTTCTGCTTTAAGTACTCCTTACTCCTTTATCATGTAATTTTTTTGAGGGGGGATTGGGTTGTTTGTTTTGAAGGGGACTTCCTGTCCCACTTCCTCCTTCTGCCTAGAGGGCCGCCTAGGCGACTCCTTCTCTCCCCCTAGGTGGCCCCTCCCTCTAGACGATCTCCTGGGACATGTGGCAGGTCCAAGAAGATCTCCTATCCACTCCGAGAGCGCAGCGCGACTCGCGCATTTGCAGTGAGCGCCTGGCTGTGAAGCCACAAGCTGTCACGGACCAGGTGCCCACAATGTCAATGGAGGCACAGAGGAGAGGAGGGGGAGAGGAGCGGGCCTCCGTATGGCTACATCGCTGGACCGTGGAAGAGGTAAGTGTCTGTTTATTAAAAATCAGCAGCTATACTTTTTGTAGCTGCTGACCTTTAATAAACGAAAAATAGCCTGGAACGCCAATTTAATAAAAACATTATTAGACATGTGCACTGCAGAAAAATTTGTTTGCTTTAGTTTTCGTTTCATTTGTTTGTTTGTTTTTCATAAATTAGTCTATTCGTAAATCAGTCTATGCTTTATTTAGTCTATTCGTAAATCAGTCTATTCTTTAATTAGTCTATTCGTAAATGTGTCTATTCGTAAATTTGTCTATTCGTAATCGTAAATTTGTCTATTCGTAAATTCGTCTATTCGTAAATTCGTCTATTCGTAATCGTAAATTCGTCTATTCGTAAATTTGTCTAACTAATAATAACTAACTATTAAATTATAGGTATTGGAATTTCCTTTCTAATTTGGCTGTTAGTGAATGTAACGAATACAAATTTATCCACAGTTAAGAATAATCCAAATTGATGAATGCCGCATCTAAACCAATGGAACGTAACAAATTAATAATAAATGATAATAATAGTAATAAAATGTTTTTATTGCTATTATTATTGATTATTAATTTATTACGTTCCATTAGTTTAGATACAGACTGCTATAGCTGTTTAAAGGGCCGACGTCCAGCTACGGCGATTCGCGGGAACGAGCCGACAGCCGCAGTATAATACAAAAAGATACTTGGTGGGCACACCCTAAAAATGCTATACATCTAAGCTGGTGCTGCTATAAGACCAAATACAGTACAAAACAGATTATAGCGCACACATGCAAAAATGACATTTATCCTGCAGGGCTAGTTAAAAACACCTGAACATATTCAAAAATACGGGGGTTTGGTCACACTATATGGTCATATAGTGCTAAGCCCACTTACTGCGACAAAGTACCCCGAATTAGTGGGTCCTACCCTAGTAATAGAATGAAAGAACCTGGGTCTCAACCATGGGAGATATACTCCTCTATGTGGGAGAACTGAAGGGTTTCTTCCTATACACTGGTGGCCACTAATGTGAGCCGCAGTATAATGACGGTGGCTGGTCAGCAAGTGGTTAAGGTTACTTTGCATTATAAACAAGGAAGCATAGACTTCTGTAGTGTATTAACGTGCTTTTACTAAATGAAAAGTGCTGTACATACAAAACTATTACATTTTTAGGAATACAATATAAGATTGGATTGGCAGATTTACATACAACAAGCAAATTGCTATACAAAAAAAAACGATTTAATCCAGGTGTGACGAGACCCCTTTGCTCGCCTGGTTCTGCTCTCCCGACACTCATCTGCTACTATTGAGTCAGCTTGCAGATTGCAACGTCTGATGGTCCAGTCATCCAAGGTTCCGGGATCTGAACTACAGCTATGTGCCGTTCAGATCCATTAAGAACACACACCAGGCAGGCTGTATGTATGTTCAAGCAGGACTCTTTACTTTCAAGTACACAGCACACTTTTATACAGAATTTGGAACATCCCACTCCCAACAACCGCTTTTCTATTGGTCAATTGTAAAGTATATGCAGTCCTCACTCAGGTCCTCCTTAATCATGCAAATGAGGACATGAAATAGTCAACAGGGATTGGTCCAATAGCTTGGATAGAAAGACTATTGTGTGTATTGAGACAGAAGCCCCAGGGGGTAATCAATGTACACAATAGCCCGGTCTATTTAGCAGAACTTAATTACTACCTCTGAGAGGTTACATTTCTTTAGACAATAGAATGCTAATTCAATACTCCTGACAGGAGACTTCTGACCTTTAGAACAATACAAAGTCCCTTAGCGTAAACCCATACATCTTCAAACACACATAATAGATTCAATTAACCTTCAATCTAGCGAAAGTAATAAAAGAAAAACTAAGGTACTCAAACCATAGGATGGACTATGGGTGTCCTGGGGTACTACAGTGCCATGTCCTAGAAGTAGTAGAGGAATTTATTGTTTGAAGGAATAATGGATTTTCTATGCACCAATGGTTAACACAGAATAAATATTTATTGATGCAAACCCAATCACCTGGGTAGTTGAACCAACATTTACAGTACAAATAAATAAAAAATTACATTAAAAACATAAGTAGACACAGAGTAATTCTGAAATACTATACAACTCAATAGAGTTGTGCTGAAACCACAATGAGTTCACTAAGGACAACAACAGAGGTTGATGAACAAACGTAGGGTTTGATCGGCGTGTTTGTACATGAGCTCTACATGTTTCGCAGTTGAATGCTTCTTCAGGAGCTATAGACTTTCATCCACGTTAATGGATGAGGGTAAGTGGAGTTTCCAATGGAACGACTGGATCAAGGAGTAACAGGGTCGAGACTTCAAAAAAAGTGATTAAAGTGAGAGGTAGGCTGGTAGATGAACCCAGATGTGTATACCACAGCGATTAAAAGACTGGTTCAGGTTAGGGATAGATGCAGGAACACAAATATAAACTGCATAAATGTGAGTGGAGGGGATTGTTCCCATAAGAGTTAGGAAGGTATCCTTACATGTGAAGACCAGAACATGAATAAAGCTGCGGTGGTGTGAAGGGGTATCAAGCCCGGATTCATCTGCTGTCTCACACGCCACTACGTTGGGGAGATATCCTCCCCAACGTAGGAGCTGCAGGATCGTGGCTGTGACAGGAAGTGAGGCAGAGCAGTTGTCCGTGCTTCCCCGTCCCATCACCCCCCCTCTCAGACCTCTATAGCACAGCACAGAACAGAGCAAACTGTTTGCTACAGATCTGAGACTGCACTGTGTGTTGGAAAAAGAACGCACACACATAACAGAAGGTACTGCGTTGCGGTGAGGATGAGAACTGTGAGAAGGGAGGAGGAGGAATTTGTGAAAAGAGGCGAGAGAGAATTTTTTAAAGGGATGCTTACAATGATGGCTGTGGACGGAGGTGGGGGGGGGGTACAGAGGGGGTTGTGGAGGGAGGTTTACAGAGGTGGCTATGGAGGGGGCGGGGGGGGGTTTACAGAGGTGGCTGTATATGGAGGATACAGAGGTGGCTGTGGACAGGGGGGGTGTACAGAGGTGGCTGTGGACAGGGGGGGTACCGAGGAGGCTGTGGAAAGGGGGGTACAGAGGTGGCTGTAGACAAGGGGGGTACAGAGGTGGCTGTAGACGAGAGGGGGTACAGAGGTGGCTGTGGACAGAGGGGGGGGTACAGGGGTGGCTGTGGACAGGGGGGGTACAGGGGTGGCTGTGGACAGGGGGGATACAGAGGTGGCTGTGGACAGTGGGGGCATACCTCCCAACTGTCCCTCATTTCGAGGGACTGTCCCTGATTTGGAGCACTGTCCCTCTGTCCCTCATTCTCCTCATTTGTCCCTCGTTTTGGTCTGATCTATATAGATGTATATAAAATGCACTTTTTATCTATCAAAAAGTGTTTCCCAGCGATAAACCTTTCATCTGATTTCTAAATTGCTGCATTTGTAAATTCCAAAAGCCAATATAAAGAAATAGTAGTGGTAAAAAAAGCACTTGTGGGTTTAACCAATCTTATTTATTTGTACAATTCTCCTTTAAGGGGGCGTGGCAAGGGGTGTGTCCTATGCCTGCATACTTTTGTTGATAGGTGTCCCTCATTCCCATCTCAGAAAGTTGGGAGGTATGGGGGGGTACAGAGGTGGCTGTGGACAAGGGGGGTACAGAGGTGGATGTGGACAGGGGGGGTACAGAGGTGGCTGTGGACAGGGGGGTACAGAGGTGGCTGTGGACAGGGGGGGTACAGAGGTGGCTGTGGACAGGGGGGGGTACAGAGGTGGCTGTGGACAGGGGGGGGTACAGAGGTGGCTGTGGACAGGGGGGGTACAGAGGTGGCTGTGGACAGGGGGGTACAGAGGTGGCTGTGGACAGGGGGGTACAGAGTGTGTGTGTACGTTTTTTGGGATGTTGGGGAGAAGAGCAAAACTGCATGGGGGGGGCCCAGATAAATGCTTGCCCAGGGCCCAAACAATATTAAAGACGGCCCTGGAGACCAAGATAAACATATTTGGTCCATGAGTGCTGCCGGCACTGGGAAGCTACAGTTCATTGAGGGAACCATGAATGCCAACATGTACTGTGACATACTGAAGTAGAGCATGATCCCCTCCCTCCAGAGACTGGGCCGCAGGGCAGTATTCCAACATGATAACGACCCCAAACACACCTCCAAGACCATTGCCTCCTGGGAAATGATGAAACTCAGAGTCTCTGGGCATTACTATCCCTAAAAATCGCCCATCATGCACCTCTCCCTGAAGTGTTTGCAATGATTTCTGGAACGATTGGGGAGTTATTAATATGTTTTAGGGACTATTTAATGTGATTAATTTTAGCTTGCAAATAAAAAATAAAATAAAAATTATACCCAGAACCCTGCTTTAACCATGTTTTTTTACTGCCCCCCACCACTAGTGTGAAGGAGCCCCCATTGGGCCAAGGCGTGGTAATGTCATCTCAGGGGTGGCTCCATGACTGGGCTCAGAGGAATTTTTTTTATGGAGTTCTGATTTAAAAGAAAAATGATTTGCTGTAAACATTTTTCATTACTGTACAGTCTTAGACATCAGAACTGCGGCAGGAAAGTTAATGTCACAATCTTGTTTTTCTAAAAGAACAAATATGTCATTATTATGACAGACTTCTGCTAAAATAAAGACAGACCGTCAGAGAAATTCACTGATGTGGACTGAGACATCAAGCTAGGCTTGTTACATTCATTTCTATCACTCTTGGACATCAGCGGTGGATAGATGTGGCAGTTAATGCAGAATACTGTATATGGATGACTTTCTCTGCATAGGATGGGAATGTCATACATATGAGTAAGTATGAGCAGACACATGTTCAGAGGGAACTCTTCTACTCAGTATGCGTTCAGTATAAAGACATAGAAATCAATTTTCCTTTCCATGCCCCCCCCCCCCCCTTTTTCCCTTCGCTGTTTCCTTCTTAAAAATAAATCTAAAAGCCTTAACAGCCTCCCTCTGAGCCCCACTAGGCAGTTGCTTCCAGCCGTGGTAAAGCATGTTCTAAGGGAAACAGAGACATTCTTATTTAAAGTTGAACTCCCGCTTGTACCCCCCTTTGGAGAAGCCCCATGCTGTTGACATGGTGTAAGACTGAAGGGAAGGCTGGAATTCCGTTTTAGAAATGAACTCCAAACAGTTATAAAATACACAAATTATTGCAATGAAGTGTTTATTACTCTATTATTATTCAAATACATTAGTGTACTCAATTATTAGTGTATTTAAAATAATAATAAGAATACAAATAAGAATAACAACAGCAATAACAGCAACAACATAATAATAATAATAATAATAATAATAATAATAATAATAATAATAATAATAATAATAAGCCTAATCCACAAAAACCCGGCGCAACATATTTTTTTTTTAAGTTACACCGCTGCAAAATCTCTACCTAAGTGCCCGATCCACAAAGCACTTACCTAGAAATTTTGAGCGATGTAACTTAAATCCGTCCGGCGCAAGGCGTTCCTAATTTAATGGGGTGAGTCCCATTTAAATTAGGCGCGCTCCCGCGCCGGACGTACTGCGCATGCTCCTGACGTAATTTTCCCGACGTGATTTGCGCGGTTTTACGTTGCGCCGGGTTTTGAGAATCGCGACGGGCGTAAAAAAAAAAAACGAGTTGCGGCGGGAAAAAAAAAAAGACAGCGACGCGGGATAGAAGGGTCTACTTTTACAAGGTGTAAACAGTTTAGGCCTTGTAAAAGTAGCCCTAATATTGCGACAGCAAACTTACAATACTTACGGAGAAAAAACGAAGCGTAAAAGCTTTGTGGATCTCCGTAAGTGCTAATTTGCATACCCGAAGCGGCATTCCGACGAGAAATGCCCCCAGCGGCGGCTGCGGTACTGCATCCTAAGATCCGACAGTGTAAGTCCCTTACACATGCCGAATCTTCTCCCTATCTATGTGAAACTGATTCTGTGGATCAGTTCCATAGATAAAAACAGGGATACGACGGCGTATCCCTTTTGAGGATCAGGCCCCAATGATACTAGCAATAATGATAATAATACTAATAAAACTTTGAAGTCAATTTTTAAAACTGAACTCCAGCCTTCCCTTCAGCCTTGACAAAATAAAAAATAATTAATTATTATTATTATTATTACTAGTATTAATAATAATAATAATAATAATAATAATAATAATAATAATAATAATAATAATCATTTTATTAAATCCAGTTTTGCACTGTTAGAATGGTGCAAGACTAAAGGGAAGGCTGGAATTCAGTTTTAAAAATAAACTCCGAACAGTTAAAAAATACACAAATTATCACAATGATAATAATATTAATATTAATACTTTGAAGTTAATTTTTAAAACTGAACTCCAGCCTCCCCTTCAGCCTTGACAAAATAAAAAATATTTTTTTATTATTATTATTATTATTATTACCAGTATTAATAATAATAATAATAATAATAATAATAATAATAATAATAATAATAATAATAATAATAATAATATTAATCATCATTTTATTAAATCCAGTTTTACACTCTTAGAATGGTGCAAGACTAAAGGGAAGGCTGGAATTCAGTTTTAAAAATAAACTCCAAAGTTAAAAAATACACAAATTATCACAATGATAATAATACGAATATTAATACTTTGAAGTTAATTTTTAAAACTGAACTCCAGCCTTCCTTTCAGCCTTGACAAAATAAAAAATAATTATTATTATTATTATTATTATTATTATTATTATTATTACTAGTATTAATAATAATAATAATAATAATAATAATAATCATAATTTTATTAAATCCAGTTTTGCGCTGTTAGAATGGTGCAAGACTAAAGGGAAGGCTGGAATTCAGTTTTAAAAATAAACTCCGAACAGTTAAAAAATACACAAATTATCACAATGATAATAATATTAATATTAATACTTTGAAGTTAATTTTTAAAACTGAACTCCAGCCTCCCCTTCAGCCTTGACAAAATAAAAAATAATTTATTATTATTATTATTATTATTATTATTATTATTATTATTATTATTATTATTATTATTATTACCAGTATTAATAATAATAATAATAATAATAATAATATTAATCATCATTTTATTAAATCCAGTTTTACACTCTTAGAATGGTGCAAGACTAAAGGGAAGGCTGGAATTCAGTTTTAAAAATAAACTCCAAAGTTAAAAAATGCACAAATTATCACAATGATAATAATACGAATATTAATACTTTGAAGTTAATTTTTAAAACTCCAGCCTTCCCTTCAGCCTTGACAAAATAAAAAAAAATGAATTGGTATTAGTAGCATTATTATTATTATTATTATTATTATTATTATTATTATTAATAATAATAATAATAATAATAATTTTATTAAATTCAGTTTTGCACTGTTAGAATGGTGCACCAGTTTTTATTCTAATCAGCGCAGTTTTATAGAACTAATCGCTGTATAACTGTGAATGGTCACAAAAATGTGTCAAAAGTGTCGATATGTCTGTTGCAATATCACGGTTACAATAAAAATCGCAGATCGCCGCCATTACTAGTAAAAATAAAATGCAACAAATCTATCCCCTATTTTGTAGACGCTATAACTTTTGCGCAAACCAATCAATAAACGCTCATTGCGATCTTTTTTAATCAAAAGTATGTAGAAAAATACATACTGTATCGGCCTGAACTGAGGAAAAAAAATATTTTATTTTTTTAAATTGTGATATTTATTAAATCAAAAAGTAAAAGATATTGTGTTTTTTTTTTCAAAATTGTCACTCTTCTTTTGTTTATAGCGCAAAAAATCAAAAACGCAGAGGTGATCAAATACCACCAAAATAAAGCTCTATTTTGTTTGGGTGCAACGTCGCACGACCATGCAATTATCAGTTAAAGCGACGCAGTGCCGAAAGGCAAAAAGTGGCCTGGTCTTTGGCCAGCCAAATGGTCCGGGGCTTAAGTGGTTAATGTGGCCTATATCCGAAATAGTGGTTACACTTGAGGTTTGCTGAAGGTTGAGTGATCATACGTTATCCCGACATGTTTCGTCAGGGGATGTATGCGTCAACCATAGATAGAGAAAACAACTATACAAACATAAAAGAAAAAAATATATATAAATAAGTCAATGGTTTATAATAAATATAACAACATTGTTTTATAAGTACAGTGGAACCTCGGTTTAAGAGTAACTTGGTTTGAGAGCGTTTTGATTTGCGAGCAACTTTTTTTTTTTAATTCTGACTTGGTTTGCGAGTGTTGACTCGCAAGATGAGCAGAATTCAAGCTAAATAGGCCTGCAGTACCTCATTTGACCTGAGGTATGGGGGTGCAGAAGCCGAGAAGAGCAGAAATTAGGCCTGCAGTACCTCATTTGGCCTGAGGTATGGGGGTGCAGGAGCCGAGGAAAGCTGAACATTGGCCTGCAGTACCTCATTTGGCCTTCTTAGACACAGAAAACAAAAACTCCTGCGCACGAGTGGATTGTCCAACAGTCAATATTCCATGGGAAAAATGCCAAACACGGTAACAGCGGCCTTGCTGCCCTTCATGGATGGGGAATATCCTGGTAGCAAACAAGAGAGAAGAGAAGAAAAAGGCGCACCAGCCTAGTGTGTTACCGTTGAAAATTTAATAGAATAAAAATATAATAAAAAACTACTCACAAGGAAAGCAACATAATAGGCTCATCGACAACGCTGTAGTGGCTACCCCTCAAACCACACTCCAAATGGGTTGGATAAAGGTGTGTCAGTACCTAATTTGGCCTGAGGTATGGGGGTGCAGAAGCCAAGAAGAGCAGAAATTAGGCCTGCAGTACCTCATTTGGCCTGAGGTATGGGGGTGCAGAAGCCAAGAAGAGCAGAAATTAGGCCTGCAGTACCTCATTTGGCCTGAGGTATGGGGGTGCAGAAGCCAAGAAGAGCAGAAATTAGGCCTGCAGTACCTCATTTGGCCTGAGGTGCGGGGGAGCAGAAAACAATCCGAGGTGTCCTCTGGCATTTTAGGCCATTTTCGACAATCTCTGGCGCCCCCCCCCCTACCTCTGGCTGCATTCGGTATTGCATCCCATTGAATTCAATGCGGAACGAATCATTTTAGCTTCCATTGACTTCAATGGGAAAACTTGCTTTGATATGCGAGTACTTTGGATTACGGTCATTCTCCTGGAACGGATTATGCTCGAAATCCGAGACGTTCAACTGTATATTTCTAAATTGTCAATTACAGGTTCCAGATTTACTTAAAAAAAATGCACTGCTTGGGTATTTTCATTCGCATAGTTGAAAAATCGAGACCAAAATTTCCTAATAAATTCACAATAAACTTTTTTTTTTTTGTTTTGCATTTGTGATGGAAGTCGTGATATATATACACCAGCTGTTTTAGGAAGTCGGTTCTGTACAGCGGTCGTAAAATAAAACCTGCAATGCAACCGAATTACACTCTTTCCTTTCAAATAATAAAAGGACTCATTAAAAAAATCTGACTATAAGTGCCCACCTTCTCCCATCCCCCCTTCTCCTATGTGTTCAATTACATTTTTGTTAGAGTGCAACACTGTGCTGCTTTTATTGGTTATTAACCTGTGTCAACCATTGGAAAGACAATAAATTTAATAAGCCAAAATAAAAATAGGCCGTTTCTTTTTCCCTGATGGTAGCTGTAATTTATCGGGCTCGAAGCCCTCGTGCTCATTTGAATAATTGACATCATTATCTGTCAGGTCTCTTGGCGTAGACGGGCAGTCATTATGAGATCATTAGACAGAGGGTTGTAATAAGGTTAAAAGGGCAAGTGGGGCTGCATTTTAATCACTGGAGAAGAGACTAGCGATACGGGCCTCGGGGAGAAACTATTGAGGCAGCTAGAGGATTTTTTAATGACCAAATCAAGTTAGGAATATCACCACCTGTGCCTGGATGAACAGTGTAATTTCACTCGAGAATGAGAAGTAGCTTGGAACAGTGGCGCAATCAGTCTTTCTATTTCGGCTAGAGAGAGAGAGAGCGCGGAAAATGGATGAGGAACAGTTCAATTTCATTTCATAGAAATTAAAAAAATCTATATATATATATATATACACACACAGGGCCAGATCCACGAAGAAGTTACGTCGGCGCATCTATTGATACGCCGCGTAACTTCTAGGATGCCCCGTCGTATCTTTGTTTTGTATCCACAAAACAAGATACGCCTGAAGCTGGGCTAGATCCGACTGGCGTACGTCTTAGTACGCCGTCGGATCTAAGGTGCATATTTACGCTGGCCGCTAGGTGGCGTTTCCGTCGATTTCCGCGTCGAGTATGCAAATTAGCTAGATACGCCAATCCACAAACGTACGTCCGGCCAGCATCTTTTTTTACGTCGTTTACTTAAGGCTTTTTTCGGCGTAACGTTACCCCTGCTCTATGAGGCGTACGCAATGTTAAGTATGGACGTCGGGCCAGCGTCGAATTTTCCGTCGTGAACGTCGTTTGCGTAAAACGTTCGCGAATAGGGCTTTGCATAAATTACGTTCACGTCGAAAGCATTGACTATTTGCCACGTGTTTTCGAGCATGCGCACTGGGATACCCCCACGGACGGCGCATGCCCCGTTAAAAAAAAACGTAATTTACGTGGGGTCAAGAAGTATTGACATAAAACACGCCCACAACTTAGTCATTTGAATTGCGCGCCCATACGCCGACACATTTACACTACGCCGCCGTAACTTACGGCGCAAATTCTTTGTGGATACGGAAAATACGCTGTATGTTACGGCGGCGTAGTGTATCTGAGATACGCTACGCCGGACTTAAAAATGCGCCGAGGTACGTGGATCTGGCCCACAGTATCTCACAAAAGAGAGTACACCCCTCAAATTTTTGAAAATATTTTCTTCTATCTTTTCATGTGACAACACTGAAGAAATTACACTTTGCTACAATGTAGTGAGTGTACAGATTGTATAACAGTGTAAATTTTCTGTCCCCTCCAAAAAAACTCAACACACAGCCATTACTCTGCATTCACATCTAGACGGACGAAATCGCAGCGTTTTGTCGCCGCAAATCGCGGTAAAAATAGCGGCGTTTTGTACCGCGTTTTGCGGCGACAAAACGCCGGTATTGTCCGCCTAGATGTGCCCCAAGATGACCCCCTCTATGGAGATGATTGCCATCTCCTAGCCGAACGCTCGAAGACGCCTGAAAAAAAGGTCCGGGACCTTTTTTCACGCGGCAGGCGACAGGCGTCCGGCGTTCGGCGTGGAGCTGTGAACCATAGAGGGACATCTGTTTTCAGCCCTCTGGCGGCAGCGGCGTAGCGCTACAGGCGTAAAAACGCCTAGGTGTGAATGGGGTCTTAGTGTCTTAACCGCTGGCAACAAAATTGAGTACACCCCTAAGTGAAAATGTCCAAATTGGGCCCAATTAGCCATTTCCCCTCCCCGGTGTCATGTGACTCGTTAGTATTACAAGGTCTCAGGTGTGAATGGGGCGCAGGTGTGTTAAATTTGGTGTTATCGCTCTCACTCTCTCATACTGGTCACTGGAAGTTCAACATGGCGCCTCGTGGCAAAGAACTCTCTGAGGATCTGAAAAAAAAAGAATTGTTGCTCTACATAAAGATGGCCTAGGCTATAAGAAGATTGCTAAGACCCTGAAACTGAGCTGCAGCAATTCATGAGCACAGTGGCTGCATTTGATTGGCACCGTGGCTGAATTTGATGGCACAGTGGCTGCATTTGATTGGCACAGTGGCTCCATTTGATTGCACAGTGGCTGCAACTGATGGGCACAGTGGCTGAATTTGATGGCACAGTGGCTACAATTGATGGGGCACAGTGTAGGGTGACCACATTTCCAAACTACCATTCCGGTACACCCCCCCCCCCCCCCTTCCCAAAAATCTGCTTGTGCTGTAACGAATCACAGCACAGTGATTGGACACAAGAGGCGGGTTTTATGATTTCTCCAATCACAAGCAGGGGGCGGGGATTGTGCTCCTCCAGGAATTCCAGGCCAGTACAAGTACTGTCACTGAGTAAAGCGGTGATGTGGCGGCCTTTTTTGGGGACATCAGATTGGCCCGGGGGTTGGCTGTGTCAGTTTCATTCCGGGACACTGTATTGTGCTGGAATGAAGGTGCCCAGGACAGACCTGCAAAATGCGGGACTGTCCCGGGCATTCCGGGACATGTGGTCACCATAGCACAGTGGCTGCATTTGATAGGCACAGTGGCTGCATTTGATGGGCACAGTGGCTGCAATTGACAGGGCACAGTGGCTGCAATTGATGGGCACAGTGGCTGCATTTGATGGGCACAGTGGCTGCATTTGATGGGCACAGTGGCTGCAATTGATGGGCACAGTGACTGCATTTGATTTTTTCAGTTTGTTAGCAACCACCCAAAAATTTGGAGCACCAGCTGCCACTGGGTACAGCGTGTGTGTATTATCCCTGGATGTGTTTGATGGTCAGGAAGGCAAAAACTACTAAATAGAGCAATAGAGCTTCATAGAGACCCACAAGGCTGAATATTGTTTGTATTGTATTGACCGTGAGAACCCCTTGCGTAAGAAGACTTTCATTTGTGAACTTTTTGCTTTCTTTTAAATAAAAGTGAGCAGAAAGGGCCCTGAAACATACTTCTGGTGTGGAGTAAACTCACTGTTTTGCACTATCAATGAGCTTCAAAAATCCCCAACTTGTCACAATATATATATATATACTAATACAATAGAAAAAAAAGGCTATTATGAAAATAAGTGACACTAAACCCTTGATTTAAAAAAAACATTCTATTCAAGTATATACAGTGCATTGACAAAGTATTTATACCCCTTGACATCTTCAACATTTTGTCATGTTACAACCAAAAATGTACATCTATTTTATTGGAACTTTATGTGACCAACACAAAGTGGCACATAATTGTGAGGTAGAAGGAAAATGATAAATGATTTTCATTTTTTTTTTTTTTTACAAATAAATATCTGAAAAGTGTGGTGTGCATTTGTATTCAGCCCCCTTTACTCTGATACGCCTAACTAAAAATCTAGTGAAACCAATTGCCTTCAGAAGTCACCTAATTAGTAAATAGAGTCCACCTGTGTGTAACTGAATCTCAGTATAGATGCAGCTGTTCTGTGAAGCCCTCAGAGGTTTGTTAGAGAACCTTAGTGAAACAGCATCAGGAAGGCCAAGGAACACAGCAGACAGGTCTGGGATAAAGTTGTGGAGAAGTATAAATCAGGGTTAGGTTATAAAAAAAAATATCCCAAGCTTTTAACATCTCACAGAGCTCTGTTCAATCCATCATCCGAAAATGGAAAGATTATGGCACAACTGCAAACCTACCAAGACATGGCCGTCCTCCTAAACTGACAGGCCGGGCAAGGAGAACATTCATCAGAGAAGCAGCCAAGAGGTCCATGGTAACTGGAAGAGCTGCAGAGATCCACAGCTCAGGTGGGAGAATCTATCCACAGGACAACTATTAGTCGTGCTCTCCACAAATCTGCCCTTTATGGAAGAGTGGCAAGAAGAAAGACATTGGTGAAAGAACGCCCTAAGAAGTCCTGTTTGCAGTTTGTGAGAAGCCATGTGGGGGACACAGCAAACACGTGGAAGAATGTGCTCTGGTCAGATGAGACCAAAATGTTACTTTTTGGCCTAAAAGGAAAATGCTATGTATGGTGGAAAACTAACACTGCACATCACCCTAAACACACCATCCCCACTGTGAAACACGGTGGTGGCAGCATCATGTAGTGGGGATGCTTTTCTTCAGCAGGGACAGGGAAGCTGGTTGATTGAGTGAGCCAAATACAGGGCAATTTTAAAGAGAAAACCTGTTAGGCCCTGTACACACGATCAGTCCAAACCAATGAAAACGGACTGAAGTTCAGTTTCATCGGTTAACCGATGAAGCAAACTGATGGTCTGATGTGCCTACACACCATCAGTTCAAAAACCGATCGAGTCCAACGCGGGGACGTAAAACAAAACGACGTCATGAAAAAAATGAAGTTCAATGCTTCCAAGCATGCGTCGACTTGATTCTGAGCATGTCCGGGTTTGGAACCCGGGTTTGCGTACTAACCATCGGTTTTGACCTATCGGTCAGGCGTCCATTGGTCCAATTTTAAAGCAAGTTCTCTGTTTCTGGACTGAAGGACTACAGACCGATGGGGCGTACACACGGACGGTTTGGACCGATGAAACTGAACTTCAGTCCGTTTCCATCGGTTTGGACCGACCGTGTGTACGCGGCCTTAGAGTCTGCAAAAGACTTGAGACTGGGGCGGAGGTTCACCTTCCAGCAGGACAACGACCCTAAACATACAGCCAGAGGTACAATGAAATGGTTAGAGTCAAAGCATATTCATGTGTTAGAATGGCCCAGTCACAGTCCAGACCTAAATCACATTGTGAATCTGTGGCAAGACTTGAAAATTTCTGTTCACAGACACTCTCCATCAAATCTGACAGAGCTTGAGCTATTTTTTAAAGAAGAATGGGCAAAAATGTTACTCTCTAGATGTGCAAAGCTGTTAGAGACATCCCCAAAAAGACTTACAGCTGTAATTACAGCGAGTTGGGGCGCCATACAAATTCACACCACACTTTTCACATATTTGTAAAACATTTTGAAAACCATTTATCATTTTCCATGGTCTATCAGATAAAATTCCAATATATTGGCCGGGATTCAGAAAGGACTTACGACGGCGTATCTCCAGATAGTCCAAATGAGCGCCGTCGTATCTATGCGCTTATTCAGAAAGGCAGTTATGCCTGAATTTGGCCAAGATACGACAACGTAATTCTCTTACGCCGTCGTATCTTGGGTGCATATTTACGCTGGCCGCTAGGGGCGCTTCCGTAGATTTATGCGTCAAATATGCAAATGACCTAGATACGCCGATTCACGAACGTACTTGCGCCCGTCGGATTTAGCTACGCCGTTTACGTAAGGCGTCGGTCTGGCGTAAGTTTTTTTTAACAGAAATGTCAGTCTGGCGCAAGTTTACCCCTCATAAAGCAGGGGTAAGTCATGTTAAGGTATGGACGTCGGAAACGTCGGAACAGCATCGTATTTTACGTCGTTTGCGTAAGTCGTACGTGAATGGGGCTGGGTGTAGGTTACGTTCACGTCGACAAAGCATTGAGCCAACGTATCTTAGGGAGTATTTGCGACGTGATTCTGATCATACCTGCGCATGCGCTGTTCGATCGGACATGCATTTACATGGGGTCACGCTTCATTACAATACAACACGCCCACTGCCTTGCTACTTTGAATTATGCGGGCTTACGCCGGCCCATTTACGATACACCAACGTAACTTTGGGAGCAAGTGCTTTCTGAATACAGTACTTGCCTCTCAATGTTACGTCGGCGTAGCGCATAGGAGATGTGTTACGCCCGCTCAAAGATACGACAATGTATCTGAATCGCGGCCATTATGTTTATGTTTTTGGTTGTAACATGACAAAATGTGGAAAATTTCATGGGGTATGAATATTTTTTCAATGCACTGTATATGTGTCTTGCTACCTTATATAAATATTTAACATTATCATTTTTTTTATGTCAAGGTAATAAAGGATTCCCCTTCGAGTGTATTGGGAAGTAAAGTCTTGAAAGGAAGAAGATCAACCAGGATAGTTTCAATTGCCTATGTAAGGTTTACTGAATTATACTATGCGTTGGATCACGAAGTTGGATGATGGCGATGAATACAAAGAAGAGCAGAGGATTTTGTACACCATCTTCAGCATAAAGTATAGGGAAATTCCTGACTATCACAGATAACATTGTCCACCAACCTCGGCGCCTAGAGATTAATTTGTCCTTGTATAGTAGCCAAGCATGGTTTAAGCCAACATAGTAATTAACATAAAACAATAAATCCACAAACCTCTATATAACTCATAGAACACAAAAGAAACCCTAGAACATAGATTAAAGGGGGTGTAAAGGTTTGTTTTTTATTTTCTAAATAGGTTCCTTTAAGCTCGTGCATTGTTGGTTCACTTACCTTTTCTTTCGATTTCCCTTTTAAACGATTTTGTCTTTGTTTTCTTTGTCTGAATTTCTCACTTCCTGTTCCTCCTCAGTAAGCTGTTCTGGCTGACTAACCACCATGGATGATGGTGGCAAGTTTACGGAGGAGAAACAGGAAGTGACAAAGAAAAAAAAAATTGAAGTCGAAGGAAAAGGTAAGTGAATCAACAATGCACTAGCTTAAAGGAACCTATTTAGAAAATAAAAAACAAACCTTTACAACCCCTTTAACCACGGAACATTTTACTGGTCAATGACCACTTTTTGCGATTCGGCACTGCGTCACTTTAACTGACAATTGCGCGGTCGTGCGGCGTGGCTGCCAAGCAAAATTGACATCCATTTTTCCCCACAAATAGAGCTTTCTTTTGGTGGTATTTGACCACCTCTGCGGTTTTTATTTTTTGCGCTATTAACAAAAATAGAGCGATGATCACTCTTTACTTCCCTGACAGAACGGGGATCTGTTTGTTTACATTGATGGATCCCCATTTTGGATCTCTGTGGAGCGACATTGCGGGCCCCCTATTGCTCTTAAAGCAGCCAGCATACACCTACAGTGATTCGCACAGCCGTGCCAACCTGCCGCAGTATAATGACAGCGGCTGGTCGGAACGCGGTAAAGGCCGACCCGCCCTGCCGCAATATATATGTGTTACAACTGAAAGAGGTTAATATATAATTAATTAGAGAGACTTCAAGCCATTTTTGTAGCTTTCTGCTTCATAGTTTTATTTTTTATTTGTTTGCTGTCGTTGCCCCCACTGAGCAGATCCAACCCTATATTTCCCTGGTTGACCATCATCCTCAAGACAAAAAGTTATGGAAAATTCTAAGGGCTAGATTCAGGTACAGTTCCGCCGGCGTATCAGTAGATACGCCGTCGTAACTCTGAATCTACACCGTCGTAAATTTAAGCGTATTCTGGAAACCAGATACGCTTAAATTAGGCTAAGATACGAGCGGTGTAAGTCTCCTACGCTGTCGTATCTTAGGGTGCATATTTACGCTGGCCGCTAGGTGGCGCTTCCGTTGAGTTCGGCGAAGAATATGCAAATGACTAGATACGCCGATTCACTAACGTACGTGCGCCTGCCGCAATTAGTTACGCCGTTTACGTTAGAGATACGCCGGCGAAAAGATAAAGCTGCTCCATAGGTGGCGCAGCCCATGCAAGGTATGGACGTCGGAACAGGCCTATCTTTTTACGCCGTTTGCGTAAGTCGTACGCGAATTTGGGCTTGACGTAATTTACGTTCACGTCGAAATGGCGTACTTTGGAGCAATGCACACTGGGATATGTCCACGGACGGCGCATGCGTCGTTCGTAAAAAACTTCAATCACGTCGGGTCACTAGACATTTACATAAAACACGCCCCCCCTCATCCTCATTCGAATTAGGCGCGCATACGCCGGCCCATTTACGCTACGCCGCCGTAACTTAGGAGGCAAGTGCTTTGTGAATACAGCACTTGCCTCTCTAAATTGCGGCGGCGCAGTGTAAATAAAATACGCTACACCCGCACAAACTTCCGTCCCCCTACCTGAATGTTACTTGTCACTAAGAAACAAAGTAGAAGTAAATCTCACATCCCAACTTTTGCAACCTCTTAATGGTAATGATCAGTGGCTCATAGGGACATCCAATATATGAAGATACTTGTGATTAGGGATGAGCCGAACAACCCCCTAAAGGGTTCGCACCAGAACATGCGAACAGGCAAAAAATGTATTCGAACACGCAAACACCATTGAAGTCTATGGGGCACGAACATGAAAAATCAATAGTGATAATTTTAAAGGTTAATATGCACGTTATTGTCATAAAAAGTGTTTTGGGACCCGGGTCCTGCCCCAGGGGACATGTATCAATGCAAAAAAAAGTTTTAAAAAATGTCTGTTTTTTCAGGAGCAGTGATTTTAATAATGCTTAAAGTGAAATATTCCTTTAAATTTTGTACCTGGGGGGGGGTGTCTATAGTATGCCTGTAAAGTAGTGCATGTTTCCCGTGTTTAGAACTGTCCCTGCACAAAATGGAATTTCTAAAGGAAAAAAAGTCATTTAGAACTACTTGCGGCTATTTATGAATTGTCGGGTCCTGGAAATACAGATCAAAGTCATTGAAAAAACCCCAAACCAAAAAAAGAAAAAAAAAGCGTGGGGGTCCCCCCCAAATTCCATATCAGGCCCTTCAGGTCTGGTATGAATTTTAAGGAGAACCCCACACCAAAATAAAAAAATGGCATGGGGTCCCCCCCTAAAATCCATACCAGACCCTTATCCAAGCATGCAACCTGACAGGCTGCAGGAAAAGAGGGGGGACGCCCAAATCGTTTGCTGTTCGCCGGAGCTCATCCCTACTTGTGAAATTAGCAAATAACGAGTAAAGGTGACCGTAAGCGGGCTCTATCCTTTAATTCTGTTGAATTGGAAAATGTTCTCATTTGATTGAAGACTGTTTTAAATATGCACAAATGATCACAATGAGAATTTCTTCTTTACAGCAGATACGTATGATAGACAGAAATATTAACACGTCTCTAGTATATTGCATCCCCTTACTCAAATATGTTTTAACATGGCACTTCCTGCAAGATTGCTATTAGCATAACCCAATGCGATTGTGCCATTCACCAGGTGACAGCTATTGCTCTTAATGAGATGAGCATTTAAAATGGTAGCTGCAGTTAGATCTGTTATACAGTAATGCAGATTTAAAGATTATCCAAAACCTTGAGTAGGGTTGGCGTAACGCTGAGTGTCATCCATGTCTACCTAATGATCACTGAATTACCAGAACAAGAGACACGTTAGACATGAGCTCAATGTTCTTTATTTAATTAGCAGAAATACAGAATTTGATGATGAGCAATTTTGTGCCAAAAGTCAGCAGAGATTTTTTTTTTTTTTTAGGCTAAACTTTTCTTTCTCCAGTTAATTCACAAACTTTTAGATTCATTAGTACTTGTAAGGCATTAAGGGCCAGATTCACGTAGAATCGCGGCGGCGTAACGTATCGTAGATACGTTACACCGCCGCAAGTTTTCATCGCAAGTGCCTGATTCACAAAGCACTTGCGATGAAAATTACGCCGGCGGCCTCCGGCGCAAGGTGGGCCAATTCAAATGGGCGTGTGCCATTTAAATTAGGTGCGCTCCCGCGCCGGACCTACTGCGCATGCTCAGTTTCGCAATTCCCGTCGTGCTTTGCGCGCCGTGATGTCATTTTTTCGAACGGCGACGCGCGTAGCGTAATTCCGTATTCCCGGACGTGTTACGCAAACGACGTTAAATTTTAAATTTCGACGCGGGAACGACGGCCATACTTTATACAGCAATACGATTGCTGTGTAAAGTTAGGGCAGGTCAAATAATGACTAACTTTGCGACGGGAAACTAGACTAGTGGCGACGTAGCGAACGCGAAAATCCGTCGTGGATCGCCGTAACTCCTAATTTGCATACCTGACACTGGTTTACGACACAAACTCCCCCCAGCGGCGGCCGCGGTACTGCATCCTAAGATCCGACAGTATAAAACAGTTACACCTGTCGGATCTTATGGATATCTATGCGTAACTGATTCTATGAATCAGTCGCATAGATAGAAACAGAGATACGACGGTGTATCAGGAGATCCGCCGTCGTATCTCTTTGGTGAATCTGGCCTCATGTGAGAGCCTGTTGAGTTTTCAATTTTTTATCTTCTTTTGCCTTTCTGTCCCATTTAGCCTTCCATCCTTCCTCCCTTCCTTACTTTCTTTCTTCTCGTCTTCATTTTTTAGATTTATTAGCATTTGTAAGACACTAATGCCGCGTACACACGATAATTTTTCGGTATGAAAAAAACAACGTTTTAAAAAAAATGTCATTTAAAATGATCGTGTGTGGGCTTAACATCATTTTACGGGTTCTGAAAAACGACAATTTTTTTTTCCGAACATGCTGCATTTTTTAACAACGTTTTAAACAATGTCGTTTTTCGGGTTGTAAAAAATGATTGTGTGTGGGCTAAAACAACGTTAAAAACCTGCGCATGCTCAGAAGCAAGTTATGAGACGGGAGTGCTCGTTCTGGTAAAACTACCATTCATAATGGAGTAAGCACATTCATCACGCTGTAACAGACAGAAAAGCGTGAATTGTCATTTACTAACAGGAAAGCAGCTAAAGCAGCCCCAAGGGTGGCGCCATCCGCATGGAACTTCCCTTTTATAGTGCCATTGTACGTGTTGTACGTCACCACGCTTTGCTAGAGCAATTTTGTTGGGCAACGTCGTTTTAATGATGAAGTTGGAAAAAACAACGTTTTTTCTACATGCCGAAAAACAACATTTTTTTCTTGCAGAAAAAATGATCGTGTGTACGCGGCATAAGTTCCAGTCAGGGTCCACCAAGCTTTTGAGTTTTATACTTTTCCATCCCTTTTAGTGTCGGTTCACACTACAGCGACATAAAAGTCGGCAGGACTTTGCGAGGCAACTTGAGCCAACTTCGAGGCAAATTCAAGTCACCTCCAGGACAGGCAACTTTGCCAGTGGCCAATCAAACAATAATCAGCTCTGTGGGAGGGAGGGGTTTGCCTGAGAAAACTATTTTCCCTTTCCTGTAAAGTTGCTTCAGTTAAGACAGTGATCCGACTTTGGAGGCGACTTCCATTGAAATCAATGGATACAAGTCACCTACTGTAGAAGTCGCCTTGAAATAGTACAGGAACCTTTTCTGAAGTCGGATCCCAAGTCGTGGTAGTGTGAACAGGCACTTCTTTCCTTCTGCTTCTCTCTCTCCCCTTTTATACTTCCCCTCTCCCTTTGCCCCTTCCCTCTGTTTTTAGTAGACATTTGCAATTTTTTTTCGTCCAAATTTCTGTGATTTTCGCGTTTGTTTTAACAAATGATAACAAATGGGCAGAATCCAAAATCCAAAAGATCCGACATTAAAAATGCTTTATTTTTGTTTTGTTGCGACAACAGTTCGATATAGATAGAAGATTTGACATGACAGTGACAATAGTGATCTGTGTCTATCGAATGTGTCTAACCTAACTCTATTAGTCCAAGATTATTCGACATAGAGAGAAAAGATTTGATAGAAGATTTGACGAGCAGCTAAAAACATACGATTGACGCGAGTGGACATTTATGGGCAAATGCTCCGCCCATAGGCTATAGAACTTTAATGTTGGTTAACTAGTAATAATAATTAATAAATATAATTATTACTAGTCATACAACATTAGAATTCTAATATAGCTTGTGGGCGGAACATTCGATCGGAAATGTACGATTGCGGCGTTGTACCGTTTAGCTGCTTCATCGAATCTTCTTAGAACATTCAACAGATATCATAAGCCTTCAATTGACAGATTCGACCTTAATTACTTTTGATTTTCGGACAAATGCATTTTTTAATGAAACAAAATAATTAAAAACTAATATCGCAAATAACTAAATAATTATATTTTTCGGACAAAAACTAAATTCCGAAACAAAATATTTCAGTGTGCATATGTCTATAAGAGGGGAAAGTGGAAGGAAGTGAATCCCTCCCCAGTGGAAGAGAAATGAGAGATATTGAAAACAGTGAGTTTCTTACAGTGAGTACAGCAGCACCCCAATCCACTAGCACCCAACTATGGGACTAACTTTATGTAAATGAAAAAACAACCATAATTCATTTGAAATTTCGAACAAATGCATTTTTTAGTGGAACAAAGTAAATAATGCCACGCGGTGTTCCTGGTTCCAGGACCATGTTGGTCCGGAACATTTGAGCAGCGACGGGGACCCAGTGATCGACTGGGTTCCCACCTTTGAGGATCCCAAGCAGTATAGCTGTTCAGTGGGTAGTCCGTCTGAGTGGCGCCAATGAGAGGCTGGTGATCCGAAAGGATTTCGACAAACCACCTGACCCCCCTGACACTAGGGGACGTGCAACGCACTGCCGCCGGCTGGCTTCTGCTTTGATTACACACAGCAGAAGCCAATTGGCGGGTAGCCGGACACTGAAGGATTGATCACCCGTCAGTCGGTACCTGGGCAACATTAAGAAGATCCAGGCGTAATTCAGCTAAGGAGTATTATCTTCGTAACTGCAATCAGAGAGGGCCTGTGGCAGAGGTGTCTCCCTGACGTCTATTTCAGGAGGGTCTGTTGCAGAGACTTTATCCTACTAAGGTTCCAGTGATACTCCGGCTGCCAGGTCAGTGAGAGAGGCCTGTCTGGGTACGCTAAAGCCACTCAGGCAGGAGTGGTACGGAAAGTGTTACATATGGGAACAGGACTGTTCCGAATGCTACGCCTGAATCTGCTGTTCTCCTTCTTCCTGTATACTCTATGGCCCCGTACACACGACCGGATCTGTCCGCTGGGATTTATCCGCGGATGAGTTCCAGCAGAAAAATCCGGTCGTGTGTACGGCCTAGCGGACATTTTTCGGCGGACCTTTGTCCAGCCGACCGGTTTTCAAGCGGAAAAAAAATTCTTAGCATGCTAAGAAATCTATCCGCTGGAAACCTGTCCGTCGGACTGATCCGGTCATCTGTACAGACTCACCGGATAAGTCCGAGCGATCCCCATCCCTCACATGCGTCGAAGTGATTCGACGCATGCGTGGAAGTATTTACCTTCCAGGGTCACGCCGCCGCATCATCATCGCGGCGACGGCGCGGCAACGTCACCGCGTATGTTTTCCGCAGGGATTTTGATCTGATGGTGTGTACAGCCATCAGATCAAAATCCGGAGCAGAAATGTCCGCTGGAAACGGTCTGGCGGACCGTTTTCATCGGATATCCGCTCGTGTGTACAGGGCCTATCCCTTTCATCACCAGTTCATTGTTTTTACCCGGCTGGGTAATAAAGAGCACAGCAAAGACACTTGTTGCGGACATTCCTTTACTATTGCTATATGCACCATTCATCCCTAGGAATTCGGAAGAGCCACAAGGTAAATGCGCCACCCAAAACAACTAGCAGCTCCTCTGAGGGTAGTGCTACACAGGTTTTGTTCCTCCTCCAACCTCTGAATGGAAAAGCAGAAGATTGATGAGCTCATCTCTCTGTTACTCTCCTTTCTTCTCCTATAAGCATGCCCGGCCTTGTTAGCATATAAACATTTCAGCACAACTTATTGGTTCTTTGTGTTGCTTTACCGTCCCCCATGCTGAGCTCTGATGTCTAGCAGAATAAAGGATACTAAAACCAATTCAAATTAAGGTTCTTTCATTGCTTGCATTTAAAAAACATACACCTCATGATGTATTACCACAAAGCTACATTAATTTGATATCTTTATATCTGCCTATAGTTCAGCTTTAACAACCTCAACGCAGCAGCCTTTAGATCTAAATTTAGTTGAAAAGTAACCAAGAAATGATTATAGAGGGACCTTACGAAGGATTTTGATCCTTGTTCCATCATTCTTTCTATCAAAGTTGAGTAAGGCAAAAAAGGAATAAATGGAATAAGGTAGGTTCTGCTCCCTTCCATTATTTCCTAGGGTTCGTTGTTCACATACACTGCCGTCTGGTATTCCTTCCTTCCTTTGCTCACCTTAATTTCATCACCCAGGTGGAGGAAAGATAAAACGGATAACAGGTGTATCCTTCTCTAATGAACAACAACTATCTCCATGATTCGCACAACCATCAGCTGAAAAGTCTGGAGGGGTGCTAAAGTGAGCTCATTACTTCTCCGTTTCCTGGTTGAGATGACCTTGCCTCCCTCTATGAAGCACAAATACAACAGAATGTTAGTTGCTTTAGTATGCAATGTTTTTATCTGTTAAAACCTTGGTACGCTAGGTAAAGTCTTGAAATATAGATTCTCGAGAAAACTATAAATAGTCATGTTTCATATTAGAACTTTGGATGTGTAGTAAATGTAAAACCATGTTAACTACTTCCCCTCTCACCCCTGCATGCCCCCTAAGGACCAGATTTAAAATTTCTGCTATGGAACAGTTTATTCAGAAATAGTGTTGTCATTACATGAGATAACAAAGAAATCCAAATAATGTTCTTGTATCCGCTTCAGGTCCACCCTATAGAAGTTTTACACTAGGGGGCGCGCAATGCACTACCACCGGCTGGTTTCTGCTTTGATTACACACAGCGGAAGCCAATTGGCGGGTGCACAGAACCTGATGTCCTCCGGGAACCCGCCGATTATTAGCAAGAGAGGCAGAATGGCGATCTGCCCATGTAAACAAGTCAGATCACTGTTCTGACGGGAGGGAAGGCATAGATCCTGTGGGCTAGATTCAGGTAGGGGCGCGCAATGTTACGGTGGCGTAGCGTATCGTATTTACGCTACGCGGCCGTAAGTTAGAGAGGAAAGTGCTGTATTCACAAAGCACTTGCCTTCTAAGTTACGGCGGCGTAGCGTAAATGGGGCCGGAGTAAGCGCGCGTAATTTAAATGCGGATGAGGGGGCGTGTTTTATGTAAATTCTTGGTGACCCGACGTGATTGACATTTTTTACGAACGGCTCGTGCGCCGTCCGTGTACATATTCCAGTGAACATTGCTCCAAAGTACACCGTAAGGACGTATTGGTTTCGACGTGAACGTAAATTACGTCCAGCCCTATTTGTGAACGACTTACGCAAACGACGTAAAAAATTCAAATTTTGGCGCGGGAAGGACGGCCATACTTAACATTGCGTGCGCTTCCTAATAGCAGGAGTAACCTTACGCCGAAAAAGCCTAACGTAAACGACGTAAAAAAAATAGTGCTGGGCGTACGTAAATTTGTGAATCGGCGTATCTAGGTCATTTGCATATTCTACGCCGAAAACTACGGAAGCGCCACCTAGCGGCCAGCGTAAAATTGCACA
Source organism: Rana temporaria (assembly GCF_905171775.1). NCBI lineage: Eukaryota > Metazoa > Chordata > Amphibia > Anura > Ranidae > Rana > Rana temporaria. The sequence goes on along the minus strand of NC_053493.1, from coordinate 406,131,271 downwards.
CAATTATACGCCGGCGTATTCAAGTTACGTCGGTGGAGGAAGCCTATTTTTTAAACGTATCTGCCTTTGAGAATCGGCGTAAAGATACGACGGCGCAGATTTGAAATTACGGCGGCGTATCTGGAGATACGCCACCGTATCTTGTTGCTAAATCTAGCCCTGTGTCTCTGCAAAGCAGTTTTACGTGATCTGACACTAGGGGGCGCGCAATGCACTGCAGCCGGCTGGCTTCTGGTTTGATTACACACATCGGGAGCCTATTGGCGGGTGAACAGAACCTGATGTCCTCTGGGAACCCGCCGATCATTAGCAAGAGAGGCACAACAGCGACTTGCCTATGTAAACAAATCAGATCACTGTTCTGATGGGAGAGAAGGCACAGATCCTGTGTCTCTGCAAAGCAGGGAATAAATTAAATTTCTTCCCCCAGTAAAACACCTCACACATTATAGTAAAACACTGGTTAGGTAAACGGTTAACCCCTTCACAGCCAGTGTCATAGTACAGTGACAGTGCATATTTTTAGCACTGATCACTGTATTAGGGCTCGTTTAAACTTGTTTTGGCTTCAACACACCTTAACGGTTAGTTTACACTTGCTTCAAAACAAGGCTTTGGACACGCTTTGTTAAAGCTCCTGTCACTAAATAAAATGGTTAGCTTACAGTCCTGTTTACACCTTGCTTTTGATTTGTTTTGCTTCGGCTTTGCTTCAAAAATTATACCCCATGTAGCTTTAGTGGTGCTTCAAAGCATCTTCAAAGCCTCCATAGAAGTCTATGGCAAAGCTCACTTGAAGCCCCACCAAAGCCTCATCGAAGCCCCACCAAAGCCCCACTGAAGCCTCATTGAAGTCCCACCAAAGGCTCATTGAAGCCCCATCTAAGCTCCACCGAAGCTTCCTCGAAGCACCAAGCAAAAGCAAGGTGTAAACAGGACTGTAAGCTAACCATTTTATTTAGTGACAGAGGCTTTGACTGGCAGTCAGAGAGCTTTAACAAAGCCTATCCTAAGCCATGTTTTGAACCAAGTGTAAACTAGCCCTTAGTATCATTGGTCTCCAAAAAAAGTCAAATGTGTCAGTTAGTGTCAGAATGTTTGCCGCAATATCGCAGTCCCACTATAAGTCGCTGATCGCGGCCATTACTAGTAAAAAAAAAAAAAAATCCCATAGTTTGCAGACGCTATAACTTTTGCACAATCCTAATATGCTTATTAGGATTCCAATAGAGGCAATCAAAGGTGATTTAGTCTTTTATTGCCTCTGTGACCAGCCAGCTGCACCATCGGATCATTTCTTATGCGTGTCGTTGGAAACGGTAAGCCTAAGAAACACCGGTGAACGCAGGCTGAAGGAAAAGATGTCGGGGATATGGCTCACAGCTTCAGCCCTAACCCTGGAAAAACACTTGCAAACTGCAACATATATGTATGTATTGCGGTCGACAAGTGGTTAAACTGCATTGTTGGTTTTGGTGTTCAGATGCAGTGTAGTCCCACTTTAATATCAAAAAAGGGAAAGGGCATGGACCTTTTGGCCAGAGTGTCAATTGGTCAGGTCAGTGGTAGGAGAATCACTGGACTTGGACAGATCAGAAGTTTGGCGTGGCACCGCCAATCTATGATTTTGATTAAATAACGTAGTCTTTGTAGCAATATTTGTTAGTGCAGTGACAGGACAAAGTCATCTAGTGCCCAGAGCAAGGATGCCAAACTGTGCCACCCTTCCCTAAAGCCTCGCACACACGGTACGATTGTTGGCCAACCGAGCGTCTGATTTTTGTCATAAGGGCATGTGCCAGGATCTTGTCTTGCATACTAGCGTTACACAATTGTCATGCCACAAACATGAATGTAGTGACGTACTAAGAGAAATTTCAGCTCTTGAACGCCACCCTTTGGGCTTCTTCTGCTAATTTCGCGTTTGGTGCGCTTTGATTCCGAACATGCGTGTTCGTACTTTGACTTATGTGAGACGGATTTGTGTACTGACCATACGAAAATCAGACATGGAGCCGTTATCCGCCGAAAATGTACTAACCTGTCATCCAACATTTGTTGGCCGAAAATTGGACAACAATTGTCAAAAGGAGCGTACTAATGGTAAAAATTTAGGACAACAGTCTGTCAACAGACAATCCCCTTCCAACAACCAAACTGTGTGTACGATGCTTTAGTGTTAGGGTCAGGGCACACTCATCCCCTGTGGCGGCTGGCGCTCAATTTTTTTTGGGGGGGACGCAAACAAACTGAAAAAAAAAAACATCAATTGCCACCACTGTGCCATCAAACGCAGCCACTGTGCCATCAAACACAGCCACTGTGCCCATCAAGCGCAGCCACTGTGCCCATCAAATGCAGCCATTGTGCCCATCAAATGCAGCCACTGTGCCATCAATTGCCGACACTGTGCCATCAAACGCAGAAACTGTATCAATTAATTGCTGCCATTGTGCCCATCAATTGCTGCCACTGTGCCCATCAATTGTCGCTATTGTGCCCATCAATTGTTGCCAGTGTGCTCATAAATTGCTGCTACTTTGCCCATCAATTGCTGCCAGTGTGCCCATCAATTGCTGACACTGTACCCATCAATTGCTGACACTGTGCCCATCAATTGCCGACACTGTGCCCATCAATTGCTGACAGTGTGCCCATCAGTTGCCACTACTGTGCCCATCAAATGCTGCTAGTGTGCATCCCCCACCCGCCCGGCACTTACCTATCTCGGTGTGGCAGCGGGTCAAGGTGGCAGTGTCATCCATGCTCCTCAATGTCTTCTCCTGTCCTCTCTTCCCGTTCTCTGCTATGATTGGATGCCTGATAGGCATCCAATCACAGCGCCTGTTGTTTCAGCCAATCAGGTGACAGGTAACAGACTCGAGCACCTGATTGGCTGAGAGACAGTGGTGTTTTTCCTAACAGCATGGCGCCCACTGTTCACCTTTTTGGATGTCTAGTAGAGCCTACAGCTCTAATCAGGTTCTTCCAAAAAATACCCCCTGTAATTCATGGTTCCCAGCACCCTAAAAGGGGCTGGGTACCTAAATAAGGGGTGGCGACAGCAACCATAGATAGATTCATGCAACGCATGAATCTATCTATGGTGATCAGGGCCGGTGCAAGGATTTTTGCCAACTCAGGCGAAGGTGCATTTTGACACCCCCCCCCCGTGCGCACGCATGCACAGGGCACAACACATCGTATAGTGCACATCAGGGCACAGGGAACAGCACATCAGGGCACAGTGAACATCAGGGCATAGCACATCAGGGTACAGCACACCAGGCCACATCAGGGTAAAGGGCACAGCACATCAGGGCACAGGTCACAGTACATCAGGGCATAGCACATCAGGGCACACGACATTGAGGCACAGCAGACTGGGGCACATGACATCAGGGCACGGACATCAGGATACATGGCACATCAGGGCACTTGGCGCACATCAGGGCATATTGGAGCACATCGGGGCATATTGGAGCACATTGGGGCATATTGGAGCACATTGGGGCACAGCGTTTACCTGGCAGCCAGTATGCAGGAAGCATCTGTGATAAGTTCTCTCTCATGTCATGCTGCCCCGGCGGCCTCTCCTCTCTTCTCGTCTATCCCAGATGATGTCACAAGCAAATGGGGATGGACGAGAAGAGAGGAGGGGCCGTCAGGGCAGCGTGACATGAGAGAGAACCTATCACACACACTGCCAGTGTGGCTGCAGCGCTCCCCTTCCTCCCTCCTCCTCTACACTTCACACACAGCAGGCATCTCCCGCTGTGTGTATCGGAGCTTAGTGTGAAAACTTTGGCCGCGCTGTGAGAAAAGTCCCGCCCTCCTCCTAGAACAGCTTGTGTGATAGACGCATTGTTCTGCCTATCCCACGAGCTGATCTAGGAGGAGGGCGGGACTTTTCTTACAGCGCGGCCAAAGTTAACACACTAAGCTCCAATACACGCAGCGGGAGATGCCTGCTGGGACTCACAGAGATGAGAGAGACACTGACACAGTGACACTGTCAATTTTCCGCCCTGTTCCTTGGCGCCATAAGGCAAGTGCCCATATTGCCTTGCACTAGCACCGGCCCTGATGGTGATAGAGGGGTGGCAGGAGAGAGGGGGCGGCGTCCGTGTGCCTCTTATGGACGCACCACCACTGCTCATTCCTGCAATAAACTATTGTGCCCAGGGCAGCTGCTCCTCCCACCCACCTCTTGTCCCGGCCCTGTGTTAGTGCACTTATTTTTTTTTAAATGTGAATGTCTCATTTTTACAAGGGCAAACAATGATATGTACATATTTGTAAACCCCATTTCTAGCTTGCTATATATAACTGATGTCTTAGGTTTAACAATCTTTGTTGTGCAAGAAAATAGAACGAGGCAGAGATATCGTGGACACTAGCAGTTAATACTCTGATTATTTTCTTAAATTTATCTCTATCCCGGACTTTGGCTGTTGGATGAAAAGAAAAATACCTTTCACAAAATGATGCATAAGGGCATTTGGGATATTGTAGCAAAGGTAATCTATGTACAATGGAGTTAAGATGTCCTGCCAAAAATACTTGATATATGCCCTTGACTGTCCAGCTGGCGCTCCCTCAAGATCAGCAAATGCCAACTCGTCAACTCCGACTGGATGGCATTGTTGTCAGGCTCTTGTGTATAAGTGAATGACAGAAGAGCTTCTGTGGCACCGAAACTTTATATCTGCAGTGGCCACTAAAGTAATGATTGATCTATGGTACTTATACATCTGAGAACAATGACCTTGTTAGGCATGTTTTATGGGTTGCTTTGTATCGGACAACATAACAAAGAGTATTTATCAATCTTACGGGATAAACAAGGCTTTGGAAGAAACTTGTTGGAGATACGTTGCAGAGTCAGATCATATAAAGTGTACCTGTTGTGAATGCATTATAACAAAAAAACTGTGACAGGTGAAACCACTCCATGACCCATCAATGCTAGCTGGTACCAGGGTTGCCAAGCTACAAGATTGAAATGTATTGACATGACACTCAGAATTTACTGGCACAGCCAAGTTTTACTGGCATTTCCAAAAGTTACAAAATTACAGTTTTAAATGCAAATTTTAATATTTAGGCTACAGACAAGTACAATATGCAATTAGCAATGTGATTTAACCACTTCCCACCTGGCCTATAGCATAATGATGGCCGGGAAGTGGTTCTGTTATCCTAACTAGGCATCATATGACATCCAGCAGGATATGCCGTGATCACGCGCCCGCAGGGGCACGCATCAGCGATTGGTGGTGTGGTGTGTCAGTCTGACACACCGAATCTCTGATCTAGGTAAAGAGCCTCTGACTACTATGAAATTTTGAGGGAAATATCATTGATTTAACAGCATCAGTTATTGACACACTTTTCACATTCACTTTACTTGCTTCAACCCAAAGGCATTGAGGGAAGCTGTTGTATACTTTGCATCTGTTGTCCAGGCCCAGTCCATAGGAGGGTTCTGCTATGCAGTGGGCCCTAACATAGGGACCCTACTGCTTAGAAGGGTGGACCATACAGCCACCTAATCACCCTCTGGCACCAGCCCCCATGGCCTCCTCTCCTCCTTCCTTTTACTTTTTTACTCTCCATCACCTCAAATATTTTATTAAGTTTTGAGTTTTCACATGAATGATGGTACAAAGGATAGTCATAACAACAGTAACAAAGTGTTGAACATGTGGAGGTTCAGGCCTTCTACTGGGTTACATAAGGGTGAATGCAATAACAGAATAATACAAAATTGGTTACAGAAAGGTAATAGCGACAAAGGACTGGTCTTGTCGGGTGACCCGAAGGACTGTTCTAAGAGGAGCCCAATGCAAGGTACTTATTTTAGCATGAAGGTTTACACTTTGTTCACCGCTTCCATTCACCGTAGGAGCATATTCTCGAGCCTCGTAAACACGGCCGCGAATCTCGTCGGGAAAAAAACGTTGGTTTTCCCAACGAGATTCCAGGTCAGTTTTTATTGCAAAGCCAAGTGTACACACGGCACATTCAAAAGAACTGGCGTTCTTTTGAATGGCAATAACGCGGTGAGGTCATCGATATGACGAGCGCGCGCTCATCACATTTGATGCCATCGCCACCATCTTGCTCCACCCTAAACTACCCTTGTAAGCTACTGCGCATGCGTCAAAGTCTCATTGAGCATGCACAGGCTTACCGGAGGACAGGTAAGCTTGTAGCCGCATACACACACACACAATTTTCTCGTCGGGAAACAGGCCGACAAGAATCCCGACGAGTAAATAGAGAGCAGGTTCTCTATTTTTCTCGTCGAAGATTCCCGGCAGTTTTCTCGACGAGAAAACATACACACGACCAGTTTTCTTGCCGAGAAAACAGGCCATGTGTACAAGGATTCACTCTCTGTTCACAGTAAAGCAGACCAGAAGATTCACATAATCAGGAACTTATTTTACTGAATAATAGTCATGTGCATTTTTTGCGCTATAAACAAAAATAGAGCAACAATTAAAAAAAAAAAGCAATATTTTTTTACTTTTTGCTATAATAAATATCCCCAAAAATTCTATATATATATATATATAAAAAAAAAAAAGAATTCCTCAGTTTAGGTCAATACGTATTCTTCTATATATTTCTGATAAAAAAAACCGCAAAAAGCATATATAGATTGGTTTGCGCAAAAGTTATAGGGCCAGATCCTCAAAAGGGATACGCCGGTGTATCTACTGATACGCCGTCGTATCCCTGTTTCTATCTTTGGAACTGATCCACAGAATTCGTTTTCCATAGTTAGACAGAAGATCCGGCATGTGTAAGGGACTTACACTGTCGGATCTTAGGATGCAGTACCGCATCCGCCGCTGGGGGCATTTCGAGTCGAAATGCCGCTTCGGGTATGCAAATTAGCACTTACGGAGATCCACAAAGCTTTTATGCTTCGTTTTTTCTCCGTAAGTATTAAGTTGCATGTGTAAAATTAGGGCTGCTTTTACAAAGTGTAAACTGTTTACACCTTGTAAAAGTAGACCCTTCTTACCCGAGACGCTGTTATTTTTTTTTTTTTTTCGCCGTATCTTTTTTTTTTCCCGACGCAACTTTTTTGACCCGGCGCGATTCACGAAGCTCGGGGTAACGTAATTTCGCGCTATGCACGTCGGGAAAATGACGTCACGAGCATGCGCAGTACGTCCGGCGCGGGAGCGTGCCTAATTTAAATGGGACTCGCCCCCATTTGAATAGGAACGCCTTGCGCCGGCGGAATTTAAGTTACACACCCGAAAATTTCTAGGTAAGTGCTTTGTGGATCGGGCACTTAAGTAGAGATTTTCCGGCAGTGTAACTTAAATGGGAAAAGATAAGTTACGGCGGCTGGCTGTGAATCTGGCCCATAGCGTCTACAAAATAGGAGATAGATTTACGGCATTTTTATTAATCATTTTTTTTCTACTAGTAATGCCGGTGATCTGCGATTTTTATCGTGACTGCGACATTATGGCGGACACATCTGACACTTTTGATGCTATTTTGGGACCATTGTCATTTATACAGCTATCAGAGCTGTAAAAATGCACTGATTACTGTGTAAATGCCACTGGCAGGGAAGGGGTTAACCACTAAGGGGTGAGGAAGAGGTTAATTGTGTCCTAGGGAGTGATTCTAACAGTATGGGGGCTGGGCTACAAGTGACGTGACAGTGATCACCGCTCCCAAAGACAGGGAGCAGTAGATCACTGTCCTGTCACTAGGCAGAACAGGGAAATGCCTTGTTTACATAGCCATCCCCCTGTTCTGAAGCTCTGTGACACGATCGTGGGACACCGGGGAATATCAAGTCCGCAGGTCCTGTGGGCACGGTCACAGAGCTTGTGGCAGGGGCATTCTGGGTATATATATGTTGCTTTGCGCAGCCGTGCCATTCTGCCGACGTATAAGTGCGTGAGCTGGTTGGCAAATGGTTAAAAAAATATATATTTTCTTATTAGATGCTCTTTGTTGCCCTTCTAATAATTGTTTGCACTGTCTTACAGAAAATACCTGAACTTTGCACCATGAGGTAATTGATTTCCAAATATAAAATAAGAAATAGGACAAAAATATTTCCAAAAATGACAAAACTAAAGAGATTAAAGGGGTTGTAAAGGTACCATTTTTCCCCTAAATATCTTCCTTTACCTTAGTGCAGTCCTCCTTCACTTGCCTCATCCTTCCATTTTGCTTTTAAATGTCCTTATTTCTTCTGAGAAATCCTCACTTCCTGTTCTTCTGTCTGTAACTCCACACAGTAATGCAAGGCTTTCTCCCTGGTGTGGAGTGTCGTGCTCGCCCCCTCCCTTGGACTACAGGAGAGTCAGGACAGTCTCTACATTGCAGATAGAGAAAGGAGCTGTGTGTTAGTGGGCGTCCTGACACTCCTGTAGTCCAAGGGAAGGGGCGAGCACGACACTCCACACCAGGGAGAAAGCCTTGCATTACTGTGTGGAGTTACAGACAGAAGAACAGGAAGTGAGGATTTCTCAGAATAAATAAGAACATTTAAAAGCAAAATGGAAGGATGAGGTAAGTGAAGGAGGACTGCACTATGGTAAAGGAAGCTATTTAGGGAAAAAATGGTTTACCTTTACAACCCCTTTAACCTCTTTCCGCCCGCCCGGCGGCTTTTTACGGCCACAATGTGGCTCTTAATTGCCGGGAGGCCGTCTATGTACGGCCTCCAGCCACTGGGGGGCACGCGAGCGGTGCCGGCGGCGCGCACACGCCCGGCGCGTCACCGAGATGCCAATGCGCGTGCCTGGCGGCTGCGATGTCCGCCAGGTACCCGCAATCAGCAGTGACAGAGCAGGGACATGGAGCTCTGTGTGTAAACACAGAGATCCACGTCCTGTCAGGGAGAGGAGACTGATGCTGTGTCCCTTGTACATAGGGACACAGCATCGGTCACCTCCCCCAGTCAGTCCCCTCCCCCACACAGTAAGAATCACTCCCAGGATACGCATTTAACCCTTTCCTCGCCCCCTAGTGTTAACCCCTTCCCTGCCAGTCACATTTATACAGTAAGCAGTGCATTTGTACAGCACTGTTCGCTGTACGGTCCCAAAAATGTGTCAAAAGTGTCCGCTGTGTCCGCCATAATATCGCAGATCGCCGTATTACTAGTAAAAAAAAAAATGTCAGAATTCTATTCCCTATTTTGTAGCCACTATGGGCTGATACGCCGGCGTATTTTCAGCGTATTTTCAAACCAAGATACGACGGCATTTGGGTAAGATCCGACAGGCGTATGGCTTTGTACGCCTTCGGATCTTAGGATGCAATACTTTGGCGCCCGCTGGGTGGAGTTTGCATCGTTTTCCGCGTCGGGTATGCTAATTAGCTGTTTACGGCGATCCACAAAGGTACGCGCGGTCGTCACATTCTCTTACGTTGTCGCTAGTCGGCTTTTCCCTGCGTAAAGTTACGGATGCTATTTCAATGGCTTATAATTAGACTAGCCATGTTAAAGTATGGCCGTCGTTCCCGCGTCAAATTTAAATATTTTTTTTTTTTTGCGTAAGTCGTCCGTGAATAGGAAAGGACGTAACGCACGTCGCCGTTCAAAAAATGACGTCGGTGCGACGTCATTTCGCGCAAAGCACGGCGGGAAATTTAAAAACGGAGCATGCGCAGTACGTTCGGCGCGGGAACGCACCTAATTTAAATGATACACGCCCGATTTGAATTAGGCGGGCTTGCGCTGGACGGAATTACGCTACGCCGCCGCAAGTTTACAGGCAAGTGCTTTGTGAATCAAGCACGTGCCCGTAAAACTTGCGGCGGTGTAACGTAAATGTGATACGTTACGCCGCCGCGGATTTACGCAATTCTACCTGAATCTGGCCCTATATGTTTTGCGCAAACCGATCACTATACGCTTATTGCGTATTTTTTTTTTATTTTTTTTACCAAAAATATGTAGAATACATATCGGCCTACACTGAGAAAAAAACTAGTTTTTTTTTCAAAATTGGATATTTATTATAGCAAAAAGTAAAAATAATTGTGTTTTTTTTTTTCAAAATTGTCGCTCTATTTTTGTTTATAGCCTAAAAAATAAAAACCGCAGAGGTGATCAAATACGACCAAAATAAAGCTCTATTTGTGGGAAACAAAGGGTGTCAATTTTGTTTGGGAGGCACGTCGCACGACCGCGCAATTTTAATTTAAAGCGACGCAGTGCCGAAAGCTGAAATTTTGCCTGGGCAGGAAGGGGGTATATGTGTCCAGTAAGCAAGTGGTTAAGACACAAAGGGAAAGCTGGAGGTATTCCAAGCATTGGAACAGACTGGTTATATAGACTTTTCTCTAATCGGAATCTACACTTTGGGCCAGATTCACATAGATTTAGATAGGCGCAGCGTATCAGAGATACGCTACGCCGCCGTATCTTACCTGGCTTTAAGTCGAATCCAGGAAGATTTTGCGCCGTTAGTTACGGCGGCGTAGGGTATTTCTGGCCGAGGAATTCAAATCAGCGATTAGGGGGCGTGATTCATTTAAATGAAGCGCGTCCCCGCGCCAATTGAACTGCGCATGCTCTGTTTCAAAATTTCCCGCCGTGCTTTGCGGGAAATGACGTCGCAACAACGTCATTTTTTGAACTTAGACGTGACTTACGTCCATCCCTATTCACAGGCGACTTACGCAAAAAATAAAATAAATTCAAAATTCGACGCGGGAACGACAGCCATACTTAACATGGCAAGTCTATCTATACGCCGCAAAATAGCAGCTTTAACTATATGCCGGAAAAAGCCGACTAGAGACGACGTAAGAGAATGCGACGACCGTGCGTACGTTCGTGGATCGTCGGAAAAAGCTCATTTGCATACCCGACGCGGAAAACGAAGCAAACTCCACCCAGCAGACGCCGAAGTACTGCATCTACGATCCGAAGGCGTACACCTGTCGGATCGAACCCAGATGCCGTCGTATCTTGGTTTGAGGATTCAAACTAAAGATACGACGCGGGTAATTTGAAAGTACGCCGGAGTATCAGTAGATACGCCGGCGTACTCGCTATGAGGATCTGCCCCTTTATCTTTTCTTCTTGTTTGACATTTGTTGTTGGTGTTACTTTAGTTCCCCATTAGTCACACAGCAGTCGGCTGGGAATTACTCGCTGCTGCTGCTGTTGTCCCAATAAAGTGTATGTGTATTGTACGGTGACAATGTAAAATCTTTCTCTGTGATCTGCATATTTCTAGTAAACAAGGTTTATTGGCAATATAGACGGCATTGTTTGACTGCACGGCTGCATATTTCCTTTGTAAATGGAGAGAAAAGCACACATAGGTTGTTTTTAATCATGCAGTACATTTCTTAGCTAGATGGGGGGCAAGTGTGGTGTCTGGCTTGTTTAACCACTTCAGCCCCGGAAGAATTTACCCCCTTCCTGACCAGAGCACTTTTTGCGATTCGGCACTGTGTCACTTTAACTGACATTTGCTCGGTCGTGCGACGTTGCACCAAAACAAAATTGATGTCTTTTTTTCCCACTAATAGAGCTTTCTTTGGTGATATATGATTAGCTCTGCGGTTTTAATTTTGTGCGCTCTAAACAAAAAAAAGAGCATCAATTTTGAAAAAAACAACAACATTTTTTTCATTTTGCTATAATAAATATCCCCCAAAAAATATATAAAAAAAAATAATTTCTTTCTCAGTTTAGGCCGATATGTATTCTTCCACATATTGTTGGTAAAAAAATCTCAATAAGCGTTTATTGATTGGTTTGCGCAAAAGTTATAGCGTCTACAAAACAGGGGATAGTTTTTTGGCATTTTTATTGTTATTTTTTCTTCATTAGTAATGGCGGCGATCAGCGTTTTTTATTGTGACTGCTATATTGCGGCGGACACATCAGACATTTTTGACACTATTTTGGGACCATTGTCATTTATACAGCGATTTGTGCTATAAAAATGCACTGGGCTAGATTCAGATAGGTTAGCGGATCTGATTTACGATCTGCCGGCGCAAGTTTTTGAGGCAAGTGCTTTATTCAGAAAGCACTTGCCTCTAAAGTTGCGCCGGCGGATCGTAAATCCCCCGGCGGAATTCAAATTCCGTTGCTAGGGGGTGTGTAACATTTAAATCAGGCGCGTCCCCGCTCCGAACGAACTGCGCATGCGCCATCCGCTAAATTTCCCAGCGTGCATTGCTCCAAATGACGTCGCTAGGACGTCATTGGTTGACGTGAACGTAACTTACGTCCATCCGTATTCGCGAACGACTTACGCAAACGACGTAAAAAATTCAAAATTCAACCCGGGAACGATGGCCATACTTAACATAGGATACGCCGCATATAGCAGGGGTAACTATACGCCGAAAAAAGCCTTACGGAAACCACGGAAATCCTCATTTGCATATTTGTCGCGTAAAAAAAACGAAACGCCACCTAGCGGCCGGCCTGGAATTGCAGCCTAAGGCCCCATACACACGAGAGGATTTATCCGCAAATACGGTCCAGCGGACCGTATCCGCGGATAAATCCTCTCGAGGATTTCAGCAGATTTCTATGCGATGGCGTGTACACACCATCGCATTGAAATCCGCGCTGAAATCCTCTGGCGATGACGTGTCGCGCCGTCGCCGCTATTATGACGCGGCGACGGGCGCGACGCTGTCATATAAGGAATTCCACGCATGCGTCAAATCATTACGACGCGTGCGGGGAATCCCTTTGGACGGATGGATCCGGTGAGTCTGTACAGACGAGCGGATCCATCCGTGGGATCCGATTCCAGCAGATAGATATTCTGTGCATGTCGACAAATATTTATCTGGTGGAATTCGGAAATATCCGCGGATAAATATCCGCCGGAGTGTACACACCATAGAATCTATCCGCAGAAACCCATTCGATGGGATTTATCTGCGGATAGATTCTATCGTGTGTACGGGGCCTCAGATCCGACGGTGTAAGACACTTACACCTGTCAGATCTTAGGGAGATCTATGCGGAACTGATTCTATGAATCAGGCGCATAGATACGACCGACGTAACTCAGAGATACGACGGCGTATCAGGAGATACGCCGTCGTATCTCTATCTGAATCTGGCCCACTGATACTGTGTAAACAACACTGGCAGGGAAGGGGTTAAACACTAGGTGGCGATGAAGGGGTTAAGTGTGTCCTAGGGAGTGATTCTAACTGTGGTGGAAATGGACTACGAGTGACGCGAGAGTGATCACTGCTCCTGATGACAGGGAGCAGTAGATATCTGTCATGTCACTAGGCAGAACAGGGAAATGCCTTGTTTACATCTCCCTGTTCTGCATCTCCGTGACACGATCACGGGCACCCGGCGGGCGGGCGCCCATAATGCCGTGATTTAAAGATGACGTACAGGTACATTGTCTAGGGCAGTCGTGCCATTCTGCCGATGTATATCGGCTTGAGTCTGTCGGCAAGTGGTTAAAAATTATTTTAATGCTTGTTAAGAATTAGAAAAATACTTTAGACCCCTTTCACACCCCTTTCACACTTTCCATAGCGTTGGCAGTAAAATAGCGGTAAAACGCCGCTATTTTACAGTCGGATTTGCAGCGCATTTTGGCCGCTAGCGGGGCGCTTTTAACTCCCGCTAGCAGCCCGAGAAAGGGTTAATACTGCCCGCAATGCGCCGCTACATCGGTGTATTGCCGGCGGTACAGCAACAATGCCCATTGATTTCAATGGGCAGGAGTGCATTAGCATCCCTTCCCAACACACCCCTCTCTCCTTACCTTTCTTCTATACTTCCATCCTCTCCCCCCTCTTCCCTTCCTTCTCTCCCTTCTTTTTTTTCCAATTCAAAAATTTTTAATTGAATTTTATAATTATCAACACAATTCCATTAACAGAGCATGTACAATAATATATTAGAAATAGATATTCCATTAACAGAACATGTCGAATAGTATAACAGAAAAAGGTGTAATCATTCAGGAAAGTAACTCTTATAAATGTAAATTAAAATAGATAACCTAGCGGATTGTAAAATAAGATTATGTAACATGAAATGTCATAATCATAGCTTCATGGCAGCTTTTTGATGACAAGTAGTTGAGAAATTAAGTTGATTGAAATACTATAATTAGGTATGTCATCTATGAAAAGAAAAGAAATGAATGAACGTATAAAGAAATATAAAGTTAATGGGCCAGATCCAGAGAGAATTACATACGCGAGAATTACATCCGCGCAGCGTATCAGAGATACGCTACGCCACCGTACCTTACCTGGCGGAATTTCGAATCCTCAACGATTTCGCGCCGTAAGTTACGGCGGCGTAGTGTATTTCTGGCGGCGGAATTCAAATCGGCGATTAGGGGGCGTCATTCATTTAAATGAAGCGCGTCCCCGCTCCGAATGAACGGCGCATGCGCCGTCCCTAAATTTCCCGCCTTGCATTGCGCTAAATGACGTCACTAGGACGTCATTTTTTTTTACTTAGACGTGACTTACATCCATCCCGATTCACGGACGACTTACGCAAAAAAAAAAAAAAAAATCAAAATAAACGCTGGAACGACGGCCATACTTAACATGGCAAGTCTAACTATACGCCGCAAAATTTCAGCTTTAACTATACGCCGGAAAAAGCCGACTAGAGACGACATAAGAGAATGCGACGGCCGCGTGTACGTTCGTGGATCGTCGTAAATCGCTAATTTTCATACCCAACGCGGAAAACAACGCGAACTCCACCCAGCGGGCGCCGAAGTATTGCATCTAAGATCCGGTACGCCTGTCGGATCTTACCCAGATGCTGGTATATCAGATAATTAACAAGAATAAACCTTGTAGATGGGATAGGGCACAGAGGGGAGAGAGAAAGAAATGTCCAGGGGGACCAATGGTTAGAGAATCAGGTGAAGGTAATCATAGTAGCAGGGTGGATATTACAATCTCTCAGGGAGAAATTAGTGAACAGTCCAAACCAGGGGGTAAATAGTGTTTGATCCAAGATCTCCATAAGGATTCAAAATTAGAAACGTTATCTAGTAGTATAGCTTCAGTTTTAGTATGTATCATAGATTGGGTGACTCTTTGTTTGACTGACTCTATGCAGAGAGTGTTCGATTTCCTCCCTTCTTTTATGCCTATTCCTCCTCCTTCCCCTCCATCACCTCTCCCCTCCTCTCTTCTTTTCCTATCCCTCCCATCTCTTCTTTCCTATGTTTTTGTACTTCTCTGCTATCTGTCCATCCTTTTCTCCTCTCTGCTTTCCTCTCTTCCTTTTCCATCCCTCCAAAACTCCTCTCCCCTTCAGACCCCCCATTCTCTCCATTTTTAAATCCTCCCAGCTTCTTCTCTCCTGAATCTCATTACTTCTCTCTCTTCTCCTGACATCACCTCTCCCCTTCTCTCTTCTTTTCCCACTCCTTCCTGTCACTGCTCTCCTATCTCTCCTTCGATCTCTGCTGTCTGTCCTCATTTCATCCTTTCACCTGCCATCTCTTCTTTTTTTCTGCATCTCTCCTCTTCTGTCTCTCTTTACTTCTCTTCTCTCATTCCTTTCTGACTGGCCTTCTTTCTCTCCTCGTCTTTCCCCTTTTCACTCCTCTCTGCCTATTATCTCTCACCTCTCATCCCTCTCAGTCTCCTTACTTCTCTCTTCTCATTCCCTCCTTACTCACCTCCCTGCCCCTTGTCTCTCTCCTCTCCTCTCCTCTCCTCTTCTATTTTCTTCTCTCTTCTCTCTGTATTTCTCTGCTATCTGTCCTCATTTCATCCTTTCACCCTTCAGCTCTTCCTTTTTTTCTGCATCTCTCCTCTCCTGTCTCTCTTTACTTCTCTCCTCTCATTTCCTCCTTAATCAACTTCTTTCTCCGCTGTTATTTCCCTTTTCATCCCTCCTGTCTCTCTATTCTCCTCTCCTCTACCATCCCTCCCAGTCTTCTTGCTTCTCTCCTCTCATTCCCTCCTTACTCACCTTCTTTCTACCCTCCTCTTTCCCCTTTTCATCCCTCCCTGCGCCTTGTCTCTGTCCTCCCCTTTCCTCTCCTCTCCCATTCCTCCCTGCCTCCTTACTTCCCTTCTCTCCATCTTCCTCTCCTCCTCTTTCCCCTTTTCATTTTCCCCTGCCTATTGTCTCTCTCCTCCCCTGCCATTTTCTCTTCTCTTCCATCCCTCCCTAACTCCAAACTTCCCTCCTCTCCTTCTTTCTCCCCTCTTTTTTCTCTTTTCATCCCTCCTTGCCTCCAGTATTCTTTTCTCTCCCATCCCTCCCAGTCTCCTTACTTCTCTCTTCTTATTCCCTCCTTACTCACCTTCTTTCTCCCCTCCTCTTTCCCCTTTTCATCCCACTCTGCGGCTTGTCTCTCTCCTCCCCTCCCCTCTCCTCTACTCCCCCATCCCTTCCTGCCTCCTTACTTACCTCATCTCCTTCTTTCTCTCCTCCTCTTTCCCCTTTCCATCCCACTCTGCAGCTTGTCTCTCTCCTCCCCTCCCCTCTCCTCTACTCCCCCATCCCTTCCTGCCTCCTTACTTACCTCATCTCCTTCTTTCTCTCCTCCTCTTTCCCCTTTCCATCCCACTCTGCAGCTTGTCTCTCTCCTCCCCTCCCCTCCCCTCTCCTCTCCTCCCCCATCCCTTCCTGCCTCCTTACTTCCCTCATCTCATTCTTTCTCTCCTCCTCTTTCCCCTTTTCATCCCTCCCTGCCTCTTGTCTCTCTGCTCCCCTTTCCTCTCCTCTCCCACCCCTCCATGCCTCCTTATTTACCTCCTCCTCCTTCTTTCTCCCCTTCCTCTTTTCCCCTTTTATCCCTGCCTGCCTCTTGTCGCTCTGCTCCCCTCCCATCCTTTCTTGTCTTCTTACTTGCCTCCTCTCCTTTCTCCCCTCCTCTTTCCCCTATCCATCCCTCCCTGCCTCTCTACTCCTTTCTCCTCTCCTCTTTTCTAATTTCATCCCTCCCTGCCTCTCCTTTTTTCTCCTCTTTCCCCCCTTTCATCCTTCCCTGCCTGTCCTCTCCCGTCCCCTCTCATCCCCTTCCCTTCTCCTCTCCCATCCCTCCCTGCCTCTGTACTTCTCTCCTCCCCTTCCTTACTCTTTTCTTCTTTCCCCATGTTTGTAGTAAACAGAGAGCCATACCCTGTACATAGTTCCCCCCTCATTGCCTTAATGTTAAGGGAGTATGTGCCAGATTCACAAAAGAGATACGACGGCGTATCTCCTGATACGCTGATACGCCGTCGTATCTCTGTGATCCGCCCGTCCTAACTATGTGGCTGGTTCATAGAATCGCATAGCTAGCCCTAAGATCCGACAGGTGTAATTCTAGGCCGGCCGCTAGGTGGCGAGGCCATTGCGGTCGGCGTAGAATATGCAAATGACTAGTTACGGCGATCCACGAACGTCCGCGTTACCCGTCACTCTAACTTTACGTTGTTTCCGTCGAGATGCGCCACGTAAAATTAGGGCTGAGCCCTAGTTGTTCTAAGCCATGTTAAGTATGGCCGTCGTTCCCGCGTTGAAATTTAAAAAATCACGTCGTTTGCGTAAGTCGTCCGTGAATGGCGCTGGACGCCATTTACGTTAACGTCTAAACAAATGACGTCCGTTGCGACGTCATTTAGCGCAATGCACGTCGGATAATTTTCCCGACGGAGCATGCGCAGTACGTTCGGCGCGGGAACGCGCCTAATTTAAATGGTGCCCGCCCCATTTGAATTAGGCGGGCTTGCGCTGAGCGGATTTACGTTACACCGCTGCAAGTTTACAGGTAAGAGCTTTGTGAATCAGGCACTTACGCTGTAAACCTGCGGCGGTGCAACGTAAATCAGATACGTTACGCTGCCGTGGAGCAACGTAATTCTTTCAGAATCTGGCCCTATATTTGCAATACTCACCCCAGAGTCACATACAAGAAAAAAATGAATTTCATGAGCTATTTACTGGAGTAGAGAGGGGAAATATTGCAGAAATAGCCAGAGGCTAAATTAATGGTAGATCACACTCATATTCCATTAATGAAATTGGTTGTGAAGTTAATGTATCCCACACTGATATCCCATATAAAAGGTCATGAACTGAAAGTGCATTTTTGATTTTCTTCAGTAATTGCCTTAATATCATATTAATGTTGAAGCTAAAGTTGCAATTTTATAGAAAAGCTGTGACCTAAGTGCAGTTTTATCTCATGTAATTTTTATGATAATCTTTAACTATAACTTATTACTTGGATTGATCTTTTTTTTTTTTCTCTGTTCATTAGAATCTCTTCCTTATATTGAATTCACAAGTAAATATACATTTAATACACACAAGTCATCTGCTAAAACATCGATGGATTTTCTTTTCCCGGTTTAATGGTTACAGTTTTAATATATTATAAAGCTACATCATGGGCCAGATTCACAAAAGAGATACGACGGCGTATCTCCTGATACGCCGTCGTATCTCTGAGAGTATCTATGCGGCTGATTCATAGAATCAGTTACGCATAGATAGCCCTTAGATCCGACAGGTGTAATTGTCTTACACCGTCGGATCTTAGGATGCAATACTTCAGCCGCCACTGGGTGGAGTTCGCGTCTTTTTCCAGTGTCGGGTATGCAAATTAGCTTTTACGGCGATCCACGAAGGTACGCGCGTTCGTTACGTCGTCGCTAGTCCGTTTTTCCCGTCGCAAAGTTAGGCCTGCTTTTTCATGGCTTAACTTTAGTCGAGCCATGTTAAAGTATTGGCGTCGTTCCCGGGTCAAATTTCAATTTTTTATTTTTTTGCGTAAGATGTCCGGGAATACGAAAGTACGTTACGCACGTCGCCATTCAAAAAACACATTGGGGCGCCGTAATTTCACGCAATGCACGTCGGGAAATTTCCTAACGGAGCATGAGCAGAACGTTCGTCGCGGGAACGCGCCTAATTTAAATGGTACACGCTCCATTTGAATTAGGCGGGCTTGCGCCGGACAGATTTACGTTACGCCACCGCAAGTTTACAGGCAAGTGCTTTGTGAATCAGGCACTTACGACGAAAACTTGCGGCGGCGTAACGTAAAGGGGATACGTTACGCCACCATAATTATTCCTGAATCTGGCCCGTAATGCCTATTAACCACTTAAAGTGGATGAAAACCCCAATTTTCTTTTTTATGTCACAATGTAGAGAATAAGGCCCAGATTCTCAAAGGGCTTACGACGACGCAACGCCATGTACGCCGTCGTAAGTCCTAATCTGGGCTGTTGTATCTATGCGACTGATTCTTAGAATCAGTTACGCATAGATAACCATTAGATCCGACAGGCGTAAAGCCCCATACACACTATCAGTTTTCCTGTCAGTTTTCTCTTCAGGTTTACCAAAACCATGTAGTGCAAGGGCCTGCCTGATTGCATACAAATTGAAACTCTTGAGGTTTTACCTCATATTAGATGGTTTTGGTAAATCTGAAGAGAAAACTGTCAGTGTGTATGGGGCTTAAGGCTCTTACGCCGTCGGATCTTAAATGCTATTTTTTTTTTGTCCGCTAGGTGTCGCCTCCGCCGTTTTCCCCGTCGAGTATGCAAATTAGCTAGATACGCGGATTCCCGAACGTACGCGCGGCCGACGCAGTGAATTTACGACGTTTACGTTAGGTTTTTCCGGCGTAAAGTTGCCCCTGCTATATGAGGGGCAACCAATGTTAAGTATGGCCATCGTTCCCGCGTCGAAATTTATAAATTTACGTTGTTTGCGTAAGTCGTCCGTGAATGGGGCTGGACGCCATTTACATTCACGTCGAAACCAATGACGTCCTTGCAACGTCATTTGGAGCAATGCACCCTGGGATATTTTTAAGACTGCGCATGCGCAGTACGTTCGGCGTGGGAACGCGCTTAATTTAAATACTACACGCCCCCTACCCGCCTAATTTGAATTAGGCGGGCTTGCGCTGGGTGATTTACGCTACGCCGCCGCAACTTTACATGCAAGTACTTTGTGAATAAAGCACTTGCTTGTAAAACTTGCGGCGGTGTAACGTAAATGAGATACGTAACACCCGCCGACATTTACGCTGATCTACGAGAATCTGCCCCTAATATTTCCTATCATCTGTGCCCAGTCTTGCCACACAGAGTTAATCCAGCTTTGAGCAATCCTCTTTTTAGTGTTCAGTGAAATAAAACAGACTTCCAGATAAAGACCAAAGTCCTTGCTTGAGTGACAGGTTATTTACATATCTTGTACACTAGCTTGCAGACATGCACAGCTTCTGTAAAGTGCACAATTCACATCCCCCCTCCCCTCTCCTCTCCCGTCCAGCTCTCCCAGGATTGGCTGTCTTTCCTGTGTTTTGATTAAATGTTTTCAAAATATGGGGTGATCCACAGTTCAGTGTAAACAGCCATCAGAATATACATAGACAAGAAGCTGTGCATGTCTGCAAGCTAGTGCACAAGATATGTAAATAACCTGTCACTCAAGCAAGGACTTTGGTCTTTATCTGGAAGTCTGTTTTATTTCACTGAACAATAAAAAGAGGATTGCTCAGTGCTGGATTAACTCTGTGTGGCAAGACTGGGCACAGATGATAGGAAATCTTATTCTCTACATTGTGACATGAAAAAAAATGGGTTTACATCCACTAATGGGTGGTTAATAGGCCTTACATTTTGGGTTTACATACACTTTAAGGACCTTGCCTATTTTTCAGATTTGGTGTTTACAAGATTAAAACAGTTTTTTTTTTAGCTAGAAAATTACTTAAAACCCCCCAAACATTATATATACATATATTTTTTCTAACACCCTAGAGAATAAAATGGCGGTCATTGCAATACTTTTTGTCACACCGTATTTGCGCAGCGGTCTTACAAGCGCACTTTTTTTGGAAAAAAAACACTTTTTTTAATTAAAAAATAAGACAACAGTAAAGTTAGCCCATTGTTTTTTATATTGTGAAAGATAATGTTACGCGGAGTAAAATGATACTGAACATGTCACGCCTCAAAATTGCGCCCGCTCGTGGAATGGCGTCAAACTTTTACCCTTTAAAATCTCCATAGGCGACGTTTAAAAGATTATATAGGTTGCATCTTTTGAGCTACAGAGGAGGTCTAGAGCTAGAATTATTGCTCTCGCTCTAAAGATCGCGGTGATACCTCGCTTATGTGGTTTGAACACTGTTTTCATATGCGGGCGCTACTCGCATATGCGTTCGCTTCTGCGCGCGAGGTCTCGTCGGGACGGGCGCTTAAAAAAAAAAGATTTTTTGTTTTATTATTTATTTTTATTTATTTTATTAATTTGTACACTAAAAAAATAAATTAAATTGGGTCACTTTTATTCCCATTACAAGGAATGTAAACATCCGTTGTAATAGAAAAAAGCATGACAGGTCCTCTTAAATATGAGATCTGGGGTCAAAAAGACCTCACATCTCATATTTACACGAAAATGCAAAAAAAAAAAAAAATTATCATTTGAAAAAATGACAACAAGAAAATGTCCCTTTAAGAAGCATGGGCAGAAGTGACGTATTGACGTCGCTTCCGCCCTGCTATGCTATGTAGATGGGTGGGGGCCATCTTGCCCTCACTCGTATCCCAGCCGAGCAGAGGACAGGACTCGATCGCCTCCGCCGCTGCCGACGGCTCCGGTAAGCGGCGGAGGGCTCGGGAGAGCGGCAGCAGGGGGGGACCTCTCCAGCCGCCGATAACGGTGATCTCGCGGCGAATCCGCCACGGAGACCACCGTTATCGTTTACAGGACCGCTCACTGAAAAGATGGATATCTCAGTTGTGGTAGTGGCTGCCGTTACCGAGATATCCATCTTTAAATAAATGACGTATATGTACAGTGGGCGGTCCTTAAGTGGTTAAAAGTGGTTAAAAAAAGAAGCAGCACCATGGAGTGTGCCCGAGGGTAGAGATGTGCGCCAGATTTTTCATCATTTTGTTTTAAGTTTTATCATATTCCTTATGTTAGAATTAGGGTTGTCCCGATACCACTTTTTTAGGACCGAGTACAAGTACCGATACTTTTTTTCTAGTACTCGCCGATACTGAATACCGATACTTTTTTTTTAAATGTGTCCCCAAATGCAGCCATGTCCCCCCACAGATGCAGCCATGTCCCCCCATATATGCAGCCATGTCCCCCCCATATCCAGCCATGTCCCCCCCATATCCAGCCATGACCCCCCATATGCAGCCATGTCCCCCCCCATATCCAGCCATGTCCCCCCCATATCCAGCCATGACCCCCCATATGCAGCCATGTCCCCCCCCATATCCAGCCATGTCCCCCCCATATATGCAGCCATATAGTGTAGTAGTGTTTCGCGCCGTGCTGCATATAGAAACTCCCCCTTGCTCGGGATTGGACAGTTCACCCGATCAAGGGGGAGTGTCTATACGCGGCGCGGCGGGAAACACTACAGCTATTCAAATGAAAGCTGTAATGTTCCCCTCAAATTCAAACTCAAATAATTTTTTGGGGATTTGGATAAATTATTGTGGATTCATTGAAATTCGTTACTATTGTGTTACATCTTAATCTCCGAAAGCTCTATTTGTGGGAAAAAAAGGACGCCAATTTTGTTTGGGAGCCACGTCGCACGACCGCGCAATTGTCAGTTAAAGCGATGCAGTCCCGAATCGCAAAAAGTGCTCTGGTCTTTGGGCAGCAATATGGTCCGGGGGTTAAGTGGTTAAACGGGTAACCTGTAAACGTTTTTTCAAGATTCAGGCCTCGTACACATGACGAGAATCTCGTTGTAAAAGAAACATTGTTTTCCTCGATGAGTTTCTTGTCAGGCTTGTCGAGAATCTTGTCAAGCTTTCTTTGCGTACACACTGTCAAGACAAAATCTCGTTGTTCTCAAACGCGGTGACGTACAACACGTACGACGGCACTATAAAGGGGAAGTTTGATTCCACTGGTCTCACCCTTTGGGCTGCTTTTGCTGATTTTGTGTTAGTAAAAGTTTGGTGAAAGATGATTTGTGCTTTTCAGTCTTCGTGCTTTTCAATCCGTTACAGCGTGACAAATGTGCTATCTCCATTACGGACTCTAGTTTTACCAGAAGAAGCGCTCCCGTCTCATACTTGATTCTGAGCATGCACGTTTTTTTCCCCTCGGAAAAGCATACACATGAGCAGTTTTTGCGACGAGAAAAAGACTGACGGGAAACACAACGGAAAAAAATAGAGCAGGTTCTAATTTTTTTGCAGGCAGTTTTCTCGTCAGGAAAACTGCTATGGAGCATACACACAGCTGGTTTTCCAATCTAAAAAATAGCAGTTTTCTCGTCGGGAAAACTGGTCATGTGTACAAGGAATAAGGATCACAGTGATACCTCACGTGTGGTTTGAATGCCGTTTACACATGTAGGCAAGACTTACCTATGCTTTAATTTTTCCATGCAAGCACAAAGGGACAGGGGCGCTTTAAAATTATTTTGTTTGCATATTATTATTGTTTATTTTATTTGTGTTACTTTATTTTTACACTTTCCCTTAAAGTGGTTGTAAAGGAAAACATTTTTTCCTTTAAAATAACAAACATGTTATACTTACCTCCACTGTGCAGTTCGTTTTGCACAGAGTGGCCCCGATCCACGTCTTCTGGGGTCCCTCGGCGGCTGTCTCTGGTCCTCCCTGCAATTACTCACCACAGTCATGCGAGAGCTCGCATGGTGGTGAGTAATTGCGGGCGCGCTCCCGTGATACAGCGAGCGGCCATAGCTGCTCACTGTATCTCTCGGCCCCGCCCCTCGGCGCACCGCGTCACTGGATGTGATTGACAGCAGCGCCAGCCAATGGCTGCGCTGCTCTCAATCCATCCGCTCTAGCCAATCAATCAGTGGCCAGGCTGAGCGGCGAATAGGATCTCGGGACCGCGCGGGACTTTCGACGGGTCAGGTAAGTTAAACGGGGGCTCGGGGGGGGGGGGGAGGGGTGGCAACATCAGCATCAGATGTTTTTTCACCTTAAAGGGGTTGTAAAGACAAAAATATTTTTCTCTTAAATTAAAGTCTGACAGTAGCTGATAAAGTAAAAAGTAATGTTTTGCATTATAACTAGTTTGATACCTGTTGAAATCGAGCTGTTTTATTCACCTCCAGCACTCCTGAATCATTATTCTCACTGACTTCCTGGTTTGCGGTGCGCATTCATTCTTGCTACATCACGGCCTAATGGGAACTACAGTTCCTATTAGGCTTAGCCTCCATGCCTGTGAGGGATAAGAGCATCTTCACGCAGGGCTGTAGTCATAGGGAGGGGGTGAGCACATTCTGCTTTCCACCATGCAAAACGGCTCAGATGCTGGTGGAAAGCAAGAAGAGGAGTGACAGGAAATGGCATTTTTAAACCTGGATTACTGTATTTTGGAGGTCAAAAGGAAAAACGAGGTAAGTGATATTTAAATGCTCTTGCTTACAGCAATCAATTGATCTAATAAAAAATGAACCTTTAGTGTTCCTTTAATGCATAGATTGCATTAAGGTGACATTTTTTTTTCATTTACAACTCCTTTAACCACTTGCCTACTGTGCACATACACCCCCTTCCTGCCCAGACGAGATTTTAGCTTCCGGCGCTGACAATTGCGCTGTCATGCGACATGGCTCCCAAACAAAATTGACGTCCTTTTTTCCCCCACAAATAAAGCTTTCTTTTGGTGGTATTTGATCACCTCTGCGGTTTTTATTTTTTGGGCTATAAACAAAAAACAGTGTCAATTTTGAAAAAAAACACAATATTTTTTACTTTTTGCTATACTAAATATCCAATTTTTTTAAAAAATATATATTTTTTTTCAGTTTAGGCCGATACGTATTCTTCTACATATTTTTTAAAAAAAAAATCGCAATAATCTGGTTTGCGCAAAAGTTATATTGCCTACAAAATAGGGGACATAATGATTTTTTTTTATTTTTTTTTACTAGGAATGGCGGCGATCTGCGTTTTTTTTGGGACTGCAACATTATAGCGGACACATCGGACACTTGACACATTTTTTGGGATCATTCACATTTATACAGTGAACAGTGCTATAAATATGCATTGATTACTGTAAAAAATGTGACTGGCAGGGAAGGAGTTAACCACTAGGGGGCGGGAAAGGTGTTAAATGTGTATCCTGGGTGTGTTCTAACTGTGGGGGAAGGGGACTGACTGGGGGAGGTGACCGATGCTGTGTCCCTATGTACAAGAGACACAGATCGGTCTCCTCTCTCCCTGACAGGACGTGGAGCTCTGTGTTTACACACAGAGCTCCACGTCCCTGCACAGTTACTGGGCAATCGCGGGTGCCCGGTGGCCATCGCGGCCGCCGGGCACGCGAACTGTGTTCCCAGTGACGCGACGGGTGCGCACGCGTGCCGCCAGCGGCGCCCACGCACACCATAGAGGCTTTAAATGACAGGACATCATATGATGGCTAGCTAAAATACCACCAAAAGAAAGCTCTATTTGTGCGAAAAAAAGGACGTCAATTTTGTTTGGGAGCCACGTCGCACGGCCGTGCAATTGCATTTAAAGCGCCGCAGTGCTGAATCGCAAAAAGTGGCCCTGTCATTTGGCAGCCAAATCCTTTGGGGCTGAAGAGGTTAATATCTATTTAGTTATTTTGGTATACCTTGTAAACAGGGTTGCCTCAGCATGAAAAATGAAAGAGTTCACAGTGGTCAATGCAGTCTGGAGAAGGAAGTGGGGAGGAGGAGGGAGGAGTAGGAGAGTGCCTTGCCATCCTAGGCTATAGGAGTGTGGGTTGTGTATTTCTATTGACGCACACAGTGTAGGGGGACACAACTTCAGTCCCTGTATGCAAGGGGGGTTTTTCTATAAGATGCGCCAAGAGAAAGGTGCCACCCTGAAACAGGAAACCTGTGGCAGCAGCCATGAGACCAGCCTAATACCTGGAACCTAGTTTATTATATAACACTTCATACACTATGGGCCAGATCCACAAAAGAGAAACGCCGACTTAACTCGATTTTTCTAAATTTACACGGCGTGTATCTTTGCGCCCGATCCTCAAAACGAGAAGCGCCTGAAATTCGGGCTTTTCCGTCCTACCTAAAAATATTACGCCGGCGCATTCTCGTGCGCAAATTACGCTAGGCACGCCGCTTTATTTGATAGGCAAAGATGCAAATGAGGGAGATAGGGCGATCCACAGAATTAAGTGTGTGCGCCGTAGATTACGCCCTGTGCGCACCTGTTAGTTTTTTGGTGGGATTTTACACATTATAAAAGCAGCCCTAATTTTACACATGCCGTCTGAATGTCTGCTGAAGCAACACCATTCAGGAAGAGCTCAGCACACAAACGTTCAGGACTGAAATCTCTCTGCCAAAATGCCAGGACCAGCAATGATACTAGCTGCATTAGTTGATATAGAGACACAAAGAAGGAGGAGGGCACAGAGGAGGAGGATGAGGGCACAGGAGAGGGTCTACCGCCCACGGCAAGATTTGTTTGGCATGCCTGCTTGTGAAGTTTACCACACCTACAGATTTACCCGTGAGGCCATCCTGGAATTAACATCAATACTTCAGGATGATATTACCAGCCCAACCCAACGCTCCCATGCCCTGCAGCCACTCACCAAAGTACTGGCCACTTTGCATTTTCTGGCCACTGGCTCATTCCAACGCACAAGTGGAGGCGTGGCTGGGATGGCACAATCCTCCATCAGCAGGTGTGTGCACCAAGTGGTCCCTGCAATCCTGCTGCGCATGGGAAATCAGTTTCAGAAACCCACCCAGGAGGATCAGCGTTTAAAGTCAATGACCGACTTTTACAACCTTGCCAGATTTCCACGCACCATCGGGGCCATTGATTGTACCCATGTGGCACTACAACCACCCCATGATACTGAGCACATGTTCCGGAATCGTAAAGGCTGGCATTCCATTAATGTGCAAGTCATCGTTGATGCCCATGGCCTCATCTGGCATGTCTGTGCTAAATTTCCTGGATCCTGCCATGATAGTTACATTTTCCGGCAGACACAGATCTCAAGAGATTTTGACCAGAACATGTATGGAGACAGCTGGCTGATTGGTGAGTGACATGTGTGTCAGGTATGTCCCCCCCATGATGCTGACATCACAAGGGGCACATGCATGACTAATATCCTCCTGTCTTTTCCCTTACAGGTGACTCTGGATATGCCTTGGGACCTCATCTAATGACCCCATTCAGGAACCCCCAAACCCCAGGAGAGCAACGCTACAACCAGGCGCACATACGAACCCGGGGAGTGGTTGAACGGACCTTTGGGCTTCTGAAGTCCCGCTTCAGATGCCTGGATAAGTCTGGGGGTACCCTGCTGTATTCCCCTGACTTTGTGTGTCAAATAATTGGGGCATGTTGCATACTCCATAACTTTGCCCTCAGAAGGGGACTGCATATTGACTTATGTAATGACCTGACCCCTGACCCAGGCAATACTATCCCAACCAACTCTACCCGGTCTGCTGAGGGCACAACAGCTAGGAGACGCCTTGCAGAAGGCATTTTTTCCCAGTAAATGTACATGATTAATGTCACAATAAGTATGTTTTTTTTCACTGTAAATGCACATGATTAATGTCACAATAAGTATGTATTTTTTCACTGTAAATGCACATCAATAAAGTCACAATGATAATGCATGAATGCACACCACTGTGGTTCCTTGCACAGACACATCACATGCACATCGAATTGGATTAGATCCAAGTCCCCCCCCCCCCCCCCTTGGGACTTGGGAGCAGTAACGCCACGCCACGGCTCCAATTATGTCACTGTGCATTCATACACCATTCAGGAACCTGGGATTGCCCTTCTCCCTGGTCCTGGGGATCCCTTCTCCACCAAAACTGAGGGTGACAACCTTAATTTCTTAGGAATGCCACCCCCCCACATTCACACATCATTCACACACATAAACCAAATCATAAGTACAGAAGACAAAATTAAAAAAAAAAAAAAATGCATAAACAAAAAAAAACAAGTATCCCAGCAAATTTTTTAGCGGCGGCGATTGCTACGCCTTGGCTGGGCAGGGGCACGGGCAGGGGCACGGGCACGAGCAGGGACACGGCCACGGCCACGGCCACGGCCACGCCGTCGCGGAGGATGTCCATTGGGGGGGTGTTGAGCTGGGGAAGGAGGAGCCTCCTGGGGGGGTTGAGCTGGGGAAGGAGGAGCCTCCTGGGGGGGTTGAGCTGGGGAAGGAGGAGCCTCCTGGGGGGGTTGAGCTGGGGAAGGAGGAGCCGCCCCTGCTGGCCTGCCCTCCATGGCCCCTGCAATGCGAGTGAGACAGGCAGTGAGGGCAGCCGCATTGGCCTGGCCAGACCTTGTATTGTCCTGCACAGCCTGGGTCAGGGCACTCAGCTCATGGGCCACGCGCGTTGTGGCGGTCTGTATGTCATTCAAACATGTTATGACCGCCGTTGAGTTGGTGGCCACATCACCGAGTGCCTCCATCATTTCACCATGGCTGTGCTCCATCTGCGTCAGTTTTTCCAGAATTTTTCCAAGAATGCGGGTCTGCCGGGCATTGTCCTTCACCACACTGGCCGACAGACGCTCGCCCACAGCCACGGTCTCCTGGGTTGTCCCCCTGGCTGCCGCTGAGTCTTGCGGGCCTGGAGGAGGGGAGAGAGTGACCCTGGTGACTGGAGGCCTGTTGGGGGAGAAGTGGGAGGGGCTACCCCTGATGGTGGCCTGACTGGTGCCAGCCTCAGGGGTAGTCTCAGGGGAAGACTCAAAGGTCATCATATCAGTGGCCAGGAGGACTTCCCGGCCAATCTGCATATTTTCCTCCTCCTCCCCCTCATCATCCTCCTCCCACTCAACCTCAACCTCCTCCCCCTCAACCTCCTCATGAGTGTAGGTTTGGCCAATCCCCTCCCCTGGGGAATCCTGCCCTTCTTGGGACTCATCATCTGCCTGTCTTGGGGGTGGTGCTGCAGCCTGGCCCGATGGGCCTGCAACCTCCTGGCCTCCAACCTCCTGGCGTGGAACCTCCTGGCCTCCAACCTCCTGGCGTGGAACCTCCTGGCGTGTAACCTCCTGGCCATCTGTGGAGGACACAAAACAATCACATGTTTGAGGAACCACACACTTGGCACATCTTCCCTTCCCCCACCCACACATGCTAATCAACAGAGAATAAACCAAAAAACATACCTGTCCTCCTAGGAACATCTGACGTATAGCCAGGCAGGCCCACCACCTGCTGTGGGTGGAAACACTGGGCCACTGCCCATTCCTCCTCCGTCAGTCTGACTGGGCAGGGTCCCCCTCCTCCAGTGCCCCTTTATGGGCGTCGATCCTTGCCATCTTAGTCCGGACGACGCTTCTCAGATCGTTTATTTTTTTCTGTATGCCAGCGGGGGTCCTAGTCTCCCCCCCCCGCCGCATTGATCTGGTCCGTTATCTTTTTAAGAAGCTGCCTCCTCCTGGCCGGGGTGGTGTTCTGGCTCTCAGGGCCATGCAGAAATCGCCCATATTTCACAATGCCCCGAGCAAGAATTTGCTTCTCTCCCAGGGTGAAATTAAGCTTCCTGCGTTTAGGGGGCATCTCATACACCACCCAGCAACAACAAACACACCCGACAAACAATCGACACTACACACCCAAAAACCTGACAAAAATCTATACCACAAAAAAATCAAGAAAATCTAAACACACAAGGACACAGCTAATAGTAATTCAAAAAGAAACACGCACCAACAAACAAACAAAAAACAAACACCAAAAAACAAACACCAAAAAACAAACAGCAAAAAACAATCAGCAAAAACAATAACAAACAAATTAAATAAATACACTTCTCAAACACAAACAACAACTAGACTCTCCAACTCCTCAAACACTTTTCTCACAAACACAACTTACCAACACACAAACAAACAGAGCAGAAGCAAATTGCTCATGGAAGGGGAACAATGCGATATACTTTAGCAAGGGAAGTGTGTGTGTGTGGTGCTTTTTAGACACAGGGCGATCCTCAAACTAAGTACACTTGGCCTTTTACCTATCTCACTGATTGCGCCGAGATAAGTTCTGCACATGCCCAGTGAGGTCCTGATTCGTGCGCGCATGCGCAGTAGGGCCGGCGCCTCATTTGCATGGGGTCACGGCTCATTACAATGAAGCACGCCCACTTCCTTCCCACTTGCAAAAACCCCGCCTTACGCCTCTGAATTTAAGTTACGCTGGCGCACATTTAGACGCAAATGCGCTGTGGATACGGCACTTACGACACCAACTTAGGGCAACGTAACTTAAATCACATAAGTTAGGACAAACTAAATTTGCACCGCTGGCTGAGGATCTGGCCCTATATTACCAAAAGTATTGGGACGTCTGCCTTTACACGCACATGAAATTTAATGGCATCCCAGTCTTAGTCCGTAGGGTTCAATATTAGGTTGGCCCACCCTTTGCAGCTATAGCAGCTTCAACTCTTCTGGGGCTAGCTGTGCACAAGGTTTAGGAGTGTCTATGGGGAATGTTTGACCATTCTTCCAGAAGCGCATTTGTAAGGTCAGGTACTGGATGAGAAGGCCTGGCTTGCAGTTTCCGCTCTAATTCAGCCCAAAGGTGTTCTATCGGGTTGAGGCCAGTCAAGTTCCTCCACCCCAAACTCACTCATCCATGTCTTTATGGACCTTGCTTTGTGCACTGGTGGGCAGTCATGTTGGAACAGGAAGGGGCCGTCCCCAAAGTGTTCCCACAAAGTTGGGAGATTTGAAATTGTCCAAAATGTCTTGGTATTCTGACACCTTAAGAGTTTCCTTCACTGGAAACGAAGGGGCCAAGTCTATGGTGACCACGTGTCCTGGATTGCCCGGGACAGTCCTGCATTTTGCAGGTCTGTCCCGGGCATCTTCATTCCAGGACAATACAGTGTCCCGGAATGAAACTGACACAGCCACCCCCCTGGGCCAATCTGATTTCCCCAAAAAAGGCCGCCACATCACCGCTTTACTCACTGAGAGTACTTGTCCTGGCCGGGAATGCCTGGAGGAGCACAATCCCCGCCCCCTGCTTGTAAAATGGAGAAATCATAAATCCTGCCTCTTGTGTCCAATCACTGGGCTGCGATTCGTTACAGCACAAGCTGATTTTTGGGAAGGGAGGGTATCCCTGAATGGTAGTTTGGAAATGTGGTCACCCTAGCCAAGTCCAACCCCTGAAAAACAACCCCACACCATAATCCCCCCTCCACCAAATGATTTGCACCAGTGCACAAAGCAAGGTCCATAAAGACATGGGGGCAGATCCACAAAAGGATTACGCCCGCGTATCTATTAATACTCCGGCGTAATTTTAAATTTCCCGCGTCGTATCTTTGTTTTGTATCCACAAAACAAGATACGACGGCATCTGGGATCGATCCGACAGGCGTACGTCTTAGTACGCTGTCGGATCTTAGATGCAATTTTTCGGCGGCTGCTAGGTGGCGTTTCCGTCAAAATCCGCGTCGAGTATGCAAATTAGCTATTTACGGCGATCCACGAACGTACGTCCGGCCGGCGCATTTTTTTTCGTAGTTTTCGTTCAGCTTTTTCTGGCGTATAGTTAAAGCTGCTATATGGTGGCGTACTCAATGTTAAGTATGGCCGTCGTTCCCGCGTACAATTTTGAATTTTTTACGTCGTTTGCGTAAGTCGTTCGCGAATAGGGATTTGCGTAGAATGGCGTCACCGTCGTAAGCATTGGCTTGTTCTGGGTTAATTTCGAGCATGCGCACTGGGATACCCCCACGGACGGCGCATGCGCAGTTAAAAAAAAACGTTGTTTACGTCGGGTCACGACGTATTAACATAAAACACGCCCCCATTACATCCATTTGAATTCCGCGCCCTTACGCCGCCAGAGATACACTACGCCGCTGTAACTTACGGCGCAAATTCTTTGTGCATTCGAAAAAAAAAAATAAGTTGCGGCGGCGTAGTGTATCTTAGATACGCTACGCCCGGCGGGAAGATGCGCCCAGGTACGTGGATCTACCCAATGGATGATAATAAACCTATTCCCAATAATAATTCTTGTATTAGTAATATCAATAAAAAAAAATGTATATTTTTTATATATTGCAAAGGTGTTAACCTCTACAGCCAACATGTTTTCATAATTTTGGTAATGGTATGGAAGGATTAGACTTCAGGTTTTTATTGCTGTATGTTTGCTCTCGGGGTAGGTTCATCTTTACTATTTGTCCTGGTAACCCTTGTTGCCAAGATAGAAAATGGAAAAATATAAAATTTTACAGTTGTCACCAGAGGTGAGGAGAAATCTTCTAATGGAGAAGCATCTTCCGTTGGTAGCTGTCTAAGGTGATTAAGTTGCTATTAAGTCACTGTGAAGAACTCATCAGTTGAAGGATCTCTAGAGGATGAAGCAGAGCAGTGAAGCCCTCGCCTGCTTGTCTGTCTCACATGCTTGCTGACTGGATGAGCAAAGCATGGATCGCTTGCTGGTGACTTAGGAAGTGATCGATATACAAGCAGATGAATGTATTTCCTACAAATTTTAGGTGAGCGGAACTTTAGATCTCATTTACGTTACGCCGCCGCAAGTTTTTGAGGCAAGTGCTTTATTCAGAAAGCACTTGCCTGTAAACTTGCGGCGGCGTATCGTAAATCCCCCGGCGGAATCCAAATTCCGCGGGTAGGGGGCGTGTAAAATTTAAATCAGGCGCATCCCCACGCCGAACGAACGGCGCATGCGCCGTCCGTAAAATTTCCCAGCGTGCATTGCTCTAAATGACGTCGCTAGGACGTCATTGGTTTCGACGTGAACGGAAATTACGTCCATCCGTATTCGCGAACGACTTACGCAAACGACGTAAAAAATTCAAAACTCGGCGCGGGAACGACGGACATACTTAACATAGGATACGTCGCACATACCCCTCATATAGCAGGGGCAACTACTGTATACGCCGGGAAAAGCCGAACGCAAACAAGGTAAAAAAAAAGCGCCGGACGGTCGTTCGTTTCTGAATCGGCGTAACTCCTCATTTGCATATTCCTTGCGTATACAAATGGAAGCGCCACCTAGCAGCCAGCGTGAGATTGCAGCCTAAGATCCGACGGTGTAAGTCACTTACACCTGTCGGATCTTAGGGATATCTATGCAGAACCTGATTCTATGAATCAGGCGCATAGATACGACGGCCGGACTCAGAGATACGGCGTATCAGGAGATACGCCGGCGTATCTCTTTTCTGAATCCGGCCCAGGGACTTTCCCTGTTCTGCCTAGTGACAGGACATTGATCTACTGCTCCCTGTGATTGGGAGCAGTGATCAATGTCGTGTCACTGGTAGCCCAACCC